>NC_041227.1:101520208-101693798 GCF_002837175.3 Physeter macrocephalus | reverse complement strand
TGTGCTCCGCAGCGGGAGAGGCCACAACAGTGAGAGGCCCGCGTACCCCCCCCCCACACACGTGTCAGTTGGATGAGTTCTGACAAGTGTGTGCTACATCGGTATAACCATAACCACAAGATACGGAATATTTCCATCAACCCCAAGAGTCTCCTCCTGTCCCTTTGCAGTCAGTACCCCCTGGGCCCCGGCTCCAGACAACTTCTCTTCTTCCTGTCACTATAGATTAGTTTACATTCTCTAGAACTACACGTAAACAGAATCGTACAGTATGTATTCTTTTGCATCTGGCTTCTTTCATTCAGCGTAATGATTTGAGATTCATCCATACTGGTGGGTAAATCAGTTCTTTATATTGCTGAGTTGTATTCCATTATATGGATATGACCCCAGTTTGTTTATTCAGTCACCTGTTGATGGGCATTTAGATTGTTTCCAGATTTGGCTGTTGTAAAGAAAACCTCTATAAACATTTGTGTACAAGTCTTTGTGTGGACATATGTTTTCATTTCTCATGGAATTTTCTGGGACTGGGATAGAGGTAGCCAGGAGTAGGGACATCAGAAAAAGCCCTCCCTCATCTATTAAGTCAATAAACATTTATTAGGACGATGATGTGCCAAGCCTGAACTACAGGCTAAGAAAGCCAGGACAAAGAGGGCTCTCATGACCTTTCAGTGTGGTCAGCATCGTGGCAGAAATGCCCTCTGCGGAAGGGGCCAGCCCAGCCAAGGAGACCCAAGAGGGCCTCAAAAATCTTCAGACCACATCCCGCTAAGAAGGCTAAATTTCGAATGCAGGTGTGTGAGGGAACATTTTTAATGGCTCAGAGGGAAAGACTCCTTAACTAAATTATCACATTTTTTTTCCACTTAACACCAAGATAAGTTTCCCTAAATGGGAGTTTCCACTGGGAAGAGAAAGAAATGTGGACAGACCCTTCTGGGAAAAGTGAGCCTGGGTAAGTTTTCTGGACAATCAGAAAGAAAAGTATATTAGTATATCACAAACTGGGTGGCTTAAACAAAAGACATTGATTCTCTCACGGTTCTGCAGACCAGAGTTTGGAATCACGGTGCTTGTGGAGCCGCACTCCCTCTGGAGGTTCTAAGGGAGAATCCTTCCTTCCTCCTTCCAGCTTCTGGTGGCTCCAGGAATTCTTTGGCTTGTGGCAGCATCTAACCTCTGCCTCAGTTTTCACATGACCTTCTTCCTTGTGTCCTTTTTATTGTAAGGACATGAGTCCAGTAGATTAGTGTCCACCCTAAATCCAGGATGATATCACCTTGAGATCCTCAACTGATTACATCTGCAGAGATCCTATCCAAGTAAGGTCACATTCACAGGTACTGGGGGATAAGGATTAGCTATCTCTCTCTCAGGGTGGGCGGGGGAGGGGACACAATTCACCCCACCGCAGAAGAAAAACTACCAAGAGTTTAAAAAACTCTGGGCCAGAAACTAAATAAAATAAAAATAATAAAAGTCAATATTATTTAGAGTTTCCTATGTGCTAAGATCTGTCCAAAACACTAGACATAAATTATCCCATTTAAACTCCTTGGCTGTTCTGAGGCAGGCGAGATCACTCGCTGCAATTTGATGAAGGAGGAAACCACAGGTGGTACCAGGTGCTTCATTAACATGTTCACGGTCGGTCGGTCGGTCGCACAGCCTACAGATAAGCAGCCCAGGCCCAGAGCCACTGCATCACTTTACCTGCAGCAGGTGTTGAGGAGAAGTGCGTCACCGTGCAGACTCTGCCCCTAAAGTTCTTGGAGGTCTTGGACATCTTTCTCCTTTCAGGGCCTGGGGGAGTTCGGTGTAAGGGGTGGGAGCGACTTCTCAGAGCCTAGACCTTGGGAAATGAGCGGAGGTGGTGGGTGAATCTACTGCCGGCTGGCTCTGTCCACGACTTCTTTTAACCCTTGAGCCTGGGGGCCACCACTGAGGCAGAAGGGCCAGACAGAAACCAACACAGAATCTTGGGAATAGAAGTTGAGGCAACATGTCAGTTTTGAAACATGCATCTTTTTTTTTTTTTGTGGTATGCGGGCCTCCCTCTGCTGTGGCCTCTCCCGTTGCGGAGCACAGGCTCCGGACGCGCAGGCCCAGCGGCCACGGCTCACAGGCCCAGCCGCTCCGCGGCACGTGGGATCCTCCCAGACCGGGGCGCGAACCCGGTTCCCCTGCATCGGCAGGCGGACGCGCAACCACTGCGCCACCAGGGAAGCCCTGAAACATGCATCTTAAGAGTAGGGCAGGAGGTCCAGCATCCAAGAGGCGGCAAGAATGAGGGTGCTCAGGGTGAGGCTGGCCTGCAGCTGGGGGCTGCCTTGGGAGTCCCATCCACCTGGGGAAGAGGTTTGCCCTGCCTGGGAGCCAGGATGGGTCGGGCACCCACCTTCTTGGCCTGGTATCTAGGAATGAGCTGTGGAAAGTAAAATTCTGACAGCACCGCAAATGACCAGCTAAGAGGCAAAGAGGAAGCAGTGGATAGAGGGGTCCTCTCCCAGTTCAGCCAGTCCTCCTTCCTCCCACTTGAAGGATTTATTCTCTTCTTCCCATTCTTCCTTAATCAATCTACTTTCTTCAGGTAATCAATGATCTACCCATTACCCAGATCAACCTAGGAAAAGCTGAGGCCAGTAATTGACCAACCCCAGCTCCAGTGTGGAGTTGAGCAGTTTAGAAAAGTAGTCAGCACACAGTCATTAATATATTAATATAAAAAGTCAATATCCAGAATATAAAAGTCAATATCCAGAATCTGAAACTCTTTGGGCATAGCCCAGCCGTCACCCTCCAGGTGATTCTGATGCAAGTTTGAAAACAACTGCCCCTGCACCATCCTACCCCCTCAAAGATTCAGGCAGGCCAAAGTCATCTCATTTTCTTTTATAATAGGGTGCCCAGACTGCCAGATGAAGGAAATAGCCTCTCTCTGGAGTTTAGTAAAGCCTTTGAAAACTTTGAGGACAATGTGGGAAAATGTAGAGAAGATCAGTGAGGAAGGAGGCTGGATAGAGCACGACAGTGTGCTGTCATTCCAGAGGCACAAGTAGGACCAATGGCAGTCGGACAGTCACACCCAAAGAGTGTTAGTTAACAGGTTAGTTACAAATCTGGCAGGAGGTCTCTACTGAGGAGCCACAGGATTCTGCGCAGTTTGACCTTTTTAAGCAACGCTGTGGAAGATGGCATAGCATCAGCTCGGTAGGTGGCACAAACTGGGGGAGATGGCAAATACACTGGATGACAGAATGAGAACCAAACATGATTTTGACCAATCAGGAAGAGATATAAATATAAAATCCAGCACAAAGTTGCCATGTATGGTTGCGTAGGCTGTTGATTACCCAAGTGCATCTTCCGAGTTGAGGAACTAAATGGGGGCTGAAATTCAGCCAGCTCTCCACTCAGTTCCACCCAGAAGAAGAGGATCCTTTTAAAAATTCACATTGAAGGTATTTTATGAATTTGCAGCAATGCTGGCTTATCATTTTTTCTACTGGGATAAATATATATATATATATGTAAAACATAAAATTTGCCATTTGAATCATTTAAAAATGTTAAATTGTGGTACAATATACATAAGAGTTACCCTTTTAATTATCTTTGAGTGTACAGTTCAGTGGCATTAAGTATATTCACATTGTTTTGCAACCATCAGCAATATCTATTTCCAAAATATTTTCATCACCTTAAACAGAAACTCTGTACCCATTGAGCAACAACTCTCATTCGCCCCTCCTCCCAGGCCCTGGTAACATCTGACCTATTTTGTCTCTATGAATTTGCCTATTTTAGATATTCCATACAAGCGGAATCACACAATATTTGTCTTTTTGTGTCTAGCTTATTTCACTCAGTGTGATGCCTTCAAGTTTTATCCGTGTTGTAGCATGTATTGGAGCTTCATTCCTTTTATGGCTGTATAATATTCTATTGTATGTATATACAGGCATACCTTGGAGATATTTTGGGTTTGGTTTCAGAGCACCACAATAAAGAAAATATCTCAATAAAGCAAGTCACACGAAAATTTTGGTTTTCCAATGCATAGAAAAGCTATGTTTACACTATAGTGTAGTCTATTAAGTATGCAATAGCATTATATCTGAAAAAACAATGTACATAACTGAATGAAAAAATACTTTATTGCCCAGAAATTCTAACCATTATCTGAGCCTTCAGTGAGTAATAATCTTTTTGCAAGAGTAACATCAAAAATCGCTGATCACACATCACCATACAAGTATAATAATAATGAAGTTTGGGCTTCCCTGGTGGCACAGTGGTTAAGAATCCGCCTGCCGGTGCAGGGGACACGGGTTTGACCCCTGGTCTGGGAAGATCCCACATGCCGCAGAGCAGCCAAGCCCGGGCACCACAACTACTGAGCCTGGGCTCTAGAGGCCGTGCACCACAACTACTGAGCCCGTGCGCCTAGATCCCATGCTCTGCAACAAGAGAAGCCACAGCAATGAGAAGCCCGCGTGCCGCAATGAAGAGTAGCCCCCACTTGCCGCAACCAGAGAAAAGCCCATGCACAGCAACAAAGACCCAACGCAGCCAAAAAAAAATAATAAATTTACTTTTAAAAATAAATAATGAAGTTTGAAATATTGTGAGAATTACCAAAATATGAGACAGAGACAGGAAGTGAGCAAATGCTGTTGGAAAAATGGCACCGATAGACTTGCTTGTTGCAAGGTTTCCACAAACCTTCAGTTTGTAAAAAAATGCAACATCTGCAAAGTGAATAAAGTGAAGCACAATAAAACAAAGTATGCCTATACCATACTTGATCCACTCATCTGTTGACGGACATGTGGGTTGTATCTACCTTTGAACTGTTGTGAATAATGCTGTAATAAACACTGGTGTACAAGTGTTGGTTTGTGTTCCTGTTTTCAGTTCTTAAGTGTATATACATAGGAGTGGAATTGCTTGATCATATGGTAATTCTATGTTTAGATTTTTGAGGCACTGCCAAACTTGTCCACAGTGGCTGCACCATGTTAGATTCCCAACAGGATGGACAAGAGTTCCAATTTCTCCACATCCTTGCAAACACTTGTTTTTTATTTTAATTAAAAAGAAAATTCTAGCCAGCCTTGCTGGTGTGAAGTGGTATCTAATGGTGATTTTGATTTGCCTTTCCTTAATGACTAGTAATGTTGAATATCTTTTTAATGTGCCTATTGATTATCTGTATATCTTCTTTGGAGAAATGTCTCTTCAAGGTCTTTTGAGGCTCCGGACGCACAGGCCCAGCGGCCATGGCTCATGGGCCCAGCTGCTCCGCGGCACGTGGGATCCTCCCGGACCGGGGCATGAACCCGCATCCCCTGCATTGGCAGGCGGACTCCCAACCACTGCGCCACCAGGGAAGTCCTTGACCATTTTTTAATTGGGGTGTTTGTCTCTTTCTTGTTGAGTTGTAGGAGTTCTTTATATATTCTGGATATTAAATCCTCATCAGATAAATGATTTGCAAATATTTTTTCCATTCTGTTTGTTGTTTTTTCACTCTTTTGATAGTGTCTTTTGTTGTACAAAAGTACTTAATCTTGTGAAGTCCAACTTATCTATTTTCTTCTTTTGTCACTTGTGCATTTGGTATCATATTTAAGAGACCACTGCCAAACCTAACATCGTAAAAATTTTCCCTTATGATTTCTTCTACGAGTTTTATAGTTTTAGCTCTTAAACGTAGGTCTTTTTGATCCATTTTTGAGTTTATATATGATATAAAGTAGGAGTCTAACTTCATTCTTTTGCATGTGGATATCCACTATTCCCAGCACCCTTTTTTGAAAAGATTCTCTTTTTCCCATTGAATGGTCTTGGCACCTTTGTGGAAAGTCAGTTGACCATAAATTTGAGGGTTTATTTCTCGGCTCTCAATTTTGTTCCTTTAGTCTATATATCTATCCTAACGTCAATACCACACTGTTTTGATTACTGTAGATTTGTACTATGTTTTGAAATTGGGAAATGTGAGCCCTCCAACTTTCTTCTTCTTTTTAAGTTTTTTTGGCTATTTAGGATTCCTTGATATAGAATTCCTTGATATTCTATATGAATTTTAGGATGGGTTTTTCCAAACACTGTTGACCCATCGTTTTTGATTTAAAAAAAAAATTGGTGTCATCTGTCCACAGTGTGGAGGGGATCTGGCATAGGACCAACTTGAGCCAATACTGCTCTGTGGCTGCCAAAGAGCAAGTGATGTTGGGCTGTATTTAAACCCGTGCAGGAGGAGAGAGGGCCCTGTCTCCTGTGCTCTACCCACTGAGGCCCACAATTTTTCTAGAGGGTTCTTGAGACCATAGATGATGTTTCCAGAGACAGGATAATATATATAGTGAATAAACTCAGTTGAGGAAACTTGGGATATGACTGGGTAGAGTTAGAGGAAGGGGGTGCATGGTAACTTTCAAATATTTGGATGGCTCCACCCTCTACCCAAACTTTCTCTCTCCTCTTCCACCTATAAAACAAAAGCTCCCCCTACAGATGAATGAAGACAAACAAATGATCAGGAGCCAGCCAAAGCTGCCCTGTTTCTAACCATTGGTGTGGTTTTTAACTACTAGACCAGTTCAAATCTCTAACAAGCTGCCTACCTTGGGAGGGGGTGAGTTCCCTGGGATGAGCAGTGTCCACACAGAGGCCAGGTGATGGGTTACTGATTCAGTACGGCAACAGGAGTCAATGACCCCAGAGACTCTTTCAGTCATGGAGCAGGGCTTGTAAAAGATCTTGTCTGAGAGTGTGGCCCCCTTCTCCTCCCAGGGCATCCTCTCTGTGACAGCTGCTGCAAAGTGTGCTGGGAATGATGTGGCTGCCAACAGGAATCTACTTCTTCAAATGAGGTTTCAATATCACTTTAAAAGGACGCAGGGGCTTCCCTGGTGGCGCAGTGGTTGAGAGTCCGCCTGCCGATGCAGGGGACACGGGTTTGTGCCCCGGTCCGGGAAGATCCCACATGCCGCGGAGCAGCTGGGCCCGTGAGCCATGGCCGCTGAGCCTGCGCGTCCGGAGCCTGTGCTCCGCAACGGGAGAGGCCGCAACGGGAGAGGCCACAACGGTGAGAGGCCCGCGTACCACAAAAAAAAAAAAAAAAAAAAGGAGGCAGGGTGATGTTCTGGGAAGAGCAGACAGACGTAGGTTTGAATCCCAGCTGGGTCTCTAGCTATATAGCCCTGACAAGTTACCTAATCTCTGCAAGCCTCAGTTTCCTAATCTGTACAATGGGAAAATTATACCAACTATAGCTGACCATATGCAATCTGTCGGCCCCCAGCCAGTTCTGGGGACACCAACCCCCACAGCTCTGTCCCATCCTCTTGCTGCAGGGGTGGGCATGTGACCTGGCCTGGCCAATTATGGTTGCCTTCCCCCTGTCCACTGAGTAGATATGGAACCCTCATAGGAGCCAGTCAGAGTCTCCCCAAGTGGTCTGCTCTACACACAGAGAGCAGGCCTCTCTCTTCCTCTGGGTTTGAGTGATCTAATGGCCATCTGGGCCTCAGCTGCCTTGGGCATCTTTCCTGCTTTGCAGGGAGAATGTGCCTGAGAGCAGAGCCAATATAGAGGGGAGTCAGGTTAAGAGCTGGAGCTAATGAGAGACAGCCCAGACTAATTTGACTCCCTGGACCCAGCTATGCCTAAAGTCCACTCCTATTTTTATCAATTATGTGAGCAATAAATTCCTGTTTTAGCTTAAGCTAATTTGAGCTGGGCTTCTGTCAGTAGGAACCCAAAAAGTCCTGACCAGTATAGCTTTCTGCGGGCAGTTGTGTGGATTCAAAGAAATATTGCCAAGCACCTGGCACTTAGGCAGGCATTTTGTGAGAACCCAGCAAGCCTGGTTTTCTGGTGCAACCATCATGGACAACAGTGGAACAGGGTGTTTGTTCGGGTGTTTGAGACAAGCGAGAATGGGATCCCCGCTGCACCAATCAGCGTTTCCCTGGGTTGTTCTGAGGGGTGCAGTGGGGCAATTTCTTCTCCCCTTGGGCCACGAAGCTGGATTTCTGTAACCACAGCTGCCCGCAGCCAAGCTCCCTGTCCCCTGAAGAAGCCCACATGCGGTGGGAGAGAATGACACCAACCCCCAAAGAGAAGAAATAAGAGAGCAGGTCAAGAGTGAGAGAGTTGGCGACACGTGTGCCCAGCCGCCAGAGTTCTGAAGGCGGGCTGCCCCCTCCCCTGCCTTTCCAGGTACCACATGAGCCAACAAACTGCTTTTTTCCTTCAGCCTGAGCTGGATTTCCATCCCTTGCCAATGAGGGATTCCTGACTAACGTGCCCAGAGGCCAGCTGAGGTGAGGCCATAAAAGACCCACTGGGTCAGCTCTGCCGCTGGGACAGTCCCCCCCTGGCTCCCGGCGTGGGAAAGGCCAGCATCCTTTCCTGTCAAGCAGCTCTCACATCTCATGTCCCCCCACTGGAGGGGACAGATAGGGCCGATGCAGGACACTGATGTCACAGTTGAACGCCCTCCCCAACTGCCTGCCACCTTTTAAACCCTTTGACTAAACTGTTGCCTTGTCTGTAAACTGGGTCCTATCCAGTAGGCAGGCCTGTTGTAATGACTGCACAGCGTCCCGCCTAGTTTAGGGAGTAGGTTGGGTTCCCCTTTGCCCCTGGTTGGCGACGGTGAGAGCATGGGTGGTCTGGGCTGAGCCCCCATGACAAGTTTGACAGGTGGAGAAACGGGCAGGCAGGGCCTCGGGGATCCTCAGAGCGCCCTCACCCCAGGCCTCACCATGTTCTGCCCTGTGCGCCCAGCACATTACCCTCCACCTCTTCATTCATGTGACTCCAAAGTGGTGAGAACCAGGGACAGCAGATCCCTCTGGGCCTGGCTAGTTCAGGTTTCCGAACAGGTGAGGATTCTCACTCAAATCCCTCCTACTTCAGGGGACAGACGGATGAGCTTTGGGGAGGAGGGGGCACCTGATCCAAGGAGTAGACCCATGACATAAAAGGAAGGATCCCAAGCTCCACGTTCTGCTTCCCTGGGCTGGTCCTTCACTTTTTTCCACTTGTGGAACGTGCGCTGGGCTCTCTGGACCTCAGTTTACCTGCCCGTCATTGGGGGAGGAGGGAAGTTAGCCCTCAGCCCTGGCAGGGGGCCTGATGGAGGCACAGGAGGAAGTGCCTTCGTGTGACGGGGGAGGGGGCTTCTGAGCCTCTGAAATGATGCCCTGGGACTCAGACCCGAGTCTGATCCCCAGGTGTTGATGGAAGCTGCCAGCGTGGCACCTGGAAGGGCAAGCACTAACCCTTACCCTCACCCTCACCCAGCCTGGCCCCAGGGGAGGGAATCCTGGGAAGGGTAAGTGTCCACCAGTGAGCTAGGAAAGTGGGGAGGACTTGGGAAACAGGGTGCTGTCCAGAAACATGGGGGACTGGGCAGCCCTGGGCATTTAGGAGGTCAACGTGCAGGGCCGGGGAGGCAACCTGAGGACAAGCCACACCAATGCCACACACCAGCCTGAGGCTCAGGCTCAGCCAGGAGCAGGGCCCAGCCTCGATGTGAGGAAAGGCAAGTTCTGCGTGCAGCTCAGGTGCTCTCGTGAAGATGCCCCGTGGGAGCAGACTGGGGGGAAATAGGGGCCACCGTGGGAGGCATTGAGGGGACCACTGTCGGGGGCAGAGATGCATCAAACACAGTCTACTCCCAGGCCCTCAAGGGAGGAGAGCTGTTGATGGTAAAACACATCGTCTCCTTAAACCTCAGGAGAGGCTGGGAGACGGTGATGGGGCGTGGGGGAGGGGGACAACTTACTCTCATTTCCCAGGTGAGGAAACCAGAGACATGGAGCCATTTGCCTAAGGTGACCCAGCTGAGAGGTTGCAGAGCCAGGCGGAAGTCGGGACCGTCTGCCGGTCCAAGCTCTTCCCGCGTGGCCCTGCTGGAAAGCCGAGCCGCCCCCAGCAGGGCACCCAGCCCCATCGCGGGTTCTGGCTCCACTGGTTACATCCGAGGTGGTGATGGAGGAGGAGCTGGGGTGTGGTGGGGAGAGGAGGGCATGACCTTCAGAGAGCTAGACTGGGCCCGGGCCCTGCTCCACCACTGTGGCCAGACAAGCTGCAGGTTTTGGATCTGGGGCTCCAAGTAGGCCCTCTAAGGGCCTCTCTCCCCAGGTCCTCTCCCCAGGACCTCTCTGCCCAGGTCTCCCCGCCACCTCCACCCTCCGGGACCTGCCTTCCTCTCAGAGCGGCTTGTCCTAAGCAGGGGCGCCCCTCCCCCATGCCCCCAAACCCAGCCCCTGGGCCTTTGAAATGTCTTCCCATCTTTCAGGTCACCTCTCTATGAAGTCCTCCTCATCTTCTGGCAATGTTCCCGTATGTTCAT
The DNA here is from genome assembly GCF_002837175.3 of Physeter macrocephalus. Taxonomy (NCBI): domain Eukaryota; kingdom Metazoa; phylum Chordata; class Mammalia; order Artiodactyla; family Physeteridae; genus Physeter; species Physeter macrocephalus. The sequence continues at coordinate 101,683,417 of NC_041227.1, read as the reverse complement.
TAAGCATCTGCCCTGTGCCAGAAGACTGAACTCAGCCGAAATTCTGGGTTTTGGGAAAGGGACATACCAGGATTGAGGGAGCCCAGACTGGAGGGAGGAGGAGCCAGATAAGGCACGGGGAAGGAAAGGACTTTTGACCTGAGACTTGGAAAATAATGGTGCATTTAGAGAAACAGGAGAGGAGGGACAGAGGGCCATTCCACGCAGACAGGAAGTGGGGTTTCCCTGTCGTGGAAGATGAACCGCCCAAAGCTCTTTCTTCCTACCTCCCTGTGGACCTGCCATCTTGTCTGTTGGCAGCCTGAGAAAGGGGACCAGGCCATGCTTCCTTGGGACCCCTCAGAGCCCTGAGAGCAAGAAGCTCCGGAGGGAGTACTGGATAGGACAAACGGAGATCACGTTCGGCCCCTCCTCCTGGGTCAGCTGGTCCCACATCCTACGTGAGCATGAACCACAGGCTTCAGAGCACTTGCTGGTTCCCCCAACTCTGTGTGACCATCAGGGTGGCCCCATTTCCTCTCGCCCTTTGCAGGATAAATAGACGAGTCTATTTCAGAGATGAGGACACTTGAGGCTCAAGGGGTCAGAGCCACAGAGCTAGAGGCGCAGCTGGGATTTGAACTCAGGTCTCTCTGGCTGCACAAGGTCTTTGCTCTTACTTCCCTCAGTGTCATTGCCTGGCAGCGGGTCTAGCCAGAAATTAGGATGGAGGCACAGAGAGCAGGCCTGGATCCCCCCAGAGGCAGCAGCCAGCAGGCTGGGAACCCTTGACCTGAAACAGGCCTGCAGCAGTGGGTGCAGGGGCTCCAGGCCCCAGACTCCAAGCCTGGATGACTCCAGATCCCCACCTAGTGGTAGCAGGGAGCTACTGCCACACCACCCAGGCAGCTCAATGAGACACAGATCTAGCCAGGTCACCAGTAACCCATCCTCCAGCAACAAACACCCTCTCCCTCGGCCTAGGTTCTTAGGAGAGAGAGGAGGTCCCATCAGCTGGCACTGGGGTTCAATGCCCTCATGATTTCTCTGTAGCGACCCAGTCTCATGTCAGAGCTCTGTGCTCAGCCGCAGACACTCTATCACACAGGCCCCTCTGGCTACACCTAACCTAAACATCCAGGTCTAGGCCAGATTCCCCAGGCTCAGGGACTCGGCAGCCTGTCACCCCAGACAGCAGGGTCTCACTGGCCTTCACTGGCCTCCAGGGTAGAAGGGGTCACCCAGCTCTGGTGGGCTCAACCCTGGCTGCTGCCCAGACCAGAAGAGAATTTGCCCTGTCCCCAGATGGCCCCCAGGCCCCCATCCTCAGGCTCCTCCAAAGGGGCAAGGCCTCCTCAGGAGGGGCAGGAAACCAGCGTTCACTGTGCCAGGCACTGTTCTAAACAGCACCTCAGTTAATCCTCAAACAACCCCATGAGCTAGATACTATTATCTCCATTTTGAAGAAGTGATGGGGGAGGGGTAAACTAATTTGCCCAAGTCACACATTCATTGAATACTAACTATAAAACAATGTGCGTGGCCACCGCACTCAGAAGGGAGAAGGCCAAGGGGAAGCTTCCTGGAGAAGGAAGTGATTCCAGGCAGAGGGCAGAGCCAAGGGTGTGAGAAGTCCCTGAGGCAAGGTCAGAAAGGTTAACCTAGACCTGGGCAGGTGGACAGCAGAGCGGGAGGGGGACGGGGCAGGGGGGAGTAGGCAGGACTCATACAAGCCCCACTGCCAGGCTAAGAGTCTGGACTTGACCCCAAGAACACAGGAAGCCTTTGGAGGGCATTAAACAGGGCAGCGACCTCATCTCATCGGAGTTTTGGGAAGGTCCTGCCGGCAGGAAAGATCAGTGGGGAGACACGCCGGGAAGCTCCCTACCGTCCCAGGTGGAGGGGCTTGCCCTGGAGTGGGGGGATGGAGGGGCGTCTGTTGCTCAAGGCAGGGACTCAGTGGCAGCAAATTCCCAGAGGCCAGAGAGCCCCAGAGCCCCTAGGGAACAGAGAATCACCCAGCACGGCTGGAGGGCAAGGTTTGAGGGCTGGGAGGGCCCTTAGTCCATTCGGGCTGCTGTAACAAAATTCCACAGACTGGGTACCTTCTCAACAACAGACATTTATTTCTCCCAGTCCTGGAGGCAGGAAGTGTGAAATCAGGGTGCCAGCATGGTCTAGCGAGGACCTTCATCCGTGTCAGAGATGTCTCATTGTATCCTCACATGGTGAAAAGGGGAAGGGGTCTCTTTTATAACAGCACCAATCCCCTTCAAGAGGACTCCATCCTTATGATCTAAGCTCCTCCCAAAGATTCCACCTCCTAACACCATCACCTTGGGAGTTAGGTTTCAACATGAATTTGGGGGGGGACACAAATATGCAGACCACTGCAGCTTTGACCCTTCTCCTGCAGAGGCAAGTCCTCAGGCAAGATATACGCCCTCCTCCCTGGGCCTCAGTTCCTCAGGAGAGAGAGGAGGCCCCATTGGCCGGGACTGAGGCCCTTGGCCCTCAGGGGCTCTCTGTGCCGACTCCAAGTGAACATGGAACTTTTGGTCCAGAGCCTGGCAAACATATCCTGGAGGGGCCAGGTGTGGGCCCTGCTTCTGCAGGGTACATTTCACTTACTCATTCATTCATTTATTCAGCGAATGCTTTTTGCACCCCTTCCATGTGTTAAGCAGTTTCAGGTCTGGGGACCCAGAAATAAGCAAAGCAGACACCAGCCCTTCCTTGAGGGAGCCAATGACCTCATAGGAAACAGAGACCTTAAGCAAATATATCCCTTCCCAGAGGAGATGTGGCAACACAGAGGGGTGGGGTGGGAAAGGGCTTGGCCCCAGCAAACTGGGGGCAGAGAGAGAGCCTCAGAGAGGATGGGGAACTGGTTTCTCCATGGAAAACCATCCCCACCAAGCATCTCCATGTAGGCGTGTCTCTGTGTGTTTGCATGCACGTGTGTCTGTGTGGTAGGTACAGGTATATGTCTGTGTCCATTTGTGAGTCTGAGTGTGTTTCTCTATATGTCTCTGTGTGTTTGTATGTGGTTGTTAAGGAAGTGCCTCTGTGTGTTGGGGGGGTGTCCATATATGACTACATTTGTGTGTCTGTATGTGTGTGTGTGTGTTAGCATGCTATGTATGGGTCTCCACATACATGCATGCATGTGTGTGGGTGTCTTTGTGTGAGTGACAGGGTGACCTCCTGGTTGATTTCCTAAGATCTAAGGGGTTTCTCAGAACTTGATCTAGTGATACTAAAGTCAGAAGTGCTACGGACACACCATGACAGTTGTGGGAGACCAAAGCTGGGAGAGTGGACAGCCCCTCTGAGAAGGAAATAAGACCCAAAGTGGGGCCCGGCTAAATAAGGACCAGTCCCACAAGAGCCCGCCATGGGGGGCTGGGCTGAACGCCCAGTGGCACTTGGAGGTCCTGGGGCTGTCACCCCAGACAGCAGGGTCTCACTGGCCTGCCCTGGCCTCCAGGGTAGAAGGGGTCACCCCTTCTACCCTGTAGGAAAGAGGGCTCCAGGAAAGAGCTTAGGCTTAGGGTCGGCCAGACCTTGCCATGACCCGTGACCTGCTTCTCAGCAGCTCTATAATCTTGGGCAGGCCTAAGCCTTGGTTTTCTCTTCTATAAAATGGAGATGAGCACACCCAATACCCAGCTGAGAATGCAATAAGAAAAGGCATGCCCAGCGTGGAGCACATGGTGGGTGTTCCACAGCTCCTCCCCTGGGGCTGAGAAGGTGCGGTGGGGCCAGAGGATACCTTGTTCTCTTGGGGACTGAAATCAACAATAAGGAGACCAAACATCCCTGAGCTTAGCACTTGCCACGTGACATCCCCCCTGCTATGGTTTACACAGAGGAAGCCCCTGCCCCCACCAGGGGGCCCTGGCAGGCCCTGCTGGGCTGACATGAAGCGGGGAGGCCACCCTTCCCCTGGTGTCCTAGTCCTGGGCTCCAAGTCAGGCTGCTTCTCCCATGCACACGCGGCCTGGCGGGCCACAGAGGGTACCCGGCCCCTTTGCCCTTTCCCAGCCGTGAGGCTGACTCTCACCCATCGTCACTTCATCAGCTAACATTTCCAAGGACCAGGCCCAGTGGGATTGTGAAAGAGCTCTTCCTTTATTTACTGGATGGCCCGGGGCACTTCACTTCACCTCCCTGAACCTCACTGTCATCGGCTGTGAGATGGGGATTCGCAGTCAACAGCCTGCCAGGGAGGGTTCAGTGAAAGCCCGTACACAGAAGTGCTTTGAATGTCCCCAAAGCCTTCCACCGGCTAAGGAATTAGCCTGCTGGGTATCCCAGGTCTGGGGGGCACCCTTAAGCATGGGTGCCTGAATGCCCTCCATCAGTATCCCCTTCTCTCTCCCGGAGGAAGTCACAGTCAGTGGGCAAACTGTGGTGCTGGGTGCCAAACCCACCCTCCACCGAGCTGTGCCTCTCCTGCAGTTTGTGGCAAGGTGGAAGGGGGTTGCAGGGCTGGGGGGGGAGGGACCACATCCCACAAGGAGTGGGGGCAGCTGGAGGCAGCCGGTTCCCTGAGGGTTTCAGGTCCTGGAATGTGATTTCCTAATTGTGAATTCGTTCTGGCCACCAGCCTTACCCCCAACCCCAGGAATCTCAGCAACAACAGCCTGGGTCTGTGGATAACCCCGCCTATCCTCCAGGCTTAGGTTCTTCAAACATTAAATGGAAGCAGAGTCCCCGCCTCTTATCTGAAGACGTTGAGACTGGGGGTCACACTGGGAATTGGAGAGCGAGGTCACCTGGTCACTCACAGACCAGTGTGATTTTACTCCAAACCACTTATCTTCAGGAGGAGGATGTGGCCCAGAGAAGAAAATCACATTGTCCAAGGTCACACAGCACGACTCACAGTCTTGACTTTATACCTGTCTCCCCAGCTTCAGCGGTAGATGGACATGTAGATAACTACTAAATTACCGTAGGTTTGATTCTATCCTGTGTTATACATTGAAGGGGAAAGAGCTGGAGGCCTAGGGCAGGAAGGACACTCGGCTGGGGTCACACAACAAGCTGGTGACTGTGTCGCAGCTTTCTAGCTGTGTACCCTTAGTTAATAATAAGGGAGGTAATCTCCGAGAGTGCCAGAGCTCACCTGGGGACGTTAAGCGTCAGCTGGAATCAGCCTTCCAAACCTCGGCCCCGAATCAAACTGGCAATAGGACATTGGGTCTCACACTCGCCCGTCCCCATTCAAACCTGACCCAGAACCTTGGTGGCTTTTAAACCCGAGGGAGAGATTCTCAGGCTGACCCCTGTGCCCTCTCCAGTCCCCACCGCTCCCCACTGGAACAACGCAGACCCGAAGCCTCCCCAGGGCTTCTGGCCCCGGGGCCCACGGAGGCAGGACCCTGGGGAAGCAGCTCCGCAAGTCTTGCCCCGGGGTGGCAGTGGGGGACCGGGGGCCCATCCTGCCCCTGAGACGGGTGGGGGAGGAAGGAGCCTTAGTACACCTCCCGGCGGGAGGCCCACTGGATCCCGCCCAGCTGCTGGGAGCCGCCTCAACCTGCTATCCTCCCACCCCGCACCTTCGTGGGGGCCCCGCCAGGCAAAGCAGTTCGTCCGGCGCGCGACGGGTCCAAGCCCACTGCCCCGCTTCTGAGACGTCCGCAAGGCGGGAGTCAGGGGGCCTCCTGCCCCGAGAGGGATCGCGAGGGCCCTAGCCCGCCCGGCACACAGAAGGCGGCCGGTGGGTGTTTGCAGCTGGGGCTTCGCAGATCGGGGAACTGGCCCGGCAGGGCGGCCCCGAGGAGAAGGGAAGCCGCCATCCCGAGCCTAGAGCAATCCCATCCTTGTGTCTGCAGCCGCTGGCCAGAGCTTCCTTCGGGCTCCGCGGAGCGCCTCGGTCTCTTGGCTGGCTGCCTGTGCCCGTCTCTGGGCCTGGATCTACGGTAGTCTGTGGCTCTGCCTCCGTGCCGCTCTTGCTGCGGCTGTCGGTCCACCCCAGCTCTAGCCCGGGGAGGGCTGTCCGGCTGCCGCCCGGACCCTGGCCTAGAGCGCCATCTGGTGGGAACGTGGGGAGTTGCCACGGTCCCCGGACAGGGCTCTCTCCAGGTCCGTTCCTAGCCGGGAGCTGCGGAAGGTACCAAAAGGAGGGGCCTGGAGAAGAGAGGCGGCCGTCGGCTCTGGGAACCTGGTGCTTCGGGAATGAGTGAGAGGTGGGGTGAGCGGGTCCGCGCCTCCAGAGAACCCAAAAGGAGCACCAAGGGCAAATCAAAGTCCCCGGCGCGTTCAGACGGAGACAGGAACGTATTCAGTGAGGGTGACCAGGCTGCACTGCCAAGGGCCCTCCTGGGGGAGTGCCCAGAGAGGACCCGGAACTCAGGCTCCTTAACCTTTGCCCCTTACCCCGGGCGCTCACAGGTTTCCCCTCTGCTGCCCAGGCCCTAGAGCACGGAGGCCTTGGCCCCTCGACGGACCTTGAATGCCTGGCTGGTGCTACGGACTTTGGGGTCCAGGACGGCGAAGGAGAGGACAGAGTGGGATTGGATTTGGGGTACTTCCCAAAGCAGTGAGGAAGGCAGGCTCAGAGTTTAAACCTCGGTTTCATCGAGACTCTGTCCCTTAAACCGTCCTATACCCGGGAAACGGGGGTTGGGGGGGGGCGGGCGGGGAGGGACCTGCAGCTGGGGCTTTCACCTGTGGGTGTCATGGGGAGCACCAAGCTGAACGCGCCCCTCTGTCTGCAAGGGGTGGCCTGTGTGGGCATTCGCGGTAAGCTGCGGAGGCGGGTCCCAGTTCTGGGCCCTTGGGGAGGACAGGGCGGGGCCACTGATGCTCAAGATTTTCCACGGCAGCATTTTTGGGGGTTGGGTTGGCGGGGGTGGGGGTAGGGGTAGGCGTAGGGGGATGACTTGAGGGCTCGGGAGACTCGGATTGGCAGAAGAGGAAAGGAGGTCCCCTAGGTCTCGCAGTCCTCGCTGCCCAGCCGCTAGGGGTCTCACGGAGCCCCCGACACCCACACCCCCTAGCCTCCAAGCTCCCCTGTGAATCACACTCACAATCCCACGCCGACACGTACAATTCCCTCTCACACCCCGCAGTCACAACGCGCAGGGCCTCGCGGCGACATACCAGGTCAGCAAGCCCTCCACACTTGTCCGCTGGGGATTCTGCCGTCTAGGGCGCCTGGTGCCAGGCCCTGAAGGGTTAAGGAGGCCTTGGGACACCGGAGCGGCGGGACGCGGGGCGCCTGGGCTAATTGGCGACCCCGGGAACAATGAAAGCTGGGAGGCGGGTGGCTTAATTGGGCCAGGGAGCGGCCTGGCCTTTGTCTGGGACTCGACCGCGCGGTTCCCGCAGCCGAACTCAAGCTCGCAGCTGGGACCCAGCGCAGAGGCGCGAGGGCGACTCAGGGAGGGGACTGTGCTGTTGGGGGTCAGGGGGGAAGGGGGGACGACTCTCCAAGCTGCGCTCGGGGCCCAGGGCCTCTCGAGGCCCTGGACTATCACTCCACCCCAGCCGGGGCGCTGGAGCCACCACGCGGTGAGAACGCGGCCGCAAACTGGCCGCTCTGCCCGGCTTTGACAGCGACCCTCCTCCGGTTTCCCATCTGCCCGCGGGCCCGCCCGCGGCTCCGGGTCGGTGCTGCCCCCTGGTGTCAGCAGCTCGCTCTGCAGCCTCTTCCCAATTCTTCCTAGACGGGCTGACAGTGAGAAACCGGAAGAAACCTACGCGCCCCTCTTCGAATTTTAGAGGCGTTTTTAGCCCGAAGAGACCTCGAATAAACACACTGTCCACAGAGGACTTTATTTGAGCTGAGAAAAGGGCCTTTCTGCCCCACCTTGTTCCTGAAGTGCCCGCCTCGCTGTCCTGAACGCCCGAAGGTCAGAGGCACGGAAGCCGGAGCCCACCCTCTGAGAGTGGGACAGTGTTCTGGCCCTCCTACTGGTTCACTGGCTGAGCACCTCGCCGAATTCAGCGTGACCTGTGGCCAGCTCCCTCCCTGGAAGAGGCAAACATGATTCTCTTCCTTGCGAATGTGTCGGCCCAAGAAGGTGTCCTGGGAGCTTGGAGGCCAATTCCACCTTCGCCTTCACCCTTCCTCCATCTCACCATCCTTGATGGCCCTGGTGAACAGGAAGCCAGAGTCTCTCGTCCCCCAAAGTACCCAAGTTGAGCAGCCTGCTGGGCCAGGGTATTATGGATCTCCAAGGCTTAATGAGGAAGGAACTGGGTTTGAAAGAGTGACGGCCCGTCTCCCATCCCTTCCACTGCTAGGATTTGGGGTTGGTGACGCCTGTTAGCTCGGTGAAGAAGAGAGAAGATGCCGCCCTCATGGGATAGGGGTTAGGAGGCGGCTGTCCTTGCAGACGTGGGCCACGGGGAAAGAGGCCTAATGGAGACAGACACAGTGGGGGTCCCTGAGAGACCACCATCTGAACCCATTATTATACAAGGGGAAAGTGAGGCAGGAAAAGAAAGAGCCTAGTGACCCTCACTCCCCACACCCCCAAGAGGGATTTAGATGATTTCCACGGGAGAACTTTCAGGCTAGACTTTGCCACTCTAGTCAACAACGCTGATACGGAGAGAACGTTTCTTTTCGAGGCTCAGGAGACAGAGAGATGGAAAAGGATTCTAGGCTCCGCGGTATATGGGGGACCATGGCCAAAGCCCTCCTCCGAAGGGAAAGAGGGCGCAGGGAGCACCCATCTTATCAGCCCCACCTACCCAGAGGCTCTGAAAGGGGGTGCAGTCCCACTGTGGTGCCCCGGCCTGGGAGCGGGAGGCCAGGCCCCGGAGCGGCGGGAGAGGCGGACAGAGGCTCGCGGCCAGCAGAGGGAGCCCGGCCCCCGGCCTGGGAGGCGGACGCGCTGGGAGCGCGGGGGCTCGCGGCGGCTCGGCGCCTCCCGGCCCAGCCCGCAGCCCGCGCCGGCGCCGGCCGGCCTCGCGGCTCAGCTCGCTGCCCCAGCCTTGCAGCCGCCCCCGGGGAGCAGCTGCCGCCGAGCCCGGGGCGCCCAACCTTCGGTCCCCGCCTCCAGTCCCGCCTGACGCGCTTGCGGCGCCCCTGCCCCGCGCGACCCACAGAGCGCACTGCGCCGTTCACTTCGCATTGTAGCGTTTTATTGTTTTCTCGAGTTTTTGTCGTTTCGTCTCGCTCCAGAGCGAAAAGTGAAAACCTGAGGTGGAGCCCGCGGGCCGGAAGAGCAAAGCCCGGGCGCAGGGGCCGAGGGGCTGGCGGGGTGGGAGCTCCTCCAGGGATCGGGGCCCTCTCCCGCAGCCAAGGACCCCCCCAAGCCCTGTACAATATAGATGCTCATGTAAAATGAAAAAAAAATTAAATGCTATGAGTTAATCTCTAAATATTATGTACACAGCAATGTACACCTTTGAATAAATTAATACCAATTTGCATATTCTGGGAACCTTAAAGCTTATTTACACAAATTACCATTTATTTCATAAATATCTTTTTTTTCCCCCCTAGGGACTCAAGGCAGAAGTGCCACTCCCTCTGCAGACCCAGGGGTGGGAGGGGCGCCTGTCTGGGTGAAGAGGTGGAAGGACTAAAAGAACAGGTTCCTCTCAGCTCAAGTCTACACTGACTTGAATCTTCACTGACCCCAGCACCCCTCACCCCAGATTCTCAAGCGGTCCCAGCCCGAGGCTAGGGGTTCTGGGTCTCCCCCGCCTGATGCCTGCACCTTCTGGCTCCCGCAGAGCCAGCCTCTGGCTGGGCCAGGGACGAGGCCTCCCCACAGCGCTGGAGGACCCGGAGAGGGCCCCGCCGATGACACCTTGACACGGGAGCAGGCTTGGACCAAATCCAGTGGCTCCAAAGCGACTGCGTTGCTGGCAGCTGGATTCCTTCTGAAGCCCAGGAAAGTGTCCCAGGCCCTGGCTGGCTGATCGGGGCTTCATTCCAGCTGCTGCAGCCCGCTTTTTCTCCTTTATTTAAATAAATACCCATTCTGTGCTGTACATGTCCCAAGCAGCAGGGGCAGGCAGCTCAGGAGGCCTGCGCGGCAGCGGAGCAGCTGAGCAGCCCCTCACTTGGGCGACTCCCTGCCGGGGGAGAGGGCTCGCTGGCTCTCCAGCCCACTCACCAGCCTCTGGATGCTCTGCAGTTCACTGGCTGCCTCTTTGGCTGAGCCGCTGGGCGACAGGGCCCCGCGGGGCGGGGCCCCCGCTTTGCGGAGAGCCAGCTCGGGCGGCGGGCTGGGCTCCCGGCTGTTGCCGCCTGCAGCCTTGGAGCCCTCGGCCGCCAGCCCAGTAGTGAGGAGGCTAGTGCTAGGTGGGACGGTGACTGGGATCTGGTAGGGGCTGAAGCGCAGGCGGGGCCGGGCACTGCCCAGAAAGGGACTCCGGGACAGGGAGCCTGCGGCAGCGGCGGCAGCGGCCGCAGCACTAGTGGCTGGCAAAGCGGAGGCCGCTGCGGCGGCAGCAGCCATGTAAGTGTAGGGGTAGGGGAAGAGGCCTCCGAAAGTGGGCATTGGAATTCCCTGGAAGAAACAGAACAAGACAAGGGTTAGGCATCCTGCCTGAGGTGTTTCTGCAGGTGATCTGGGCTCTGGGGGTGGTGCTACAACTGGGAATCCTTGCCCTACAGTCTTTAGGAATCTGAGACCAGAGCTCACATGACTGTAATCCCCAAAAAGCACAGGTAGGCATGAGCCGGTATGCCTATGGCCAAACCCAGTTAGAAGGGGAGCTCACTTCAGGTTATGGACGCACAGACCTGGCGCCATCAAGCTCTGTGCCAGGTATTACAATCGGAGTATGGGAAGGCCATTACAGGCAGCTGAACTAGCATGGGCCTTGAGGGAGGAAACAGGGCTGGCACAGGGCCAGGTGGCCAGTAGGCATCTTTGGCTGTGTTGGGAGGGAGGTTCTGCTCACTTAGAACAGTGTCCTCCCCAGCCTTTCTATCCCCAGGTGCCCTGCAGGGCTGGGGAAGCACAGGCGAGAGGCGGGGCGGGAGCCGGGGGTCTTTGTAAATTCTCCCTCTGCCTGCCCACCTGCTCAGGGGTCTCCTGCCTGGACCAGGAGAAGGATACAGATGCCAACCAGTTTAGAAACTGGCCTGAATACAAAGAACTCCTGGCGGCACCTAAGTGGCAGCTGAGGAAGGAATGCAAAGTCTTTGCCTGTGGAAAGCACAGTAGCTGGGAAACCCTGGACAAACACTGACTGAGTCCCTGAGGCCCGACTTTTGGATTATCTGACCTTTGAGATAATGTTCACTCCACAGAGTATGTGGGTATGGGGAGGAGGGCAGGAGCTGACTGGGCTGGGCTTCCGGGGAGCCTCAGGCCTGGCTCAGGCAGGGAGAAGGAAGAGAAGTAGCTTAGTCAGGAATGAGAAAATATCCTTCCTGAGAAGGTCAAGCCCTACTGAGCATTCAGACACGGTGTCTCAGAGGAAGGAGGGAGGCTTCAGATCTCCCAGGTTTTGGCTCCTCCTGATGGCCAGAGGTGAGCTATCCTGGCTTGAGAACTTAACCATTAGCAGTACACCAAGTGATGCCTCCTGAGTGCTGCGTACTCTTGCCCTGGCCTTGCACCTGTTGACCAGGCTGTGTCTAGAAGCCCTGACTTCCCTGTGACCTCTCTGATGCCCATGCTTATCACCAGAATTTGTCTGAGGAGGAGGCATCACATACACACCGACTCAAGGGTGCAGATTAAACCTCCAGGCCCTGAACTCCATTTTCTGGAGGCTTCCTTGCCAGCTCAGATCCCCAGATAGGTGAGGTTAGTGCCTCAGACACTCACTCCACACACCCCTGATGCTGAGCTCTATTTAAAACTCATTTCAGAATCCCCTCCCCCACTTTAAAAATATTTGCTTCTGAACCAAAGGAGCCTTCTCAGATCTGAACTCCTATTTTCCTTCCCTTAAGATAAGATCTCACGGGTTCAATTTGCCAGAAACCTCAGAGGGAGGAAAATGAATGTAGAGATTCCAAATCTTTCCACAGGGAATATTCCACCCAAGCAACCAAAGAGGCCGCTCTCCCCATCAGATCTTCTTATTTTGCTGCTGGCCACAGTTTCATAAACTTTCCCCTGGGAGCTCAGAATTTCAACTTGGGCCTGGGGAACCGAGCCCCTCATCTCTGAGACATGTGGCTGGGAGAGTTGGGAAACTCGTGTGGGGGAAGGGAGAACCCAGTCCTTTGTCAGGTCAGAGGACTTCCTGGAGGGTCTGAAAGGGGCCAGAGACATCTGGGAGGTGGGTCATTTGGGTGGTCAATTATCCAGAACATATTTCAAATTTTCCTACTCCTTTTGTCCAGCCACCTTAGCCTTTCAGGGACTGACAGTGAGCCAGGGATCTTTGTTCCCAAGAAAAATGTCCTGAGGCAGGCCAGGCAAGTGGACTTACAAAAGCCCGGGGCAGCCCCAGTCTGCCAGAGCAGAAAGAGTCTAATGGGTGCCACTCTATGCTAGGGTTATAGGGAAGGAAATAGGCCCAGAGAGGGTCAGGGACTTGCCCAAGGTCACACAGGAGTCAGAAGCAGTGCCCTTGCAGACCCCGGACCTACAGTCCTAGTCTCCCTGAACCTAGGTGTGTTCCAGAGGGTCCCCTGGGTCTCCCCAGGAGGGAGTCCTTGCCGGCTGGAAGCACTGGAGCGCCTATGGCATCCTCAAGCCCTATGACTGCCTCCTCTGCCGACCTCAGTCCTCCTCCCTCCATCGTGCTGCCACCAGCTCACAGGCCTTACCTGAGATGCCAGCATGTGCTGGGAGAGGTGGAACGGGAAGGGCCCGGCGGTGCTTGCTGCGCTGGCCGCGGGACCCAGCCCGCCTGCGTCCAGCCCGGTGGCTGTCCCTGGCCCGCCGCCTCCTCCACTGCCGCCGCCTGCCACCGAGGCCAGTAGGTGGCCCATGCCCATGGCGGAGAAGGCGCCAGGGCCCATGGCGAACTGTCCCGGGTGCAGAAAGAGCGGCTGGCCGGCCCCCAGAGGCCCGAAGAACTGCTGCCCGTGCAGGTGGCCGGAGAAAGCCAGGCCCGGCAGGTGTCCGGCGCCCAGGGGGGACGCACTGTCTGTCTGCACCACCAGCGGCGCCAGGCCGGGCTCCTTGCCCTCGCCGGCCTCCTTGCGCCCCTCGTCCTTCCGCCGGGCTTCGGCGCGCTCCTTCTCTAGGCTCCGCAGGCCAAACAGACCGTCCCCGCCGCTCTCGGCCGGCTCCTTGGCCCTCTCGGGGCTGCGCCGCTCCCGGGCGCGCTCGGGTTCGGTCAAGCGAGGGGGGCTGCCGCCGTCCAGGGCCGGGCTGCGGCCTAGCGCCTGCCCCGCGCGCTCCTCGCTCAGCCTCTCGGGCTCTGGGTCACTGTCCGCGGCGCACGACTTCTCCTCGGCTGCGGGGAGAGAGGACGCGCGTGGTTACGGCCCGGGAGAGACAGGCGCGAAGCCTCTCCCGGTGTCGGCGCCGGGCCGGAGAGACGTGCGAAAGCCTGCTCTCGGGGAGGCCAAGTCGGAGGAGCTTCTAGATGCTCGTCGGGCTAGGGGCAGTTGTAGGTCACCTCATCCAAGACCCCTTATGTGCAGTGGGAGAACGTGAACCCGGTAGAGAAAACCTTTCTGCCCCAGAGTCACCCAGCGCCAGGGCCCTAACTCGGAGCCCAGCAGGATCTGCGGGCCACCTGGGACCGCCCTCACGGGAGAGTCCCGGGTTAGAGGCTTCCCAGGCTCACTGCTGACCCTTCTCCCAGGCCTTAAGTTAGCCAGATGTTGAGCACCGAGCCACCTGGCGCCCGGTGGACACCCTCCCCTTCTCTTCCCGGTCCCCTTCTCTTCCCCGCCAGTTCCGCACCTCTAGTCCGGTGCAGGCGCAGGGGACTAGGCGCTGTCCCCGGGGAGGGTGGCGGTTCCCGCGCGGGGGGAGGGTCGCAGGACGAGGCGTCCGACTCGGCACCGTCGCGCTCTGGCTTGCAGTGCTCCTCGTACAAGCGCAACGACGGCAGCGTTAGCTGCTTCCTGGGGATAAGCGGACGGAGCGGGTCAGAGCGCAGCGCAGCACCCCCACTGCCCCCTTCCACGTCCTGTTCCCCCAGGCACCGCCCCAGGCCGGTCCCGTACACCCTCACCTTTTCTCCCGCCGGCCATTCCCGGTGTCCCGGAAGCCCTTGGCAAACGGGTTGTTGTCGATCTTAAGCTGCGTGATCTGCGGGGACCGAGGGGGCGGCGCCAGGTCAGGATGCAGCTCTTCCAGCCTGGCCTGGGGCACCCGGAGGTCAGCGGCTGCCCGCCCAGAGGAGAGCCCGGGGAGTGCACACTTGGTACCCGCCCACCTGGGATAGGACGCTCCAAGCCACAGGGCAAGGTGAGGCCGGCGGGCGGGCCTCGAGGAAAGCGACCTCCAAAAACTTTATTCGTGGCATAATCCCTCAACTTGCACACGCAAGCCCAAAGCTCTGCGTCCAGAGTCGAAATCCGTCCAAGCGTGCCCACAGGCCCACGAGGCCGCTCAAGTTAAACTAACCCGGAACCTGAGCAGGGCGCAGACAGCAGAGCACACGCAGGTCAGCAGACACACACAAAGTCAACCACACTCGCGGGCCGCGCACATACAAGTACACAGGGGCAAAACAAGTGCCCAGGAAACCAAACGAATTCACACGCCTCCACACGAATCTAAGGCACCCCAAATGGTGCACGCATATCTGCGTGGGACAGACACATCGGTTCACAGGACAGAAAAAACGACCGGCAGGACATCCAGACGCTGTCGTTCACCCGAGAGTCGTGCACACGGGCACAGGCCTAGTGGGGTGGTGCTTTGCCTCTCTAGAGAGAGGGTGTAGAAAGGCAGCAAGCAGAAAAGGCCCTTTCACTTGAAGGAAAAGTCTCTAAGCACCTCCCAAGGGGTCCCGGGCCTGGACTGACCCAGAGAGGGATGGCGGGGTGGGGGCTGTCACCTGTCCCGCCCTCTGGCTCCCCTAGGAGAGTGAAAACTGGGCCCCCTGTTCCTAGCGTTGGGTTCCTAGCAGCAGGAACGCTTGGGCAGATTGCCTCCGGCGCCCTCTTTTCATTTACATTCCCATCCCTGAGCCAAGAAATAAACGAATAAAGTGTAAAGATGTCAGCATGGCCCGGAGTCTCTGCTAATTGCTAAGTAAATATCCCCACCCCAACGAGCACCCAGCTGCCCGCGCGCCCGGGGGAGCTCGTGGGTACGTGTCTCGGGCTTGCGAGAGAGCCTGGGGGATCTCGGTGGCTGCTGCGCTTACAGACATCAGGCTTGGTGCTCGGGAGTGGGCTGTGAGGGCGCGGGGGGCTGCGGGCGGGTGTGAGTGGAGGGCTGGAGCCTGCACGTGGGGGAGGGCGTCGGTGCAGGAGCTGGGCCCGCCGCGGGTCCCACGCACCTTGTCGTTCTGGTAGGCAGTGACCGCGATGAAGTCGGTCTCGGGGAACACGTAGGTACGGAAGGTGCTGTAGGGCAGCTTCAGGATATCGTTGGCTCGCACGATGTGGAAGCGCGGTTGGTACTTGTGCATGGAGTTCAGGATGGTCTGCGGGGAGGGCGCGGGTCAGCCGACAGCACCAGCCCCCCAGCCTGTGACCCGAGCGTTTCTGTTCTCTGGGGACCCGACCTCTTTCCATCTCTGTCTCTCTCAGGGTTTTGCCTTCCCCATTCCAACCCCCACCCTTCCCCGTTTTCTCCTGTCTTCTCCGCTTCTTTTCGCTCCTATATTACTTTTTCCTTTTTCTCTCCATTTTCTTCATCACAGTTTCTCTCTCCATTAAAAATTTTTTCACCCCAGTTGAAAACAGAAATAAAACAAAATAAACCCCCCTACAATGCCACTCTTAACCTCTCTTCCTGGGTTCACTGCTAAGCCCCTAGTAACCCCACGGAGAGAAGATTGGGACCTTCGAGGGCTCACCGACTGCCCTACGTCCGGACAGGGTGTCCCTTCTGCCCCATGAACTCCCCCCTCCCATTCGCTGGGGCCCTGGCTCAGGCAGAAACGGTGAGAACCCCAAACTCCCTCCTCCTGGTCGGGCAATCTGCCTGTTGGGGGAGGGAAAGGAGTCTCAGAAAAGGTATGGAGGGGGCTGTTTTAACTTTTAAATCTCCTCGTTTGGGGAGAGGGATGGGAACCCGGGTCTTGTTCACGGGGAAGGGTGAGGACAAGTTGAGGTCCTGGGCAGGGCCTCCAAGCTCAGAACCTAAAGACCAGCGGCTGCACGACCCAGTTCCGGCCACACCTGCCTCCCGCTGGACCCTAGGAGGGGCTTTGGAAGGCCTGACGAGAGCTGAGGCTGCTCACAGCAGCGGCCCCCAACCCCGCCATTCTCCAGGCTTGCAGAGCAGAGCCCTCTGGGCCCAGGCTCAGCCAGCATAGGCCACGGGGCAGTGACCTGGGCAGGGGCACCCTGCAGGTTCGGCAAGCGCTCCCCTCTGGGGAATCCCGCGGTCTCCTCTCCTCCCCCCACCCCCTGTAGTGCTCGGTGCTCAGTCTCCGACCCCCATCTGCACATCCGCCCCGCACTCACGAAGCCGTGCTTGTCGGAGATGTTGTTGGTCAGCTTCAGCTTATGGAAGGCCACCGGCTTGGCCATCCACTGCTCTCCCGTGGCCGGGCTGTCCGGGTGGATGTACATCCGTTTGGGCATCTCTGGGTCGGCCTTGCCCGCCACCATCCAGCGCGAGTTATGGAATTTATACCGACAATCATCAGCGGCCACGATGTCCATCAGCAGGATATATTTGGCCTTCTTGTCCAGGCCGCTGACCCGCACCTTGAAGGGAGGAAACATCCTCCTGAGAGAAAGGGAAAGATGGAGACGTCATGGGACCCGGCTCTCTGTCGGAGGACCCCTCCTCCCCCACCCCCACCATTGCCTGGAGCTTCCCCACCTGTGTTCCGCTGTTGTCGCTGCTCTCCCCCTTAACACTGCCTGGGAGACACCACCTGCGGTTGTTATTCCTGGGAGACCCCATTTCTGCCTGTCAAGACCCTCTCCTATTATAAGGCTTCCCACCGGCCCTATGCTCAGATCTAGTGACCCTCTTTCTCCCTCATCTGAGATGAAAGCCGAGATTTCAAGAAAGAAATCCAGGGCCTTTATAAACACACCCGCTTCTCTTGACTCTCCCTGAAATCCGTTCAGGGGATATATCCACTTGGGACCGAAGCTCTCAGAAATAAATTCGGATGTTGTTTGTTTGGGGGAAGGAACTGGGTTACAGCGCCGAACAAGGACCCTGACCCTGAAGTTCGGGGGAAGAGGGTGAGCCTGAGGCCTGGATTCTCCGTATCTGAGTCAAAGGCTTGAGTGGTTGGGGATTGTAGTTTTCTTCCGGCCTTAAGGCCTAGGGCGGCGTGAGCGTCTGGAGGTCCTCGCTCCTCGGCGCGGACAAGGCTCCAGGCCGGGTCAGGCTGCAGCCGGGCCGGCTCGGAGCTCGCTGCCGAGAACGCAGCGACCGGCGGAAACCAGTGGGCCAGCCTGGGCCTAGCAGGGTGCGAGTCTCATTCTGGGCTCCAGGGTCGGAGGAGAGTGCGGGAGACGCTGCATCTGCCCGGAGCACCGAGCCAAACTCGGAGGCAGGAGAGCGAGGCCGCGGGGCTGAGGAGTTGCAGCCGAGACCGCTGGAGACCCGCCAGGGCCGAGCCGCGGGGCCTCCTCGGCTTTGGGACTCATAACGATTGGGGCTATTTTTCAGGAGCATATTTTCGTTTTCATTTGGGAGATTTCGATGCTTTGGTTTAAAAAAATTCGTTCGCTGCCAAATAAGAAAAGTCAACTTGGTTGTCTAAGCGTGGTGCGGGGGCCCGAGCGAGCAGGGAGCCGCGAACGGCGGGCTCGGCGCTGGTGGGTGCTGTCGGGTGCCCCTCCCGCCCAGCCGCGCGCCCTCCGGCCAGCCGGCCGCCCTACCTCCCGGACTTGGTGATGACCATCTCGGTGCCCAGCTTGTGGAACTGGTCCCACAGCTCCTTGGCCTCCAGCGTCACCTTGGGGTCGTCCTCCACCTCGTCCTCAGGCTCCAGGCTCTTAAGCGAGCGCAGATGCGCAGCGGGCGGATGCGGGCCGAGTGCCGAGACGTGCAGCCCCGCCTCGGCCGCCGCCGCCGCAGCCGCCGCCGCCGCCGCCGCCCCCGCCAAGCCGGGGTCGGGCAGAGGCTTGGCCAGCGCGCCGGGCGGCAGTGCGAGTGCCGGGAAGAAGGAGGGCTGCGCCGCCGCCAGGAAGGCGGACATGGGGAAGTCGGCCGGCCGTGGCGCGTGAAACGGGTGGTAAGCCATGGCGCTGGCCGCCAGCGCCGGTTCTCTCATCGGGACATCCGGCCCAGGCGCCCGGGGGCCGGGGCCGGGGGCGCGCGGCTCGGACCCCCGGCCCGGGCGGCGGCGCGCGCGGAGGAAGGGCGACCCGGGTGGCAAGCGCGGTGGCAGCTCCTCCCGGTTCCCCGTCCGGCGCACGGCGAGGGACGCGGGGCTCTGGGCGCGGGGGCGGCGGGGGCTCTGCGCGGGGCTGGGCTGGGCTGGCCCGCTCCGGCGCCGGGGACCACGCGCGACTGGTTAGATCTTGTCGTGATCTCTGGAAAACTGTGACTATCTCACATGTCCTGCCCTGCTCGGATCCCCTGCGCTAACGAGCCAGGCCCCCCTTGATTGCTGATTTTACGCTTTTTGGACCAATTGTGGGTCTCCGGGGGCGGGGTTTTGACAGCTCAGGCCAAGCTCCGGCCGGGAGGGGGGGCCGGGGAGAAGGTGTCGGAAGCCTCAGCAGTAAGAAAACATGTCAACAGAATAAAATATTAACCAATGACGGGCCAGCGAGCCCCGAGACCCCTCCCCCTGCCCCGGCCCCCACCCCGCCGCCCGCGCCCGCGGTTGCCTGCGCCCGGACAGGAAAGCGCGGCGGGCCGACCCGACCTACCGAAAGGGCCTGAGGCGGGGGGCGCCCGGGTCCCAGGGCCTTTGGGAAAGACCCCCAGCCGCAGGCCGCCCCAAGTGCAAAGCATTGACACGGCCCAGAGAGGAGAGGGGGCGCCCTCCTTCTCCCGCGCCCGGCGGCCCGGCAGCTCTGGCCCGCGCCCCAGCTTGGCCTCCGACCCCGCTCCCGGCCGTGGCGCCGCCCGGGCCCCTGCACTCCGGAGGGAGGCTGCGGGTGCTGGAAAGAGAGGCCGGTGGGCGGGCGAGTCGGGAGGCGCTGGCTGCCGAGGTCCCGGAGCGGAACCCAGGTGGCGGGAGCCGGTGAGTGGAGCCGTGGCAGAGCCCTGGAGGGGCCGGCGTGGGCGGGAGCGGGACGCGGCCTTTCACTCGGGAAACGCGGGGACCCCTTAGCCCGCGCCTCCCCTCACAGGAAGCCTCAGGAGGAACCGGGAGTTCCGGGAAAGCCCTGGACTCAGCTCAGTATCCGCCTGCGTCCCCGACCTAAGCAGAGCTCTCCCACTGCCGGGAGAGCGGGTCCTCGGGGCTGGGAAGGTGTGAGTGCACCTTCCGCCGAGCACAGGGCGGCAAGGCGCGGGCGGATCCAGCCCCCAGGTTCTTGACCCGCGACCCAACGAATTTTCGCCGCATCCGGTACCAAAGACACAAGTATCCCTCATTCTAAACACCGGCATCCTCTCTCCTCCACTTTCCTAGAATTTGTTTCCAGCTCTCGAAAGCTCACATCTCCCAGGTTCAGTAATGCCGGGTAACGAGTGTGGGGGTCTGAGCGTCTGTGCGCACCTGCGGTTAAGCCTCCACACCCCCCCTCCTACCCCCGCCTGCCGCAGTCGTTCTCAGGCAGCACCAGTATTGCCTCCCGCCCTTGTGTGTGTGTGTGTGTGTTTCGCGCCCACTGTGGCGGTGCCTTCTGTGCGCAGCGGGAGCCGAACTTAAGGCGTGCTCCCAGTGAAGCGGCTACACACCTGCCTTGAATCAGTCTCAGGCCTGACACTGATTCCTGGAGGTCGCGTTGTGAAGGCAACACGGACCACGCACTAGACACGGGTGACACTCCTGCCCGCACAACCAGTGCAAAGGCGGGTGAGTTCTGCCGGAGCGGGTTTGCGCCGGCGTTGTGGGCGCGTACAGCCCACATCCAACAGTGTCCCATCCGCTGCGCATACCAGTCGCAGGGAATCGTGTCGCTGCACCCGCAGACCTGCCGTGTAAAATCTGATTACCCCGGCAGTGCGTGTTGGGGACCGGCCGGAGCGGTCTGGCCTCCCCGAACATTTTTTCTACTTTTCTGAGCCGACCCCGGAGACCTCGCTACCCCCCTACCCAGCGTGCAACAGGGCGCCACCCCCGAAGGGTTTTTCTTCACGACCTCACTCTCTACTGGGTCGCTCCTCTCTTAGTGCCTCCTCTCTGTCCAGAACGAATCTTCGACTCCGCGCTGCGCAGTCTATGCAGCCGGGGCAGGATCCGTTGCAGCTTTGCACAGGCGAATTCCTGCCGGCTCCGTCTTAGGCGAGATGTTGCCCCTGGGGATGGATGTGTGTGGACAGGTTTGCGCAGTTGGTGAGGTGACCAGATAATAGCCAGGGCAGCGTTCCGGAGCCAGGAATCCGGGCACAGGCCTGGGAATCCGTGCATGCACTCGCCAAGTCGTGTGTGTACACGTACTTTCGAACTTGCAATAATGGCGTGTAGTACACCTAAGTGTGTGCAATTTGGACATTTTCCTGGAGAAGGTCTGTAGCTGGTCCGGGGTCCACGGCCCAGGCAGTCTGAAACACGCTGGTACGGGTTGTTCGCCCAAGAAACCCCGCGGCGACGATGCAGCGGCTGCATTTGGGGACCACAGTCCCACCTGGCCACAAGCACTGGGCCACGGACCTGCCCTCCGGCGGCCACAGGCTCTTTCCCGGCCCGGACCCCATCGTCTGCCCTGCCCCGTCGTCCCGCAACCGACCCGAGGTCGCTACAAACGCTCTTAATATTCTGAATTTCCATCCCCCTTTCCCCTTACCCCCAACACCTCCAGCCAAACTCTCCAGTGAGGAATATCCTTGGCTCAACGAAAACCCGCGAAGGGGAGGCCCAGGAGGCCCCGGTGCTGCGCCGTGCGGCGCCCATCTCCCGCTCGGCCCCTCCCTCCCGCCCCGGGTCTAACCCTCCTCTTCCCGGGAACAGGCGCCTCTGGGGGGTCCCCGGGGCTGAGAGTGCGTGTCTCTTTAAGAGGCCCTGGGGGGCGCCTCGCGAGCCGCCCGGGGCTGGAGGGGGAGGGCACGGGCGGGGGCGGCTGGCGCCAGGCGGCCGAGGCTCCACAGCAAAGCTCCGGCCCCTGTCACTTCGCATCGGCCGGGCCCCGCAGACAGGCGGGGGACGCGCGCTCAGCCGCCCCTCCCTCTCCCAGGCCGTCCAGGGCCCGGGCGTCGGGCGGGCGCGGGCCTCGGGCCTCCGGCCCGTTGCACGCGCTCAATAAGCTCTGTGCTTCCCGCAACCCGGAAATCGGGCGGGGGCGGCCTGGGCCGGGTGTGGCCGTGGTCCCGAGCCCGGCCGGGCTGCCGTCCGTCCTTGGCCCCGTAACCTTTCGCGGGGTCAAGGGCCAGTGCTGGGACCTTCCCGGGATTGGTCCCCGCCCGGTGTCTTGGTCTGCGTGACTGGGCGTGGATCTGCGTGCTCCTACGTGGAGTGATGGCTTGGGGTGTATGGTCCTGTGGCAGAGGGGACGTGCGTCCGGGTAGCGGGGCGCTGGCGTGAGACTGGTACTGAGTGCGCGGTGGTTTATGAGTGTGCCCGGGCTAAGCTCGGGTGCCGTGTGTGGCCCTATGCCGGTGACCAGTAGTGGAGGTGCCACTGGGCGCGTCCATCCCCGTCTTGGCTTGTGTGTGTAGGAAGAAGGGGAGGGGAGAATAGACAGAGCTGCTCCCCATCCCCGGCTTCCCGGCCGGACCCGCGCCTCCCGGAGCCTTGGCGCCAGCCAGCCCCGTTTAGTGGCCGGCCCGGCTCCCCCGCGGTCCCGGGTCTGGCTGGGGTGGGGGCCGCGGCCTCGATGACCCCGGCCCGCAGCGGCCCGGCCTGTCCCGTCCACTTAGACAAATTGCGGCTGACAGGCTCGCAGTCTCTCTGGAGTCGCCGCCCGTCCGTCGCCTCCCTCCCGACCCAATTACCCCGCGCAGGGTCGGGCCAAGTGGCTGGGATGGGGCGGGGGGCTCGGGGAGAGCGGGAGGCGCGACCTCTTCCCGGCTGCGTTGTGGCCCATGCCTTGCGCCGGGACAGGCGGCGGGGCCACTTCTTCCGATTACGTCCCGGCAAGTGCCTGGGCAGCACGGCCTCTGCGGCCCAGTCGTCAGTCTTCCAGGCTGACGCGAAAGCAAGGCCCAGGCTGGCAGGTCTGGCGCGGGACAGCCCTGGCCCTTGAAAGGGGTCGTCGCTCTGCACCTGAGGGCAAGCAAGGTCACAGGGCCCGGCAACCCAAGACTCATCCCCGCCGGACTTTGGACAACCTCCCCAGAGTTTTGGGGATTCCATAACCCTGAGAGCTC
Source organism: Physeter macrocephalus (assembly GCF_002837175.3). Taxonomy (NCBI): domain Eukaryota; kingdom Metazoa; phylum Chordata; class Mammalia; order Artiodactyla; family Physeteridae; genus Physeter; species Physeter macrocephalus. The sequence goes on along the minus strand of NC_041227.1, from coordinate 101,661,023 downwards.
CAGACTATTCTATTCTCTGGGGTCGAGGTGTTCGGTTCGCAGCAGTCCGCTTGGGACGCAGGAGTCGGTAAAAGTGAGGTGCACATCTGTGAACCTGCCAGTGCGTGGACGAGCACGGGTGTGAGATCAAGGGTGTGGGTGCCTGGGATCGTGGCAGAGTGAACAGGCCACGCTGCTGTGTGGCTTGAGAGAGGGGGGCAAAGCACAAAAAGGACCCCCCTAGGACCAGCCCACCTGCGAGAGAGGGGCGGGGCTGGCCTGCGCACGCTCACCGGGCTCTTGATTAGCTTTCGCAGAAACGCTTTTGCCTGGAGCGGGGGCCATGATTCCCTGGAGCAGCTTCGGGGGTAGTTCTCGACAATCCGGGCTCCAGCGTCGCCTCACCTGCCCTCCCTCTCCCCGCCAAAGAGCTACCTGGCCTCCGGTCAGCCTCTGGGCCTCCAACCAATCTTTTACTTTTTTGACCTGCAGCTTCCTCTTTGCCTGCTTGGACCTTGTTGCTCTTCTCCGCTGGGTGTGCTCCCCTCCCCCTACTTTACAGATGAGCCCAGAGGTGCAGTAATTTACCCGAGGCCACACAGCTACCGGTGGCAGAGCTGGGATGGGACCCAAAGACCTTAAGAAACAGCAAGGCCACTCCTTAGAAGCTGGTGATGTCATTGCTGTCCCACCAGCTACACCTGCTCCTGCAGGTCCCACCCTCAGGCTGGGCTCTGGCTTTGAATACAAGACGGTACAAGATGCTCTTCCCTTCGGCCCCTAGAGTTTCCAGCTCTAGGTCTGCAGGAGGGGGCTGCCTTCTCAGTTACACGGGGACAAAGGAGCAGCTTCAAAGCTAGCCAGGGGCCAGGGCTGGATGCTCTTAGGAGTAGGGAATGGGGGTGAGTGGCCTCAGAGTCTTGGACTGTGTGCGGGCCCAGGACAGGGAGGTCAGTGCAGAATGCAGTTCCTCTGAGGGAACTGGCCTGGGCGTGTGAGGCAGCATGGAGCAGACAGGGGTCAGCAGATTAGCTGTGTGACTTCCTAACCTTGGGCAAGGCTTCTTTCGGGCTCAGACTTCTCATCTGCAAAATGAGAACCAAATGGTGCTCTTTTGGGTGCCTTCTAGTTTAGAGATTCCCTGATCTGTGAAAATCAGAAAACTCAGCAGTGAGAAACCATTTCCAATCTTAGACTGGCAGCTGCCTGCTCTGGCCTCTGCTTGCTTCCAGAGGAGCCGACACTAGTGTTTGACAGAGCTCAGTGCACCTGAATTTACCTTGGGACCACTGGGCCATTTCTCCAATCAATCCCAGACAGTGCCCTCCCTCCCTGAACTGCCACCCCAGCTCCCATCAGCCTCCTCGCAAACCATGAAGGTATTTTTTCTCCATCAAGTTGAGAGAAAGTCCACAGTGATTTGCCTGTTGAGCAGGTAGCGCTCTAAGAATCAGGGAGGTCACATGGCTTCCTCAAGGTCACCTGGTCAGGCCACAGTTAGATGCATGTTCCGACAGCCTTCTAGGGTAATGCCATCATGGGGGTCTGCTGGGGCTGCTCGGGGTGAGGTGGAGCTTGCCCTGGGTGTTATCTCTAGAGGACAGGAGGCTGGCTGCTCCCGGGCCAGTGGGCAGTAAAGCCCCCCACCCTGGGGCCCAGTCTCACTTCCAGCTGATTACAGGCTGTGGCAGGGTCTATAACCTCTCCAATTAGCCGGGGGCCAGACCCAAGGCCTCTCTGATAACCCCAGCTCCAGTGGCAGCCGCCATGGGGCCAGCTTATCTGGCCTCTCTTATCCTCCCCCTTCCCCCACATACTCAAAGAGTTGCCCTAGCTGTAAGCAGATGAATAACCAGATTGTCCTGCAAGCTCAGCCGGCAAGTCCAGCCCTACACCCACCGCTTTCCCTGACTGAAGGAGGCCACAGCTGTTTTGCACCCCCTGGAGGGAAAGGGCTGAGCCAGGGAGGACTCCTGGCTCTAAGCTGCCAGCCGGTCCCCTGCGTGGTTGGAGAGAGCTCCTGGCTGTCCATCTTTGCCCCATCCACGTGCCCTAGGGTGGGTTCAGAGGGCCCGACCCTTCCTTGAGCTCTGGACCCATCCCCAAGGAGCCAGGCCACGGCCAGTGTGCACAGGCAGTCTGGTGGCACGCCCCTCCCTCCCTCCCTGTCCCCTTTTGACTGAAACGCTGCTCTGGCTGGGGTGGGGGTTATGCCAGGCACATCAGTGTCTCCAGTTGGGCTGGAACGGGAAAAGCTGCTGCTCTTCCCGCAGCCCCGACTGGGCCCAGGCCTCCTTCCGGTCCCAGCATGCCTCACTCTGGCATGTGATTCCTCACCCCGCAGGTTCCCAGGCAGGAGGGACTGGCTTCAGCCACCCTATGCAGGGCCATCTACTCAGCCTTCAGAGCCGAGTGTGATTCAGGTCCCCCTTCTACTAGCGTGCCCAACTGGTCGGGTGGAGGGCACTGAAGATTTAATCTCTCCTCAGGCGCCAGGGTTGGATGGGGTGCGTGCAAAGAGGGCGGGGGCCCTGGAGCTCCCCCGCTCTGGCTGGACGGCTGGATGGGAAGGCCTGCTTGTTTGTGAACTCAACTCTTCTGTGGCTGTTACATTAAACTTCACCCCAAACCACACCTGGATCAATGGGTTTTCTTCAATCCTCCCAGGCCTCTCCGGGGTCTCAGGGAAGGCGGGACTGGGGCTAGCATTCGTCTTCTTGCTCAATACCCCTTTTCGCTCCCCTGCGCCTGTCTCCTTCCTGCCATTCACTTTAGGTCCAGAATTGGGAGGCGGGAGGGGAACCACATCAGGAACTTGTCATCCAAGGTTCCAGCCAGGTTTCCTGGGAGACCCACCTTCACCTGACCGCCCGTCACCTTCTGTGTTTGAAGACAGGTAATGACAGGGAGCCTGTCCCAAAGATGAGGCCAGAGTCTTCATCAGGCTCTCCTTCCCACAGCAGCCCAGAAGCACATGCCAAGGACCTGACCAGCCCTGACTGCCACAGCCAGCGCGGATCCGGGCCTGGGGTGCCCCCAGAACTCAGTGGCTCTGCTAACAGGCAAGAAGGGCAGAGCATGGATTTAAGTCAGACGCTACCCCAGTTCAAGAGTAAACATCCTCATTCTCCTTCCTCCCCGCTCCCTGACTCCCCCTCAGCCGCACGTGTGGAGCAGGGACACACGGTCAGGCCCACAGGACTCTGCTCAGCGCTCGGAGAGGACCCTGACCCCAGCAACTCAGGGATGGACACCCACTGCAGCGTGATTTATTGAACAAGACGTGCACTTTTTGACAGGGCCTCAGTAACCAGGGTTTCCTTCACTGAACAGTACAGGACCAGGGTAAAAGGGCTTACAGACAAGAAAGACAAATCCTTTCCATGAGCCAAAGGGGAAAGAAAAGAGGAAGGGGGGCTTCTTCTTCCTTCCTCCTTCCCTAATACTCTGGGCCTCAGTTCAGCGCCAGAAGGAGGTTGGCCAAGGGAAGCTGGGCAGCGTGTGCCAAAGCCAGGAGTGAGCCGGGGCTGTCGCTCAGGGCCAAAGTGCCCGCCGGACCACCCACCCTCGCCCCACCCAGGCCCCCCAAGGGTGTGGTTAGAAAATACAAAAGCGGGTCCAATGCAGGACATTGTGTGCAAACGGAGGAGGGGACGGAGCTTCTGCAGAGTCTCTCTCAGCCACGGCCCCGTTGATGGGGGCAGAGGTCATAGTGAGCCGAGGCGCTTTGGAGAAGGGTCTCTTCTCAATCCAGGGAGGGTGGGCGGCTGTTGTCATGAAGCTTGGGGAAGGTGGTTGGTAAAAGACGAGCAGAGTCCGAAGGGCAGGACCAGAGAGGGGACTTCTCCCCTCCCTCCAGCAGGTGAGTGGGCCAGCCAGTCAGAAGCAGGCTGCTGGTACCTACGGGAAGCTGGTAGGGAAGAGGCTGAGGGGCTGACTCTCATTGGTGGGCAGTGGAGATCGGTAGCCATCGAAGTTTCTCGGGATGCTGCCGCTGGTGGAACCCGAGCTGTTACTCAGAGTCTCGATGCTGCCCTCTCGCTGTAGTTCTGCAAGACAGAAGAGCGGGCCAGGCCCAGTCAGAGTGCAGTCTTGGGGAGGCGGGGGTAGCCCCTGGGCCGGGCTGCCTGTCTTGAGGCACCATCCTGGGTCCATTTACGTCCTTCTGCGGGGGGAAGGACGGGCCGGGTGGCAGCTCGGGTCACAGGGAGGCTCACCCGGAGGAGGGCGAAGCCCCCTTGGCTGGCGGGCTCCAGTTACTCCCTCATTGTGGGAGCCCCTTTAGCCAGAGGTATGGCCGCCCTGATGATCTGTCTGGACCACACCGCCATACGTGGGGCATATGCTCAGCCAGCATGCTCCCCCAACTCCATGAGAGGCTCCTGTCCTGGAGCTACAAGTCTGGCAGGAGGGGAGAAGCCAGGACATGGGAAGGACCGACGCTTCCCTACCTGATCTGTCTCCCTCCCCACCCCTGCCAGGGAGCTTCAACCCTGGCTTAGCCACTCACTTGCTCACTCGTTCTCACCCACACAATCTGCCTGCTGGCCAGGCCCGGGTCCATCTGTGGCACCTCCTGGAAAGTGTCCTGTTTCCCTTCAGGAGGGAATGCCAGGTTTGAGAGGGGCCTACGCGCCTGGAGTGCCTCTTTTCTCCCTTCCTCTGGGCTCCCAAGTGTCCTGGAGGTCCCCCAGAATTTCTATGCTGAGTCAACCTGGGAAGCAGGCAGGGAGGCTCCCATCTCCTCCTCTGCCCCCTCCCTGGCCACCAACACAGCCACGCTACCACCTTGGATATGGCAACTGGCTCCATCTCATTCAACTCTGGGCAACTTACTCAACTGCCCCACCATCTCCTGATCCAAGACAAGTACTGGGGTAGGTGGGCTGGGAACAGACTTCCTGGCATGCCAAATGCAAGGAAGAGAGAATTACTTCTTGGCTTTTTGAAAGTGGCCAGTTCCTATACCCTTTCCCTCACAGTGGGCTCTGAGATGTGGGCACACACATCCCTGGGCAAACTCTGGGCCCCAAGCCAAGATGTGGTACCCGCAACCTCTCCTTCCCCAAGGTACACCTGCCCGGGACTGAGGGGTTCTTGCGTGTCCACTCCAGAAGCCCAGGACCTCAATGCAGTCATCTGAAACAGCAAGGTGTGCTCGAATGTTACACTTGTCCGGTCTCTTTTATCTCCAGCCTGCACCTGCTCCCTGGCTCCCTGCCACCATACACACGCAGCACAGCTGGCTTTGGTTAGGGAATGGGTCATGGCCTTTACTCCTGGGCCGGCCACCACCAGTCAGCCAGGAAGTAACCACTGACCCCCACTCCCTGCGGGCGACCCCCAGAGCACCGTGGTGACCCAGTAGAGGCAGCCACAGAACGGGCTGGGGGAATCTGTGCTGCCCTCCTTCAGAGCGGGCTGCCGGTCCTGTGTGAGGCGTGAGGGGCCCTCAGGCTGCACCAGGCACCACCCCGAGGCCCAGGCCCAGGCTGGGTGTGTGTGCCTGGACACCAGAACCCCTCAGCAGATGGGGGCTGTGGACACAGGCTACAGGCCTGGTGATGGCCCCTGATCTCCAAGAGACACTGGCTGCCCCGTTGGGCCCAACCCTGAGATAAGTCAAGAGTTATCTAGATGTGGATCTCCCTCTAGCCTCACCCTCATTTGGGAGTCCAGGCCATTGTGCTGAGAGAGGGACAGGACAGGAAAGCAAAGAACAGGCCCCGGGATTTCTGTATGGAGAAAGCTCCCTCCGCTCCCTTCTTTCCCCCGCAAGCAAGCCGAGGAGTCTGTGGGAGATCTCTGATTTCAGAGGCCCTGGCCCTGGTGCAGGCCGTCCCAGCACTAGGGGGCGCTGGCAGCAGGGCCAGGAGGGCAGGAGAGACGAGCAGTGGCCGCAGCAAGACGAGCAGGGGCTTCCTGAGCCTCTGGACACCAGGTCCAAGGAAGAAGGCCCCACATGAAGGAGCAGAAAAGGCCACCAGCATGGGGAAGGTTGGCACCTCTCCGGAGCTGGAAGACAGGCCCGACGTTCTGGAGGCCCAGCACCGGCACAGCCCCACTAACGAGGAAGCCGAGGGGCCGGGAGCCCAGGACCAAGCGTGGCACCCCCTCGACCCCTCAGCACAGGCCCGCAGGGACCCCACCCCGCGAGTCTGGGCGGACGCCCGTCGTCCCATCCCGTGACAGTGCAGGGACGGTTGCCAAAGGGACTTACAAGATGAGTTTGCTGCTCTTGGGGGCCAGGTAGAGCCTGAGCTCTCCTGCTCGTGTTTTCTCTTTACCAGTGAGGCCTGGGATGTGAGGGAAGTGGCCCCACCTCCCAGGGCGACCGAGCTCTGGTGAATTTATGTCCCGTACGTCTCCCCGGGCCTCTTCCCTCCTCTCCGTGCCCACGGCCACTGCCGGGTTAGGCCTGTGCTTCCTGCGTGGATAATTTCCAAAGCTCTCTACTGGTCTCCTGACCTCCAGACCCCCCTCTCCAAGCCACTGCATCCCAAAGACGGAGTGTTCGGTCTATAGCACAAACCTCATCTTGCTTTTCCTCTGCTTAAAAATCTTCATCGACTCCTAAGGGTCCTCAGGATAAGGTCTATCGAACTGCCTTCCATGACTGACCCGCCCCCCGCCGCAAGACCTCACTAATCTCACCTGTTAGTGGATTTGGGGAACCAGTAATGGGCTTGGGCAGCGTGGGGGCCTCTCCAGGCTGCCTTAGGCCTCTGGGCCGGTGCTCATCCAACTCCCTCTGACGGAAAAGCTCTTCCCAGGCTCCCTAGGCCCTTAGGCCACCTACTCATCTTCGAAGCTAAGCACGAGCACGAGCCTGTGCTGTTCCCCTGGCAGAGCCGGCCAGGCCCCACTGCGCTGTGTACCGACTCCTGCCCCGGGCCCTCTAGCACCCCGTGCCCCGCCTGCTCACACGCGTGTCTCCATCCAGGCGGAGGGTCTCTCGGGGGCCGGTTCTGTGCTTTCTCTCTGTGTTCCCTAGTGCCAACCGCAGGGCCTAGAAAACAGCTGGTGCTCAAAAAACATTTCTCGAATGAATGAGTGAATGAGTGAATGATGTGGTAAGGAGATGTGGCGCTTCTTCTGCAGCATGACTGCCAGTACGAGAAGCAGGGGCCCGGCTGGGCCTGGGCACTTCCTACATGCCTCTGTCAAACCCCTGTCTTCTCACTGGGACAGGACAGTGAGCGTGCGCAGAAGCGGATGTGGATGTGCAGGAGGGGTGCACACACGGTTGCCCCTCAGGTCACCCAGCCGCCCAGCCCTCAGAGCAAGTGGCAAACGGAAGCGTGTGGCCTTACCTTCCTCCATCCTGAACACATGCTTTGTTACTGTTGGGTTGCTCACGGACGCTGGGCTGTTGGCATTGTTTTTTTTTTTTTTTTCCTTTTTTTTTCCCTTGTGAAAAGAAAAGCATTGAGGAATCTTTTGGGAAGAGACCTGGAGAACGACGGGGAAGTACACTGACCTCTGCAAGCAGGAGGAGAGGGTATCGGGAGGTGCGGGGAAGTCACACTGGGAGGAGGGCAGGCTCGCAGCAGAATTCTGCAGTGACGTGCACGTGTAGGGGCGTGGGGACCAGTCTTGGGGGTCCCAGAGATGGAAGTGCGATGCCAGGAGAGGAAGAGGAGACAGAGAAAGGCCGGGTTTTCGGGGACACCTCCGGATGTTCTGACTCAGCGGCCCAGCTTCCGGCTGCCGCCCTCCTCCCCCAGTCCCCAGGGTCTGAACAGCTCTCCTGCAGCTGAGGTGGACCTGTGGGGAAAGCCCACCAGAAACCTGCCAGGGCTGCAGGAGAGAGAGCTGGGGGCTCTGTGGTGGGCGATTAAGCAAGCATCCCCGGCAGCCTCCCCACTCAGCAGAAGTATGTGGATTCTGGCCGGTGGGAAGAAGCTAGCTCTAAAGGAGGCTGCTCTCCAGGCCTCAAAGCAAGGTAGGGGATGAGGAGTAGCTCCTAGATAATGGACTGGACTCAGACAGGAAATCTTATTATGACCTCACATTCTCCAGCGCCTTTGTGCGCCTGGGAGGTGGGTGCTGGTCTCCCCATCTTGCAGGCAGCAAAACCAAGGAAGAGCAGGAAGCCATTGGCTCTGGGTACACAACCCCCCACGAGAGAGAAATGGGCCGCTGCAGGCCCCAGGACGGTGATGTGACAACTCCAGAAACCGCTAAGACTGGCTCCAATGCTCACCACTGGCTGTGTCCACCCATTCCCTGCTGGCTCTTTTTGGAAAATGGGCCTGCTGCCCCTCTATGCCCTGGGCCAGGATGGGTAAGCCCCGGGGGGTAGGGGGGCAGTGGAAGGAGCAGCAACCACAAAGGAGGCGCCTTGGCTCTCATGAAGTAAGCAAAGGACCGAGAAAGCTCAGCCCTCGTGTTGCCCTCACTCTCTATGGAGCCTGGCAAATTTCGAAGGTGCCAGAAGGGGGCAAAGAGGTGGCTGGCCTTGTTAGGGAGAAGCGACCCTGGTTCCCTGGGCGTGTATGCCAACGGAGACCCAGGGAGCGTGTGAGGAGCCAGGAGCTTGGCTGGCCCACCTTGGGCCACGCAGGTTGAGGGAGCCTGTCTTCCGTCCTTCACTCCACCATCACCCCAGCCCCTCATCTCCCAGCAGGCCACTGAGGCCCCTTTGCAAAGGCAGGAGCAGCAGACTGGGTCCTGGGAGCTGTGGTTGGGTGCCGATGAGCAGGGCAGGGCTGCACCCGGGGAGAGGCAGAGGATGGGGCAGGAAGGAGACCTCACACGGCACAGGAGATGGCACGGGGGGCAGGGCAGGAAGAAGCCCCTCTCTCTGGTCCTCCCCTCTGGAGTGCTGGTCCCCAAGGCTGCTTCACCCTGGAGCTCCTTCTCCCTGGGACCGTCCTCTCCCCTGGGTACAGACCCTTCACTCCCTTGAGGCCGTCCAATGCCTGGTAAGGCAGGGACTTTTGGGGACAGACTGGGCGCAGGTCTCTCTTCACAGGAACAGTCACTTTACTAAGCGCTATGGTCTTGGTTCCCTGATCCCTGGGGAGGGGGTGAAACGCTGAGGACACAGGGTCTGTGTGAGCTTTGGGAGGAGCTGGGGGAGCCCAGGAGGGCAGGAGACCCCAGGGGGAAGGTCAGGAGTGAAGTCCTACTTTGGGCTTGACCTTCTCCAGGCCTCCTCCAGGCCGGATGGCAGTGAGGGTGGCTGGCCTATCAGAGACCCCGAGGGAAGGCCCTCTGGCTTCTGGTGGGTGAGGGCACTGTGGAGAGCCCGTCTCAGGACTCGGCTGAGGAAGGTCTGTTTCCGGGACATAATGGGGTCAGTGAGGGCAGTTCTGTGTGTGTGTTTGGGTGGAGGGTCCCTGGGACCCCTGGGGTTCAGTCCTCAGGCCTCCCTGGCACTTCCCTTGCCACAGAAGGAGTAGCATTTACCGCCGGGCCCCTCTGGCGTGCTCAGAGGCCCCAGCCGGCCCAGCTCTGCACGCTCACCCTCACGGTGCGGCTGAGTGAAGGGATTTGCAGAGCACTTCCATGGGGCCCTGGCTGCAGCCACACACCCCCGTCCCAAGCTAACCCCCCAGGCGGCCTGCGGGGAGTAGGATTAGACCTTGGGGTGGGGTCTTAGGCGGCACCCACTTCCAGCAGAGAGGAGGGGGAATGCCCCCCACCCCTACCCCTCAGCCTCAAGGGCCTGAGGAGGGCGGGGGGGCAAAGTCGGCCCAGGCTGGGGAGGCAGATGAGGGAAGTGGTTTAAGAGCACAGGCTCTGGGCCCTGCTACCTGGGAGATCTGGGGCAAGTTACTCAACCTCTGTGCCTCAGTCTCCCGCGCAGGAGGGTAACAGTGTCTCTTTCATAGTGCGGTTGTAGAATTAAATTAAACAATGCATGTAGAGCGCATCCTAAAGTGCTTATTAAAGCTTCCCATCAGCAAATGTGAGTTACTCTTATTGCTGCAATTGTATTAGGGCTTGTGATTATCCACAGGACCTCGGGGTCCCTCCCCATCTTCCCTCCCCAGCAGGTGTCTCTGCCATCCGGGCCCCCACCAGTTCGCGCTCCCCCTTCCCCACTGGATCTTGGGAAAGAGTCTTTCTTTTTAATCAAGAAATGGCCCGAAGAGGAAGATGGCAGATGTGTGTTTACAGCTTTTCATTTCCCCCCTTGCCTCTTTGAAAATACCCTCTTCCGAGCTGGAAAATAAATCTCCAACCCTGTTGGCGTGCATTGATTTTTCCCTCCTGCGTCCACCTCCCAGTTCTCCCCCGTCAGCACGGCCTGTGGTTAAGCCCCTTGTCCGGGTTGGGCTCAGTGGTACCCCAGGGGAGTGGGTGGCCCCAGAGCACGGAACAGTCAGCCAAACTAGCCCATCTTGCCCAGTGCCTGGCTCAGAGGATGTCTGCAAACGGAAATGGCTTCCGTCCCCTTCTGCCACGAGGGTTCTTGGCTGGGGGGGTTGAGGTCAGGGAGTGGGGTGTGGGGAAGGAGGTCCTCTGAGCAGGAGATTAGCAATTTTTAGCATCATCCCTGAAGGGGATATACAGCGAGGAGACCAGGGGACCACAGGACTGCTTCAAGTTCAGCAAGTGGATCTCAACGGGGTCTGCCTCAAGCAATCGACTTTGTCAGCAAGGGGCCTGCCAACAAGGGCCTGGGACCAGCTATGCAAGCTGGGGCTTGGAGAGAGGCGCTAAGGAGGTGGGGGGCTTGACTGCATCCTGCGTGTTCAGGAGGTTTGTCAGCTTCCTGGTGCTGGAACCCGAAGAGATGATCCGGAGGCCAACAGGGGGTGGACACGGCTAGGGGCTGCTTGTCTTACACCAGCCCTGGGCCTGGAAACTACTGCGCTCTCTTCCAGAGAACAGGAGTGGCTCAGGGAGGTGGGGGTCTCTTCAGGGAGACGGAGATGGAGTTGCCTGAGATGGCTTCTGGAAACCCTGACAGCTCTGTCACAGACCACACTCTGGGTTGGAGCCAGCCTCAGCCCCAGGGCACTTTTTAGGAGGTTAAAAGGGCAGCAGTTAAAGGAGACAGCCGGTAGGGAGGCCTCGATTTTCTTCCCACCTTGACACACCGAACTGAGGCTGCACGGCCCCCCTGCACCTTCCCTTTTCCTGTCCCCTCAGCCCTGCCGTATCCCACCCTCAGGCACCCCCCTCAGGCTCCAGAGCCTGCAGAGAGGCCAAGAGACCAGGGATCCTCTTCATCAACCAACACCAGGTCTTGGAAGGATGGGGGCTGGGGGGTAGGGCTGAGAAGGTATCACCTTTCTCCTCCAGCAGGGGTTCTTATTCCCCTCCCAGGCACACGTGTGGAAGGAAGGAGGGCAGTTTCTCGAAGCTGAGGGGCTGAGGATGAAAAGGCCCTTCCGAGTTCAGATAATGGGGATCCTGGTCTGGGTGATGGAATGAGGGAGTGGATGAGACGATAGCTAACAACGGCCTGGGTATCTCCAGGGCTTCACACCTGCGTCTGAGCACAGAGCCCTGGCCCACTGATTCCACCTACTTCTGATCATCTCACTGCACACTCAGCCTGGGGTCCCTGAGAGCTTGTGCCAACGGCCCGAGTCCTGCAGCCAGTGGGCAGGTACACGCCTTCCCTCCTGGCAGGAGTCTCTTCCAACCCACAGGGCTCCCACAAACACGCTTTCTTATCTCCTTGCCCAGCTCTTGTTCCTGACTCCCGCAGGTACTGAGACCCAGAACGTCACAGGGTGAGGCCAAGGCTACATGGCCTGCCTTGCCCCTTACCAACCCCTCCCCCGCTGCCAGCTCCAAACATTAAGGGCAAATATCTGCTGCTCGTGGCTCAGGTACCTGGAATTGTGTCCCTTGGCCACTGGGGCCACGCACAGCTGCCTAATAACCTCAGGGTTTTGGGGGGAGACCTGAGGCCTCGAGGAGACCTCAGACCCTTCTGGGCATCCACTGGCCCCTCCCTGGAAGGTGAAAGTCATGATCAATACCTGGAAAGGATGGTTGAGGAAACTGGCAAGTGGAGAGCCCTCTCTGTGCCTTAGGCTCCACCCAGAGAAACTGGGGAAAAGGCACATCACCTTTCTTCCCTCCAACAGGAAAGGTCCTTAGGCCTCTGGAAACCCTATTCATGACAGCAGGCCAGTCTGGCATTAATACATGAGACAGGGGCATAGAGGTAGGCTAGGTCTCGAATTCCTGGTGGGTCCAGTGGGGATGACAGGAGGGGAGCATGCTGGAATGTTGGGGAAGGGAGACTCAAAGTAGAAAAAAGAGGGGGAGGGATGGAGGCTGAAGAATGAGGAAGGGCATCCTCCATCCTCCACCCCCTCTTCCCCTGGAGCCAGCTCTGCGTGTGTGTGTGTGTGTGTGTGTGTGTGTGTGTGTGTGTGTGTGTGTGTGTGTGTGTGTGTGTGTGTGTGTGCGCGCGCGCGCGCGTGCTGGGGGTGGGGAAGGGAGCAGAGCATCTGAGTTCCAGGCACAGCAGCTCACAACCCAGCCCCGGATCCCTTCCCAGAATTAGGTGGTATTTGCCAGAGGGTAGGCTGGCCTGTCTGGGGGCTGGAGCCTTTCCCCGGGTCCCTCCTACAACAGCCATGATAGGGCACCAACCCCAGCCAGGGAAAGACCAGAAAGGCTGCCACAAGCCGCTCTCAGGCAACCCATGTGACCCAAGCCCTCTCAAGTCTTGGCTTAAGGAGAAGAGGGCAGGATCACCCACCCAGGTCACCTCGACCAGTGCCCCATGTGCGGGGACCCTCTCGGTGTCACTACATCTGTCTAACTTTAAATCCTGACCCAGGCAGAGTATGTCCTCTCACAGCATATTATACTTGGGGACGGCAAAGGCTGAGCTGACCTGGCTCACGGATCCCTGGTTTTGAGTTATGTGATAAATCTGGCTGAAACCATGCTTGAGATCAGCCAGATGTAGGAGCAGCCTTGAGCTGAACCTCCCTGTGGATGTCGAGGAGGAGGAGGACTCGCTCTAGCCCCAGTTCTGCCGCAGACGTGCTGAATGACCTGGGCAAGTGGCTTCACTTCTCATCTGCATCACCATCTGTCAGGCAGGAGGGGAGGGGCTGCTCTGCAGACCTCACGGGGCGTGTGAGGCTCTAAAGAGAAGAGGATGTGAAGGTGCTTCAAGAAGCAGGATACGCCCGGAGCGCGTGGGAGAGACCACTCTCACTGCAGTGGGGTCCTGGGTAGAAAGCCGGGGTTGCCATCTCTGATGCTTCAGCAGGCTGAGGCCCTTGGAGAAGCGGGCCTCACCCAGGAGGGCCCAAAATGCCCCCTCTAGCTCCAGGCCAGCAGCACAACACGGGGGGCAGAGCTGCGGCAGATGCCATCTGAGGTAGATGCAGGGGGGCAGTGTGGCGGTAGAGGACGCCCAGCCAGGTGCTGGACGGGCCTCCTTTGTGTGCGTCTGCATATGGGGCCCCGCGAACATGCCCACTCAGCATGGCTCTGGGGGGGACACAGAGCTTGGAAACTGTCCCAGGGAACCAGGTGTCCGGCAGCCAGCCTCGACCTTCCTGCCTCCTGAAGTCCAGCCTTGAAGCTCGGAAGACCCCACCGAGCTCCCGGGCGGGGTCTTCCCGAGCCGCCCTCCGGGGCTGTGAGACGGCGCAGGGGCCCGTGGACCACACGAGAGATGCTGCTCCTTGAACACGGCTGGCCTGATGGGCTCGAGCCACATCTGGTTCTCATTCAAATGTCCAAATGTAATTAAATTCTCTCCGATGCAGCGGAAGAGTTTGGTAAGATGTGGCTTTCCCCCTTCCATCAAGGTTAAGAAATCACCATCATCTCTCATTCCATGGTCTGACCCGATCTCCTCCCTGCCACTGATCTGTCCCGTTCTGTACAGTTAAGGCCTGTGCTCTGATCTGTTTTCTAGAGCTGATGGGGCTGGGGCCCGTGCCGCGCCCTCTCCCCCGCTGTCCCACTTACCCACCTGAGAGGACGGCCAGCTGAGGCCAAAGCAGCGGGCTCGCTTTGACTGAGCGAGTCGGTGCACTGTGGGCTGGGCAGGGGCGGGGAGGTGAGCGGCCCTGCGGACACGGCTGCCGAACCCAGGCTCGCCTCGGGGACACACCAGTGTCCTCCTTCCACTGCCTAGATGCGCGGTGTCTCGTCACACCCTGCTGAGGGATCCCCTCTCTGTAGTTTCTCACAACAGGATGCACTCGAGAGCCTCTGGCCTGGCCCTAGAGCCCCCTATGGGAAATGGAGCCTCTCACAGTCAGGGCAGGGCGAGGCAATGGAGAAGGCCAGGAGCAGCCTGGGAGCCGTCTCCAGGAATCCCTGGGACCTCCACGTCTCACAGGATTGCTGGTCCTTTCTGGCCTGTCAGGGCTCCGAACGGGTTAACGGGCAGCACGGTCCAAGGTGCCGGCCTCGGGGAGACGGAGGGTGGCCCACTCAACAGAAAGGAGGCGCACTCACCCGAGGCTTCGGTGCCTCTCCCCAGCCTCCCGTTCAGGACTTCCCTGAATTCAAGCAGAACATCCCCTAGACAGGCTGCCTTTTCCAGCTTCCCTTCCCAACTGAGTATCTTCAGTTTATGGCTCTTAGGGATTTATGACTTTCATGGTAATGGGTTCCATTCTACTTCCTCTATGTCTATTTTTCTAATCTTTGCGGTATAGGCTTTACGAGAGTTTCTTAATAAGTTGGGGTAGTATTCTTTTTGAAACAAACTGTCCTGCAAGTTAATGACTTAGAGTGGGTGTGGATGCTCCCCAGAGACAAATGGGGGCTGGGGGGGGATAACCAGGGTGGGGGTAGATAAGACTCTTCTAGATTAAATACAGGTCCCTTTAAGACTCTTGGCCAGCTCCTGGACCAGAGTCCCCCAGGCTGCTCACCAACATCCCTATCTGAGATCTAGGACCACTTTTAGGCGCACGTGGCACTTCCACACCAAAGAGTGCTCACCCTGGAGGTGGGCACAGCACACAGCAATGCCAACATTGCTGACCTGACTCTAAATAGGAAAAATTTTGTATATTTGTTTCCAAATGGTAAACTTTAGTTTAGTAATGGATTTAATTTAATTGCTTGGTGGCATTACTGCCAAGGCCATAGGGCTGGTGCCTTCCTATCAGTGAAGGTTTTTAAGGAAATGAACCTAGTTCTTAGTTCAGTTGTCCTGGGCCAAGCTTAGCTAAGACGGTGGTGATGGGGTCAAGGTCTCTGTTGCCTCTGTTGGGGTCCCAGCCTATGATCTTGACCCCACAGTCACGAGTCTCGATTAATTGCTGCGGTGCCGCCCATCCAGATGAAAAAGCTGGGCGGATACACAAAGGCGGATATTGCCTTTGTGCTCTGTCCACAGACTGGCTGCTGGTGCCGGGGCTCTATTCATTATTCAATTCAGCTGGCTCAGACGAGCCTTTCCATTTGCTCCTCCAGGAGAAATAACAAATCTAGAAATGCAATTCCACTTTGCTGTATTACGATATTGATTTGCCCGTCGAGTGGGAGTGCATTTGTTCTGTCAGCCCCCCTGTGGGCAGGAAGGGGTTAACCAAATGTTTATCACAAGGCTGGCTTCAGAGTTGAAAGTAATGTGATCAGTAATGAATTTTGTGTTACATTAGGTTGTATAAATGGACAGACAAGCGCAGACAACAAGTGGCCAGGAGTCGGGGCTAATCTAATGATGTAAAAATAGAGACAGCACCAATTATACTAGGGGCCAGCTCCAGGCTCCTGCAGGGACTGCAAATGAATAGGTACAAATCAAATTACTCACTAATAGACGCACTACAAGAGGGGCAGTCAATGGTAAATGCATTAGAGCCTAGTGACCTCTTTGCTCTGCACAGCAGAATCCGAAAATTTGACTTCCATCTTAAAAGTGGGGGGCAGGGAGTGAGGTTCTCAAAGAAACTCTTGTTGGGGAAAGCACGGCAGCTACTCCCCATCCCAAACCAGTCCGTTGCCAGAAGGTACCTCCTGTCTGAGCTGACCTCTTGCCCTCACTCCAATGCCTCCTGAAGCCTGAGCACCAGGGCAGGGGCGGGGGGCCTCTTGAGGGACCAAAAGAGCAGTGGATGAAGCCCTGCACGTAGGCAAAGACAGGAAGTTACATACCAACACACTTCACAGCCATGTGCCTCTCAGGGGTGATGGTTTTTACCGCTATGTCAAGGGCTGTGTCCGTATTGAAAATAAAATATTTCTTTAAAGAGGATCACAACATGGACCTTTCAGAGAGCAGCCGGTGCCGAGATCAAAGGGAGTAGATATGAAAATCTGGTTTGACCACTGAGCGCTTTGCAGGGAGCGCTCGTGGTCTGTTCCGAGGCACAGCACATGCAGGGTTTTATCTATTTCTCGCCAGCCTGAACTGGTCTGTCCTTCCCTCTGTTCCTCTTCCCAGTCCTGCCTACGCCCTTACAAGGGAATGGGAGCAGGGAAGGATGTGGAATTACCACCAGCACTTGCGCAGCCCCTCAGGTTTTCTTCCTCCCTCTCGGGTTCTATGAATGTGGAAACCAGGCCTTAAGTTCCAAGCTGCTTGGCAGTGCTGCTGGGCTGCTCAGAGAAGGCTCATGGAGACGTGCTCAGACGCATGAACCATATGCTTAGATTCAGCTCCCAGTGGCTTGGGGAGGAATAAAGTATGAAACCAAAGGACCCAGGCCCATGCCCGGATGGAAGCGGAGGCGGGGAGGGGGGGCTGGTAGGCTCGGCCCGCCTGCTCCTCCCCTCAACCCACCCCTAAGGCCAACACACCAGTCACATACATCAAAGTGGAGATGGCAAGCTGGTCCTGGCCAACTGGAGATGATGGGAACCAGCCAGAAAAATGAGCCCCCTGGCCCCAACCTGGCAGGGGGGGCAGGCACAGAAGGGAAAAAAATCATCCTGAACAAATGAAGCAACTGGATGTCAATTCTTCCTAAACTCAATTAAGCACACAGAGGGGTGGGACTGCAAGCTATTGGGCTACACTAAATAAAACATATGTGGGGGGAATCGGGGTAGGTCTGGGAAGCCTGGTGCTGGGGGATTCTGCCAGGACATTTTAAAATGCTTTCTGTGGTGGGCCTGCAGGTCCCTGGGGGCAGGGGTGGGGTTCAAAGACAAGTGGGCAGGAAGCAATCACCAAATGTCAGAGGTTGGACAGCTGACTCTGGGGTGGGTACTCGGAAACGCCTCCCTCTGTAAATTCAATCTGATGGGCATGGCTTGGCTTCCTTCGTACAGGACTCTTTTGCTTCAAGAGCCCAGGCTCTGGATTCCTAAAGGGTCGGAGGGCCATTTCCAACTTTCATTTTCTGTGTGTCTGTTTGTCTTTCCTCTGTCACCAGGCATCCCGCCTGCGGGGGTGGTCGAAATACCTCAGGCCACCTTCTGAGGCAGTAGAGGGGCAGAGGCAGGGGCAAAAGGGAAAGATGGGTATTTAACCATCCATGACTGTGTTCAACTTTGTTCAGATCTCACACCTCGCAGAAAGGTCAATGGTTAAAGGTGAATTCTCTGGCAGAGGAGGAGGAACAGAGAGAAATCCTCCCGTTGGTTAACCATTTACCCATGTTCACGTCTTCAGAGAAGGGCCCTTATCTGGGGGTCCAACGGCCCTTCTCCACCCCTTGTCCAAGCCTGTCCGTTTTCCACAGGAACCCCTGCTTCCATGTGGGGCAACACCTGGAAAGGGGACTCTGCAGAGTCACTGATGAGGTCACACGGGCACTTCCTCCTTGTAGACAGGAATCAGTGGGCTTTGGTTAAAGAATTCAAAGAAGACTTTGGGCAACTGAGAAATGTGCAGAGAAGCTTCTCAGCCCTAAACTTCCATTACAGCTCTGCCTTTGCCTGGGACTTCCAGCGGCCTTAGGGGAAAAGGAGAGAGGGATGGAGGAGGGAGCGGGGAGGGGAAGGAGGAGGAGGAGGAGGGAGAAACTAACTAGAACTGGCCAGAAACTGACAAGTGTGTCTTTTAAACACAATCCTTCTTTCCATTGCTCTGACTGGCTTTCATTTACCTCTCAGGAGCCACGAAAACCCATCCAGTCATTCAGCAAACATTAACTGGGGCTCAGCTTGGCTCTTGTCCCAGTGCTAGATGCTGGGCAGGGAAAGGCTGGCGGTTAGAGGTAACAAAGAGGAATCGGACTCAGTCCGAGGAACCGGAATTGGGCTAAGACACACAGTATGGCTGAGGGAGGGGCTGAAGAGACCACCAGAGTTGAGCCTTGCCCCAGTGGGATGGTGAAGGGAATCCGCCATTGCTAGTTAGTGGAAACGGCAACATGTACTACCTGCCCAGGGCCAAGTGTCCAGTGAGTAGGCGATGCAGAAATTCAGAGAAAGCTTCAGACAACGTGAGATTTGCACTTGGTCTAAAAAGGTGACCGGGCAGTGGGTGAGGGCAGCAGGCCCCCGAACAGAGCCAGGTCAGCAGTGCCATGTGCTGGGGATGATGGGTGAGGGTGTCTGCATGGAATATGAATAAGGGGCGACTGTGGAAGGGAAGTGGGGGAGCAGGCTGGAAAGGAAGGTGAGGAAGGCCTGTAAGAGACTTGAAACATCACAGCAAGGAGCCCAGGCTGTCAGGTGTGGGCCCTGGGCTCTTGTGAAGAGGGAAACAGGACAGGCAGAGGAGGCCCTGACAGTAAGGATGCCTTCCTTTTCTGGGTCTCCCTTCTCAGGAATAATATGTAGGAGTGATTGATAAACCCCTCGGATCAGGTGACAGGATCTTAAGAACTGGAAATTCTTCCTGGACATCTCCTTTTATTGTTTTTTTTATAAATTTATTTATTTTATTTTATTTTTGGCTGCATTGGGTCTTCGTTGCTGCACGCGGGCTTTCTTTAGTTGCGGCGAGCGGGAGCTACTCTTTATTGCGGTGAGCGGGCTTCTCATTGCGGTGGCTCCTCTTGTTGTGGAGCACGGGCTCTAGGCGCGCGGGCTCGGTAGTTGTGGCTCGCAGGCTCTAGAGCGCAGGCTCAGTAGTTGTGGTGCACGGGCTTAGTTGCTTCGTGGCCTGTGGGATCTTCCTGGACCAGGGCTTGAACCCGTGTCCCCTGCACTGGCAGGAGGATTCTTAACCACTGTGCTACCAGGGAAGCCCTGGATATCTCCTTTTTTTTTTTTTTTTTTTTTTTTTTTTTTTTTTTTTTTTTTTTTTTTTAAGGTATGCGGGCCTCTCTCTGTTGTGGAGCACAGGCTCCGGACGCGCAGGCTCAGCAGCCATGGCTCACGGGCCCAGCCACTCCGCGGCATGTGGGATCTTCCTGGACCAGGGCACGAACCCACGTCCCCTGTATCGGCAGGTGGATTCTCAACCACTGCGCCACCAGGGAAGCCCTGGATAGCTCCTTTTAATCCCACATGTTTTAGTTATGATTTCACTTCAAAGCTTTAATTTTTCCTCCTTTGTACATCGCAGAGAGGAACGTCTACCTGGCGGTGGTGTGACAACTGTAGGATGCTCACACGGTTAGCGTGGAATCGGAGGCGTAGAAGCCGTTTGGGAGGTGGCGGCCGTGAGGACAAAGGAGAGGAGGAAACGAGGCAACCCAAGCGCTCGGCACAGGGAACAGCGGCCAGGACATCACGGGAACAGGAGGCCAACATTTCCTGCACTTCCTGTCTTCCCTCTCCCTTGGCCTTAGAGAGGAAGAAAGTGAGCTGAGAGAGGGAAAGCTTTATTCCCTGGAGGGCCGGCACCGTGCCCAGGGGCACCTCCAGAGAGCCCGCCTGCCTGCAGCGGCCCTGGAGAGAGGGTGAGGGCCTACTGAGGAGGTGGCTGACAGGAGCCCCTGAAAGCATTTTGTAGAGGCACTGAAGGAGGAGAGAAAATCCAGGGCCCGACTAGGTGAAGCAGAGGAAAGTACCTAAGGGACTGGCTAAGTTGCTTCCATGATAGTGCTTGCCTGAGAGTAGGGACGTCTAAAAGATAAGTGAATTAATTCACTGCCCCATGCCTGCAATTACTGTCACGTGATCATGTGGCACCCTGAGATGGAAGGCTCCTACCGGAAATGCAGCCTTAGCACGAAAATGTTCCCAGCCCTCAGCAATGAGGCAAGCAGGAGTTCCAAGGCCCACTGGAAGAGCTAATCCTAGAGGTAGGATAGAGGGTCCAACATACTGGGTTATTTGTTTTGGGGTGCCCATCTGGTCAACTCCAGGAACAATAGCTAACATTTATTGCGATCTTAATTCTCACAGTCCTGAAATGAAAGATATTAGCACGCACACACAAAAATAGTGCTTTTTGTTCATCTTTTTGCAAAACGTAGGTAGTCAATGGACTTTGTTAATGGATATTTGTTAATTCACTTATTGATATGTGTTAATTCACTTATTGCTATTTGTTAGTTCACTTATTGAATGGATATTTGTTAATTCACTTACTGAACCCTTCCTGTGACCACTTAAAAGCTGTGTATACTGTTCAAAATGTGCTTTCCATATTAAGGAGGAAAAAAGGTACAGCCCTTTCAAAAAGTAAAAGTAGTTTCTGACAGAAATCTTTGGAAGACCTTTAGCTGAAAATAATCTCACAGCCTTTTCTGCTGAGTAATTACTGTACACGCAGGAAAACTCAGAGGATTTAGCAGAGTAAACTAGGGCACTGCTTTCCAAACTGTAGATCGCAATTCATCGATGTATTGTAAAATCAGTTTAGTGAGTCATGACTGCATTAAAAAAAAAATGTATACAGCTGATTCACATCACTGTACAGCAGAAACGAACACAGCATTGCACAGCAACTGTACCCCAATTTAAAAAAATGAAATAAAATAGTACTAGAGTGTACTGCCTATACTATTGTTTTCTGAAAGTTTTATATATTTGAGCAAGGAAGTAAATGTATTTCTGATGGAAGGTAAGAGGTAAAGATTAAGCCCCCAGTGTGATCCCAGCAGAGTAGCTGCTTCTGGACTAGGACAGAATCTGTTAAAGAGACTCTAGACAGAAAAGGATGAGCCTCTTTCCTACCCTTAGTGCTGTGATCATAAAGGAGAATGAAACAGCGTTCCCGGGACTGCAGGAAGCCACAGTCATGGGGAAGAGTCAGTCCCCCTTGACCTTGACTGCTGACTTAGTGAGCTCTTAAGAGTCAACAGCAGCAAAGGGAGGCTGCCTGCAACAGAGATGTGTCAATACTTTAAACAGCTGGTCAGGACCTGTGAATGAGGCCTAGGGCTTTTGCTATTGGATGTGGGAGAAAGCCAAAAAAAGAAAGACAAGGTTTAGCTAAATAGTGATTGAAAGAGTTAAAGTGAAAATAACCTTAATATGTGTCCAGGTGTTTATGAAAAATTTTTTGGTATTAGGTTATACCTTTACTTAGACACAAAACAACTGGAATAAGTAAATGTTTTGCTTATCGAAAAAAATCCTAGTTTTCTTGAAAAGGCAATATTGAAAGGCATGTCTACTAAAAGCAGGAATTAGTCATGTTATTTTGAGGGGCTGAGAAAGGAGGGGCTTTAGGAGACAGCATTCCCGGCAGGAGGAGAAGTTTGTGTAGAGGCCCGGCAGGTAGAGGGAACACGTGTGCTTAGGGACCCTCTGGGGACTTCAGCGTGGCTGCAGCTCGCCCAGAGCAGTGAGAGAGGAGTCCGCAGACAGGGCAGCGGCTGGTCATGAAGGGCTTTGTACGCGATGAGATGGGGGTGAATCCGGGAGAAGGACAGGGCTGGGGGGAGAGAAGTTCAGTTTTTGGATATGTGGCAACATCGACAGGTGACCGGAGAGATGTTCTGGAGATCAGGAGAGGAAGCCAACTTGGAGAATCTTTGGAAATCATCGGTTTATGGGTAGTAATTGAGGCCACAGAAGCAGAGGGGATGGCCCTGTTCGCACTGAGGGAGAGGAAAGAGGGCTAAGAAAGGGCCTGGAGAAATACATTGAAGGCCGACAGAGAAAGCAAGCCCAGGGAAAGGACGGAGAAGTGGCAGAGGCAGAAGAAAAACCATGAGAGTGCGGTGAAACAGGAACTCCAGGGAGATTGCTCCAAGATCACCGGGCCTGGCTCATCGGGCCAGCGCTGGGGCAAAATGGACATTCGGTGGTGACTCTGGGTGTTGTGGCCGGGCAGGCTGGGGGTAGGAACTGCTCCTCCTCTGGACAGGAGGGGAGGGGAGGTTGCTGCAGGGACGTTTAGGGTCTGGGTGCAGGAGGCCAAGGGATTGCTCAAATGGTGACCACCATTTTCTGAGGGTGAGAGACAAGCTGGTGGGGTAAGAGATTTGAGGGGAACGGGAAGTTTGACATAGTGTCCATGAAGAAGGAAAGAGACTGATTTCAAGATGCTGGGTGGACAGAGCACAGGTCCCAGACTGAATAAAGCGCAGACTAATTCATACCAAATAAACGGCAAAAATATGGAAAAAAATAATAAAGTACAAACTCTTAGAGGACCAGAGATCTGGGGAATCTCTAAGAGAATGAAAACAGGCCAGAAGCCACAGCAGTAAAGCAGGGGCTGCAGCAGAGCTGCTAACACCTAGGTTAAACGTAGAATCCATTCACCCAGTAGTTACCGCACACCCCCTATGTGTCAGACACTGTTCTAGCCACTGGGATCTGCTGCAAAAGATGAGTGCAAACTGAGAACTGGAAAAGGAGGCACTGGGAAAATGCAGAAGGACTGCCAGGGCTCACTGGAGAGTGAACACCATACGTTTGTAGAGGTACCGATCTGAACAACTTATGATTTTTCTCCAGCAACCTAAGTGTATGAGCAGAGTTGGCTTGACCCGGATTTTGTTTTGCTGACTGGGGACAATGGAAAGGTAACAGGGGCAAGAGGTGTGAGGATATTAGAAAGAAAGCAATTCAGTCAGTTATTTTTGAGCTGGACTTGCAAATCTAATTTTGATCCAATTGGACTAACTGGTCACAGCCATCCTGGAGGACAGAGCTAACATCCGCCTCACAGGTCAACTACGTTTTAAAACGGGCCTTCTCAAACTTTAATGTGCACAGAGATCTCGTCAAAACGCAGGTGCTGATTCAGTAGGGCTAGGTGGGGCCTGAGATTCTGCATTTTTAATCAGCTCCTGGATAGAGACAGTGCTGATGGTTCACAGACCACTCTGCGAATAGTTTGAAAGGTTTTGCTTTACTTTGGGGGAGAGTTGTTTTGCACTATGGTACAGCTTACCAGTGGGGTGCTGGAGCTGGCTGACTGCTACATTTTCAGGAATTCTGCTAGGTGACTGGCATCATGCTGATAGCTTGAAATTGGCCGTAATGGGAGGTTCTGTCCTATGGCAATGCCCAACTGCTATAAATCAGGGCTTTCCTGCTTCCCTTTGGAGAGCTGGTTGTTAAACATTTACCGGCACGTCACTAGGTAAACCTGTATAATAGTGAAGCATGGATACAATGGGCTTTGGTGTCAGGGGTCATGGAGCATCCGTCCCGGGTACTACACTAAACAAAGAGCCTGCTGCAGGCATTACAGAAACTGATCATCTCTGGTGCCTCGGAGGAACCAACAGAGGCACATGCTTGGGTCACCCTATCCCATGAGCACCTAGAGGAGCAGGTTGTGGAAAGCGAGAGCGGGACTGAGAGGCTGCTCTGAGCAAAGGGTGACTTGCTGGAAATTCTCATCCACGTTGCCTGGCTATCTCTGGGCAGCAGGCTGACTCTGGTGTGGGTGTGTCAGGCTGCCCTTTCAAGGCCCTGGGCTGCGCGACCAGGCTGATACTTTATCTGGAGTTGCAAAATGTGAAAACTGATTCTCAACAAAGGCAGAGGGGAACAGGTTAACTTCCATGATATCTGCTTAACTTATTGGCCTTTAAAATCGAGGCCGAGTTTAAAAACAACAACAAAAACATATATGTGTGTGCACACATATAGACTGATAGATTTAATTTGGTCAAAGAAAACCGAATGAATCCCGTTTGGTGACAGTTTGGGGAGAAAATGAAACCCCTCTGCTAAAAAAGGGCGTCTCCTACTTTCTGACCTATGGGTCATGCAGTTTTAATTTCCTTTCTCTCTTTTTCTCTCTCTTTTTTTTTTTTTTTTTTTTTTAATTTCATGAACCTGCTTATTAAGGCCACAAAGACTTTCCCGAATCCTTCAGCTGTCTGGCAGATGAATGGCTGCCAGCTTCGCTCAGGTTACTCATGGTCTGTGCCAGGCTGAAGTTCCCCAACTCTGCCTGAATGTGCCTTCCAAGACTTCCAGTCTGCTGCTGGATGACACGGAGGTGCTCTAAGTGGCTTCTGAGGAAGGCGGCTGGGGAGGAGAGCTGACCCAGAGCTGCTCTGGCCCCTGGAAGGGTGGCTCCTTGGGAGTGTGTCTGGTGCCACCGGCTCTGGTTTGTGTGAGCTGGGGCTGGCCAGGGCCCCAGAGACGTAGGGGAAAGCTGTGCTACGAGCAAGGTTCAGAAAGGGAAAAGCTTTTCTCCCTTCGGCCAGCTTCCAAGCAAAATGGGGTTAGAGCCCCTGTAAATGGCAGAGCTGCTTCTCATCTCCGGATCCAGGTGGGAGAACAATGGCATGATGATCTTCCATTCACGAGTCGGATGGCTTTACAATGGGGGTGGAGAGGTGGCGTGCCCATGTCTGTGCTTGTGGGAGTCGAGGGGGTGGGACATGGCTTGTTGCAGCTTCCATGGTGTACGTCTTCCTTTCCAGGGAAGAAGGGGGCGTGGAGGGGGCCTGGTCCTCAGAGACGGCTGTCTCCTGTGGCCAGATAAAGCACCTCTCCATCTCTAGCCAACTCCCTCTCTTGCATCTAATCTGTTCATTTGGCAATTATCACACGAGAGCTATGGGCAGGCATGAAGCTAGTGCTGTGGAGAAAGAGATGAGGACAATGTATCTCTATCCTGTTAGTGTAGGAACAGAGGAACTGAATGGGATGGGGAAGAAGAGAGGGAAAAGGTTAACTGCTAAACCCAAATATCTAAAAGACCTGGAGGATCCACAGGAAATTGGGACTGTGTAATAATGTCAGGCATTTTGAGCCCTGCCAAAATTGCTTTGACTCTCCATCTTGCTTGTCCTGACTCCTGCCCCAGGGTTGTAAGTTTCTCCTCCCTGGAATCCCCTCTTCAGGTAGGCACGTGGATCAGGGATGGAGCAGTTCATGGTAAAGAATAACAGGCTTGAGAGGACTCAGGCAAACAAGAGTGAGAAGGCCTGCAGCCAGGATCTGCTCCATCCCCGAACAAAGTTCTTGTTGACCTCAGAACACTGGCAAGAGGCCTGTGGGGTGGTCTTCCTCAGGGATAAAAGCCGGGCTAGAGCTGGCACTAACAGCACAGATGTCTGAAGGAAGGGGTACTTTAGAAAAAAGGAGAGGCAGGCTGTACTGTAATTCTGCGAAGATGGAAGGGTTGTGGCCTTTCCTAAGTGCATACGTGTGTGTGTGTACACCTGCTTGCCCAGGGCAGGGCTCACCCATCATCTAAGGATGTCTCTGCTCTATGGATTGAGAAGCTACCCCAGGCCCCAGGTGCTGGACCGTCTCAGAGACAAGAGTGCAGCGGCAAAAGGCAGCGTAACAAAAAGCTGTCTGGGGGATCACACCAGCCTTGCCTGCTTCATCCTTGCTCCCTCCCAGGCTGGCAGGGCCCACTGATACTATCATCTGATACTCCAATCTATAAAGCCTGCAGCAGGGCAGAAGAAGGTGTGCTGCCTCAGTGTTCAGTGCTCAAGGGCTGCTGAAACCTTAGGGACACCAAGGCTGTCCCTTCCCCTGGAGAAGGTGTCCTTCTGGGAGCCACTTATACAATACAATTGTGTAACCACAGCATGTTTGTATGCATTAGTCCATGTAGGAGGGGTCAGTTCCCTGGGAACCCCCCCTACACTGGGTTTCCCAATATCAGAAGCTTCCAACATGGATGGCAATCAGAGTACTAACTAAAGAAACAAATGGTTAAAACACACACAACCTCTCCCACCAGAGAAGCTCCATACCCACAGATGCCATTCACGACCAAGCCAGGCTAGGAGTGTGAGGCCACCTTTACCTGTTCCGGATCCCACCACGTCCCGGCTCGGTGACTCGGCCATGGCATCGGCCAGCCGCTCCCGCAGGCCCTCCTCCGTGTGCTCCATGGAGGCCATGTGCCGTAGCCCGAAGCCCTCCGGCCAGCTCCCACACACCTCCAGCAGGGTCACGCTCCGGTCGAAGGTACCTGCAGCGCACAGGGGACATCTGACGCTGAGTCACCTTGCAGAGAGCGGGCCATTCTCTATGTCTTCCCACTGCCAACTCCCCGCCCTGCCCAGGGTCCATTTTAGCCTTTCCACAGGACGGATGAAGGAGGGAACACCACGAAACACGGATGTGCAGGGCAGAACGAGACAGCTCATGCCACCAGATCAGAGCGTGTAGACCTCCATGGCGTTGGGCTAGCGGTTTTTGAACCGTTTTCTTCTTTTGTTATTGTTGCATGGCTTGTAGGATCCTTGTTCCCCCACCAGGGATTAGAAACCGGGCCCTCAGCAGTGAAAGCACAGAGTCCTAACCACTGGGCCTCCAGGGAACTCCCCCGAACTGTTTTCTGAGGACCTACAGGGTTCTCTGAAGTCTTCAGGGACTGCTTCTAGATCTAGGTCAAGGGTAGGAAACTTCTTTCCCAGGTTCAAGCAAACCCCCCTCCCCACTTTTCTCTGTTTGAGGCAATAGGGCCTCGCCTAAAGATTCTTTTTTTTTTTTTTTTTGCGGTACGCGGGCCTCTCACCGTTGTGGCCCCTCCCGTTGCGGAGCACAGGCTCCGGACGCGCAGGCTCAGCGGCCATGGCTCACGGGCCCAGCCGCTCCGCGGCATGTGGGATCTTCCCGGACCGGGGCACGAACCCGCGTCCCCTGCATCGGCAGGCGGACTCTCAACCACTGCGCCACCAGGGAAGCCCAAGATTCATTTTTAAAAGGGGTTACATCACCTAAATTTTTTTTTAGAAAAAGCATTCTAAGTCACTATATCCTATAACCTATACCAAATATCCTCAGAAAGGTTATGTCCCACGATCCAACGGCAAGTCTGTGGCAGGCTTGGTTCAAGAACTCAGATCTTCCGATGGCTCAGTCTAGAACTCATTCTACTCTACCACATACAGTCCCCCAGCTGCCCCAGGACATGTGCACCACTGGGGCACCATTTGCAGGACGGCAGCACGAGACTTGGGTGATAGCATCTTCAGCAAAGACCTTTCCTCGATCTGAAGCTGCTTCCCAATTCCAAAAAGTACACGGTGCTCTGCTGAATGCCAAGATTAGATTTTACATGCAAGATCACTTCAAAGGCTAAATTTAAATTATTCTACTTTATTATACAGCAAGTCTTCTGTGAAAGCTTATTTCATCCACTCTCTCTTGGAAGGAGATTACAGTCATGCTCTGTTGCTTTAAGCACATACCATTTCCCCAGCGATTAGGTAACTGAATCCACTGCATTTATTGGGCTTGGTTCCTGCCAGCACCAGGAAGATGGGGAAAACATGCAAATGCCAATGTTTCCCAAAGTTAAAAGTACACCACCACACACTCTTTTTATCAGGTCTTGCTTCTCCTCTTTGATCAGCCGTCAGAAACTATCTTCCCTCGGCAGTCAGGACTGGGCAGCGTCAGGGCACACTCTCTGCCAATGACAGGTGGTAATAGAGAGGGTGCGAGCCCCAGCCCCGGCAGGCGGCCCTGCCTCTGATAATGGCCAAAGCACTGAGGTGATAACCGTTCGTAAACACTCCGACAGCCGGTGACTCCATACATCAGCAAAGAGGGCCAGATAATCCTGAGCTCTCCTGACCAGACAAAGGCCCTTGGCCAGCCCGCTGGGATTTCTATGTGTGGCAAGGGTCACTCCTGGCCCCTGAATGTCATCAGCCAAGTCTGGCTTTGATTTATCTCTTGCCTGACGGGAGGGTAGATTCCTGGTGCCGGGGTAATGGGCAGCGTCTATAAATGCATCTCCCCAAGAAGAGGCCCACCTTGGGAGTGGGTTGCTGGGGGTCAGCCTGTCAGGTGGGACTCAGGGACGGGGAGCTGCCCTATACCACCTTCTCTCTCCATCAGGTAGGCTCAGGCGGCGGGTCTGGGGAGCCAGGCGCTGGGCAGTGGGGGAGAGGTGCTCTGAGTGTCCGCCCTCTAAGGGCCTGGGCTGTGCTAGGGATGCCCTGGAGCCCACACTCAACGGGCATCAGCCACGACTCAAAGGTGCCCAGTCCCCAAGGACGCACAAGGACTGAAGACACACAGCGGACTGTCGATTCCAGTGCCCGCTCACTAAGTGATGCGAGGCAAGTCGCTCCATCTCCTTTTTCCATCTCTGAAGTAGAGCTAGTAACCCTTTGCCCTGTCTCAAAGGAGGGAAGAGATTAAGTGAGGTTCCTGCCGGGGGTCTGAGTTCTCCTCTAGCGCCGCCCCACTCTTAGTTGACAAGATCAAGAGCTACAGTACCAGTGTTCCTGGTCTGCCTGGGGTCTGCCTGGGAAGTCTATGCTTAGTAATTTCCAGAAGAGGAGATCAACAATAAAACGTGGGCACTCCTCCTCCCTGTGAGCTCAGGGCCCGGGCGGCAACTTTTTTTTTTTTTTTTTTTTTAAGGACAGAGATGTCCCAGAGCCTGGGGAAGGGAAGAGAATGATTGTTCCTTTTCTCACTTCACAGGAGCAGGGTGCCTGCCTCTAGAAAGGCGCTCAGTCAAGGATTGTACATACTGTGTTTAGAGGTCAGGGCAGGTAAGCTGACAGCAGGGCCAAGAAAGAGGAGTACAGCAGAAGCCAAAGCAGGAAGAAAACGAAACAATCCAGCAAGATGTTATAGCAAGAAGCGTGCAGGTAAGAGGCCCGGTCCATGAGAGAGGGTAAAGGCCAGAGGAGTATGTAATATTTTAAGGGACAAAGTGACAGTATACAGGAGAAAAGGATCATATGAGCTAGTGTCATAGTGGAGAATGGAAACAGAAATACAGGCTCTAACACATACTACTTGTATGCGTATAGCTCTGGGCAAGCCCTTTACCTTTCTGAGCCTCTGATTCCTCATCCATAAAAATGGAAAAACTATACAATCTTATAGGGGTGTTATAGGGTTTGCATTAGATAAATAGCATATAGTGAGTGCTCTGCACATAAGGGGTATGCTCGTGTATATGTTAATAGTAACAAATATGTACAACTTTATACCACTTGAAGCATCATCATAAATGCTATCACAATGATCCTCAGAGGCAAGATGGGTACCACTCCAATCTATGGGAGAGGAGCTGGAAGCTCAGAGAGATTCAGTGGCTTGCTCAGATTCTCTAAGTGACAGATCTGGAACACAAGCTCCTAACTCTTATCTTGGAGCTCATTCTATCAGCTGCATCTGCAGTGGAGAACTGTTATAGGGAGAGATCACTCTATCTTTCCTAACTTGTTCTGAGAACTCCTGTCACCTTCAACCACGGCCTTTTAAAAATCTTTCCCACACCCAACCAGCCCAAGTTTCTTGGAGTATCCTGGTAACGCCAATGAGTCATCCTGTCTGTTGCATGGCACACAGGAGAAAAGAAAAATTGATAGAAGATCTAATCTGTTCTCTCTTAGCATGGGTACTGCGAGGAAGCTGTGAGTAGGAGGCTGGAGATACAAAAAGTGCTCAGCAAAGGAGCATTTGATCATTTCGACAGTCCTGAGAGGTCACAGAGAACACGCGATCAGTGGTCCTGCTTATAGTGCTAGAGGGAGTCCCAGCAGAGGCCCAGCAATGCCCCCTTCCTGTCCATCCTTCCACCCCTGCCAGTGCAGATGAGGGCAGCAAAGGAGCTCACAGGGTCTCCTCGTCTTGGAGTGAGAAAAGGGCTGCAGGTGTGTGCGTGCGCCAGCAGGGGCTGGGGTTAGAGGCCAAGCCCTTGGAGAGTGAGGTCACCTCTGGGCTCTTAGGCAACTGCACATCTTGTCAGCGTGATCGGCACCACTATCATTCATCTGGCCAGCCTAGAGACACTCCATCAGATGGGCTGGCCCTTTGAGCCCCATTACGGGGGAAAGGGTCAGTTCCAAGGGGGAGAAGACACTTAGTGCAGGCTGCTTGCAAAGCACAAAGTATATGTACTTAGCAACAAAGATTTTTAGCTGAAGCAATGCTCTGCTGTTTACCAAGCCCTCTCACGTTTATGATTTCGGTTAACTCACACATTCATCAAATATGGATTAGTGTCCACTGCGATCTGAGTCAAGCCCCGTGCGGAGGGATGGGGATACAAAGTGAGAAAGAAAAAAAAAAAAAAAAAAAAAAAAAAAGCTCAAGGTCCATAAAACTCTGGGAAGCAGCAATGACCACCATTTTACAGATCTGCATTTTTCTGGGACTGAGGGAGGTGAGACAACTTAAGGTCACCGGTCCTAAGTGCAACAGTCTTCCCTTGATGCTCCCTGGGGACCCGTTCCTGCAGGGCTGCCTCCCACCCTGCTATTCTCTGAATATATTTTCTAAGATTCAGTTCAGGTCTCATTGGCTCAACGAAACCTTGTTATGATGATAATCTAAGTTATCACGAGCACTCTTCTACAAAGTCTGACTGTACGCAAAGTTGTTCACCTCTTGGGATGAAGCTGGTGAAAGCTCTAAACTTACTCCCAAAATGTGTATTGGCAAACCGGAAATGATATAAGCAGTTTCAGGGTGTTGAGGGATGCCTCTGAAGCCCATCCTCAGATCCCAGGGAGTGAGATCAGTCTCCTGGTGTCCTTCCCACACTGCCTTATATGATTCTCATGATCTGCTCTTCAACCTAGTTTGGAAGCTGCTTCAGGGCATGGATTCCTCCACCAGCCAGAAGTCTGTAATAAGCACCGGACTTTGTGCATTGTGCTTGCTCCGAACATGTTTATTGACTGATTATGAACATCTGAGAAATGTGACAGTCACTCTGGAGTCAATACACTTTGGGTGTATTGTCCCAGAGACTAAACATCTAGGGCCAGGATTGGGAGGAGGAGATGGAGGCAAGCAGAAAACAATGTTGCAATATCATTCTACTACCCCCTGGACACTTATTTTACAGGTGAGGTTCTGGGAATGGGAAGAACCCAAACAATCTGCCTTGGATGACACAGAGAGCCAGGTTCATACAGGTGAGCTTCCCGAATCCCGCTTCCCAGCCTGGCAACCTGCGTTACACTCTCTCCCCAGAGGAGAAATGGGTCAGGTTCTCGGGTTTCACAAACGCATTAAAGGCATGCCATGACAGCTGGTGAGCCAGCAAGCTCCAGGGGGAGGTGAGTGGCACACGTGCTCTGTCTTTTGTGCACCACCGTCAAGGGGCAGGGAAGCCCAGCGGTGGAGGCGGCATGGGGGAGGTGGGATGTTCCTCTGAGCTGAGAGTGTCTAATCACACCCTCGCTATTTAGGAGACTGCGGCTCAGCCTCCGTTTTGCATCCATTAGATTCAGCCCAGGGTCTGGATGTTGATGAGAGCCTGTTGATCAGATTTCCAGCCACCAGGGAGGCCAGGTACCAAAAGCAAAACTTGTCATTAAACAACGCTCTTCAAGACATAAGCCTTCCTGGGTGAGAGTCTGTGATGATAATCATGTCCATGATAACTAAGAAGTGATCCCAGGCATGATGAGAGCGGCCACTGGAGAGTGTCCCCACCTGATCTCCAAACTAGGTCACCAAACTGAGCTTGAGACTGGTGCTTTCTCTGCGCTTATATGAACAGGTTGGTTCGTATAAGCACAGGCTGAGGACATTAGCTTTGCGGTTATTAGATGTGGCCACAGGCATGTTTCACTATCTCAACATGTGCTATGTCATGGCTAACAGACATGGGAGAGGGAGGCTGAGAGCATATGAGGACCCCGTCTGTCCCTCTCAATCCTTTACGTTGGTTCCCAAGATAACCGTAACCCACATCCACAGACGTAGTACAGAGCGAAGAGGCCTAGACCCCAGCAATCTTTTATGATTCCGACTATCTAATGCTCACCAAACTTGTGACCGTGTGCCATGTTTGTCCCATAGTCATCCGTTTGGCTGCGGGGTTTAGATTTGGCAGTTAGGTAGTTAAAGGATCTACTATTCCAGTTCAGAAGTAAACTTAGCAATAGAAGGGAAAGGTACCAGCAAAGTACAGAAACACCCTTAGCTAATGGTGGCAAGCGAGGAGATGCTGGCGAGCCAGATGTGGTGATGCCACATCTGTCCTCACAGGCCCTCGGGGCTACTGGTGGGAAGGACTTAGTCACTGTTCATCAGAGGTCCATGAACAGACTACCATGTGGGGCACGTCAAAGGCGCCTGAGACGGGGAAGAGGAATTCAACAGTAACTGAGACACTAAGAATTTCTGTGCTGTTTAAAACAGTCATTTTGACAACAATTTTAACTGCAATATACGATCACAACTCATACTTTAAAGCGTAGGATATAGATTACAAATCCAGACATCCAGGCTATAATTGGAATTCTCCCACTAACTTTTCTGGTTACTCTAGGTCTTAATTGCTCCACTTACCACATGGAGAATAAATGAGCAACTCTCATTTAAGGGGTTTGCTAATATTTTCAATGTAACGAACAGTAATATGCTAACAGAGTAATGGTGACATGATGTTTGAGGTTCCTAGGGTATCCAAGGGTACCACATTTCATTTTCTATGAACCAGTTCCGTAATCAAGCAGCCACCCCGTAAAGGAGTCTCGGCTGGAGGAAGCAAGGAAGGATTCTCCCGTGGAGACTTTGGTGGAAGCGTGATGCTGCTGACACCTTGATTTTGAACTTCTGGCCCCCAGAAATATGAGAGAATAAATTTCTGTTGTTCTAAGTTACCAAGTTTGTAGTAATTTGTTACGGCAGCCCTAGGAAAACGATACATCTATAAAATAGGGAAATGAGTGTTTGCCTTCCAGGGCTGTCATGAGCATCTGATCAGATAGTACGTGAAAGAGTGCTTTGTAAAACTGCACGGGGCCACTCCAACATAGGGGACTACCCCAGGGCTCTGTGAGCAGCTCTTCTTAAGGCAGTGGTATTCTGTGAAAGGCTTAGAAAGTGAGTAGGGACCCCTCTAGGCCGGGAGACAAGCAGCTTGAGGAGGATACTGGGTGGGAAACAGTCACATCAGCTCCCAGTCTGGACAACTCCATCATGAAAGCTGAGCGGTTCTGTGTCATTACATAGCCAGAGCCTTTGACAGGGAGTTACAGCATCCACGTTGGGTATGTATCCTCCACTTCTCTGAGATGACTGCAGAGGGCCCAGGAGAGCAGGGGAGGTGGTGTCTTAGCTCTGAGGTCAGGTCCCTCACATCCCCTGATCTCCCCACATCAGAGGGTGGGGATAGGACATTTCTGTTCCCTAAATTCTTGAATGAATAAACGGAATCGTACTCAACACAGGTAAGGATGAAATGAAATAGACTGCTGCTAATGGGAATATTATTGGTATAAACTATCTAAAGGGCAATTTGGCACTATGTATAAAGAGCCTTTTAAAAACATGAAAGGCCACTTCGAGAAACCTAACCCAACCTAAGCCAACCTAACCCTAATCTAAGACGCCAACGACCTTCATGCATAAAGGTGCTCACTGCTACTTGAATGCAGCCTTACAATAGGGTATTTGTTAAGTAAATTATGCTTCATAGTGGCAGTAGAATATTAGGTAGTCTTGAAAAATGATACTTATAACAGGAGAAATTCTATAAGAGATGATGTTAAATTATTTGGGATTAACAGACATACACTATTATATATAAAATAGATAAACAACAAGGACCTACTGTATAGCACAGGGAACTCTACTCAATATCTTGTGATAACCTACAATGGAAAAGAATCTGAAAAAGACTACATATGTATATATAAAAATATGTAAATTTATATATACATAAATATATATATATGTATAACTGAATCACTTTCCTGTAGGCCTGAAACATTGTAAATCAGCTATACTCCGATTTTTTAAAAAATAAAACAAAATTGGACAGTTAGTATTACTGAACAATGTAAAGAAAGCATTAAAAAAAACATTTTAAAAGAGTCATGACAAAATGTTATGAACCATGGTTGCCTCTGGGCAGTTGGGTTGTATGGAACTCTTCTGTTACTTTAAACCTTTCTATACGCTTCTTATAACTTCCGTAATCGGCATAAAGCAAACCAACAAATACTAAGAAAAAACTGGAGAGAAAAAAATGCCGATTGCAGAAACACTCATGCTGGGACCTGGATCACAGGTGAGCCTGTGAAAAGCATTGGAAGGGAAGCCCTGACTCTGCTGAGTTGACTCCCTTGCCAAGCCCTGTGCTTGACTCAGCCGGGGCAGGTGAGCCTGTGGCTGCAGGGCCCATATTTGACTTTTCTCCCAGTGGCCGTGGTTGGCTGCATGCGATGTTGACCCATCCCTGTGTACATCTGGCATATTTCTTATTAATTCATATCAGGAATGTGCACCAACTTGTGTGTGAAAAACGGCAGAAACAATTCCACCTCTGTACAAATTGCATACATCAGATCAGAAAGGGCAGGTAGAGCAACTCTGGAAGGAGTCGATTTTTACATCAAGTCCCTTTACCTGTCACCTTTGTCCCCACCCTGCCCTGCCCCCCACACTCCCACTGTCCTTTGGATAAACAGGACACAGCTTCCTAGGAGACACCCTTCCATGACTGTCAAGGAAGGTCTGAGCCCCTCACACATCATTAGGAGGTCACTGAGCAGGGCCCTGCCTTTTGCCTGGGAGCCCAAGAAATCAGTCATCACTGCAGGTCCCAGGGGAGTTACCACTGGCTTCACACTCAGAGCAGGCCTGAAGGTGCCTCAAGCAGGAGAGCTTTCTGAGTCAGGTGGACACGGGCATTTCCCACACAGGATCCCAGAGACCCTTTCCTCCTCTGCTTGAAACGTGGCACAATCAAGATTTCTCCCCCTCTAGGTGAGAAGAGAAGAATCATTTTGCAGCTAGGCTAACCCTTCAGCATGCTTGGCCTGCTTCTGAGGGTGGAGAGGAAGTTTACACACAGCCCTCTGTCATAGGATTTCTATGGTAAGGCTCAGAATACACTGCAAGACAAACGGTATCCTCGGAAACCTAACG
The DNA here is from genome assembly GCF_002837175.3 of Physeter macrocephalus. NCBI lineage: Eukaryota > Metazoa > Chordata > Mammalia > Artiodactyla > Physeteridae > Physeter > Physeter macrocephalus. The sequence continues at coordinate 101,626,043 of NC_041227.1, read as the reverse complement.
ACTCCCTGAATGGAAAAACTTCATGGAACTGTATCTCTCAAGACAGGTAAGCACACAAACTAGGTTTTCCAGGACAGTCCCGATTCCACATAATTAGTTCTGTGATCAGATCAGATATCAGGAAAGGCAAGAGAACAGACATTTGTCGAGTGTCTATTTTGCGCCAGGCATAGCCACTTCACGTGCGTTACCTCATAGGAATCACCCCAACAAGTCTGATGTTGGTATCAATATTCCCATTTTACAGATCAAGAAACTGAGGCAGAGAGACATAACATTTTTGCTCAAGATGACAATATCAAGGGTATGGTCAGGATTCTGATTCTAGGTTCATCTGCCTCCAAAGCCTGTACTTTCCCCATGAAAATCCAGGCTGAATTTTGATTTTGAAAATACGGCTGCGGGACCAGGAAGGGGGTTTTCAGCTCAGTCTCGAATTATAAAGTGGTTCTTGCCATTCAGCTGTGGTGGGGTGGGGGCAGCAACACAACTAAAACCCTGTGTTTGTCTTGAAAGAGATTACAGTGCTCCACAAATAAGCCAAATTTGAGGCTCTCAACTGAGGAGAACTTTGAAGTCTGAAACCTGGGGCTAAGATGTCCCCTGTTTTTATTAATTAAAGAAGATGTTTCAAAACCATCAGATTTATCACGACCGGATTTCAGATGTGAAACCCAGTATACACACAGACGAGCATGGCTTGCCCTTTTGGGTTATTTTTGCTCCTCCCTGAGGGTCTGCATTTCCTCAGATGAGACCGCTCTGCTTCCCGGTCTGGCTGAGGTGAATGGAGGCCCAACTTTGCAGGCCTGGGCCCTGCTGGCCTCAGGAGTTTTCAAAGGCCAGAGAGGGATAAGTGGGCAAAGTGGGTCCTGCTGCCATTTGCTCCTCTAAGCCCCCGGGGCAGCGGCTGTGGGGAAAGGGAGGGACCCACTCTGTGCTGCAGAAGGGTCCTGGATGTGCGTGTGGGCCCCAGAGCTGACTGGTTTGATACCCTGCCCATTTCTGGTTTTATTATTCTGGTAGTCCCCTAACTCTGTGGCCTTGAAAATGGCGCCCCCAGCTTGGGCAACAGGCATTTCCATTTGTAATGTGTGGTCAGCCTTCTACCAACCTCTGCCATCAAAACCCATCAGGACTCACTCCATGGGGTAAACCTGAACCAGATTTTCCGCCGCAGGCATCTTGGGATGAAGATCCGGGCCTGGCCTGCCATTCTGATGTGGGGTCTATTATATAACAGGATCTGTACTTTCCAGGCGCTTCCAAAGAAGTTGTTCGGCGGCAGAGACTTGGCCTCAGGGCCTGCAAGGAGCAAGATGAAAACCAGCACTGTTTGGACAGTGCGGGACCCCCACTGGAGCTGGGGTGCCCGGGGATGCTTCCCATCGGGCGTGGGGGTTGAGGTTGGTGGAGGACAACCCCGGGAAGGCCGGGGGCGGGGAGGTCTGAGCACAAAGATGAAAGCAAGGAGGTTCCTCGTGTGGGGCTGTGAGTCAACTCCACTGGAGCAGGAAGTCTCTCATGAAGAACAACTGCCCACATGATTTCGCGGAATCACTGCATATTTTCACACAGTTATTTCACTGTGATTCTAGGATCACAGCGATTTGTACTGTAGGCAGGACAGACACTGTCGACTCCATTTTACAGATGAGGATACTGAGGGTCAGGGAGGGTCTATGACTTGCCTCAGTCACCTTAGTTTCTTGCCTCACAGGGTAGCTGTGGAACCATCTGTGAAGGTCCTCAGTGAACAGACCAACACACTTCAGAAATATCATCGTGGCTGCCTGCGGTGGGCACAGAAGTGAGGTCAAAGCGTGGACTGGTGATCCACCTTGCCGAAAGCTTGGCTAGTGCTTTGCTTGGGTCCCTTGTCCTACAGGGACCTCCTTGACTTCTGGCCTCATTTCCTGGCCTGGCAGCCCATGGGGGAGGGGGTGGGGCTCAGCTTGGTATCGCTTGAATGTATCACGCAAGGTGTGTTTGGGGCTTGTCCTGCACCTGAAACAGTGGGGTGCCCGGGAACTGTCATTTCCTGCCTTGACACGACCAAGTATTTGTTTAGCCCTGGCTGGTGACACTGACTAGCGGCCCAGGCATGGACGCAAAGGAGGATGTAGGGAAAAGTTGAGCTGCTGCAGGAACACACATTGGGGAGCACTGAGGCATAGAAATCTTCACAATGAAAATAATCCCTTACACTCACACTGCCTTACCCTTTACAAGGTGCTTTCACAGGCCTTTCTCCCCTTAATCCTCACAACACCCCTAGGGAGGAAGGCAAGGCAACTATTACCAGTCCCCGTTTCACAGCTGACGAAATAAGTGCAGGGAGTTGAGTGGGGGGCAGAGCGTAGACTGGGGAACCCCATCCTGTGCTCCACACCTGTGCTACTCAGAGTGCGGGCCCCCAGCCAGCAGCAGCAGGAAGCCCGTTAGAAATGGAGCCTCTCAGGCCCCACCAGAGAGATGAATGAATCAGGATCTGCGTTTAAGTCAGATGCCCAGGGGAATCCGTGTGCGCAATAAAGCTGGAGACTGCTGCTGACACCGCCCTCCCCTTCCCTTGTCCTGACCCATCAAACATTCTTAGAGTATATCTGCTTCTAACTACTCGTTTCAAGACAAGGAAATTGGTCCAGGGAGGGGACGGGTCCTGGTCCCTGACGGCAGCAGGAATAGAGAGAACCTTGATCTTGCAGATCAGTCCTGGGTCCTTTACATCCAGCTGACATTCAACTGGTATCTCCTTTGCCTTTCCATCCCCCTCCACACCCCACAGTTCAACCCTCAGAACACCCTCATCTGGCAGTCACTCAGCCTCTCCCCTTGGTTCCAGCCTTGTGCTAAGTGTTGACACAAGTTCTAAGGCCCGGGGTTAACCCTCCATGAAAGCAAACAGAGAAGTTCATACCTCGTGCGTGTGCGTGTGCGTGCGCGTGCGCGTGTGCGTGTGCGTGTGCGTGTTAGGTGGGGAGGGCCAATGCTTGGGTTGTCTCTGCCCTTTCCCCTCCAGCCTTCTTGCCTATAGGAGAAGGCTGGGGAACCCTTGCTTGCCTGTGAAGGAGATTCTGCTTAGGCTTCGTAAAATGCCCACTTCCTTAGTTAAGTGTGAAAACGTCCAAAAAACTCTGTTAATCTGGTTATGATTTCCCCTCCATTCACTGGTCACACTCTGCGCCAAGTCTGGCACTTGGGTAAAGTGATTCGTATGCCGTGGCTGGAGCTTGGGGCCAGGATTTCCCCTCCTTTTCCTCCGCTTCTACTCCACTGGGGCCAATCAGGATGTTATTCATTTCCCTAGTTGAGAAGCAAGTTCAAAAAGGCCAGCACAGCCTCCTCTACCCCTTCCCTGTGTAAGCAATGCCAGTCCCTCCCACGAGGAGGAAGCGACATATTTTGTTTCTGCTTCACTCACGCAAAGAGCAGGTTTACAGAGTTAGCCCAGAACGAGTGTGTTCGTGTGTTTGCTGAAACCTATCTTTTTATCTTTGGACCTAGGGTACACAATGAATTAGAGGAAGAGCACAGTCATCCATAAGGAGAGAGAGAGAGAGAGAGAGAGAGAGAGAGAAAAGCCAAGGCGCCAAGAGGCCCTTAGGAGGGGCCTGGACACCTCCTGTTACCATGTCAGACAGACACGGCCCTGTCATCTAACCGTGAATTAGAGCTAACAGCTGAACGGAAGAATTAATTTCTCATTGTGCTTCATTTGAGTTTTAGAAATGCCTTCAGGGTAGAAAAGTTACTAGAATAGATTTCTCATATGTCTCAGACTGTTTAAAAACCAAAAAAAAAGGTAAATAAATAAAAACCAAGTCATCTGTCTTATATAAATACCTACCAAACAACTCAATGAACTTGCAAACTCACCAAAACCCTCCCGGGCAAGTCATTAATGAAGAGGCCTGGATATGAGCTCTATCATCATCTTCTAATGTAGGAGGTGACTCTCCTGCTCTCAAGAGCCAGGATGGGTGGTGGTACATCCCAGACTGGGTGAACCATCCCTCCTCCTCTTACCCCTGCCCGTGGTGTCTATCTTCAAGGCCTGAGTGGCTTGTACCCTTTGAATCTAGCTGCAATCTCTTCTCTTCACCTTATATCTTATTTTTAAAAGCATTGTGAGATGGGGCTGGGGGTCAGATCCTTTGGACAGACAAGGTGCTTGTAAGGTCAACGAATTCTGCTGGTAGAAAGAGTACGTGGGGTAAGAGTGGGAAACTAAGTATTAGCTTTGGCTCTGGTCTGTTCTGTGTGACCTTGTGCAGGTCACTCAGCCTCCAGGCACGTCAGTTTTCTCTACTGGAAAAGAGCAATAATAATGCTAGCTATTTTGGCTAGTTATTCGTAATTCTCAAAGTTATGTGAAGATTCAAATGACAAGGTACGAGATAGAACCTTCAAGATTACGATGTGTAATCTGCATGCAAAGTACTGATTTTGCCCTGAGAAGCTAGATGGCCCTAGGCTGGTGCTTTCACCACTTCCCTCCAGCTCCTTTGAGACATAAAGAGGACGTCTAAACGGTGTGGTTTCCTGTGGCATGGGAACATCCACATAGCTTAGCTCGCTGCTCACTTCTAAACCGGGAATGTAAAAGTCACCAGTAATGTCTTTACTGTAGCTTTCATGTTGCACAAGATCCTCCACTGCTGCCCTCCAGGATCAAACAGGCTCCCCCTGAAGTTGTTCTGATGTCCCAGAGATACCTGAGAGCCAAAAGCCTGCAGCACAGATCTTGCCACATAATAGGTGCCCAGTAAATATTTATTGAATGAATGGATGAAAGAACAAGACTTCGTTATCTTTCAGTCTGAAGTATGTACGTGTCATGGGTATGAAGGGAGCTCCTACGGGCATTTCTCAGCCACCCTCCTACCTCCAGGCAGCATTCAGTCTTTCATTTTAAAATAACTCCAAAAAGAAGAGGTCCCCACGCTCCTTAGAGGGACACTCCCGAGTTCTCTACCTCAGCAGGTACCTTCTGCCTGCAATATTAGCATAAGTCTAATTAATATCTCTATTTATCCTGGAAAGATAATGTCCCAAAGCCAATTGCTTAGGAAAGATGATCTATCTTGACTATTCATGAAAGACAATGTTTGAATTTTAGAGATTTGCAATTTCACACAAGGGGTGCAGGCCCTCTGGACAACTTCTATGCCTAATAAATACCTATGGTAGAGTCAAAGGCCTTATTTACAAAGACGCTCCTGAGAATAGATGTTTTAAACATACTTCATGAATTTCTCCGCTGGGGCAGTGAGCAGTCTTAGTTCCTAAACATATAAATGAGTAGAGTCAGCTCCTGCCATGGCAGTAACTTTAAAATGTCTCCTTTGTCTACATGTGGTGTCTCTTCCAAACTACTTTAATAGTCAGCTTTTTAACATCTGGTGGGTTTTTTTGTTTTTTTTTAAATGCTGGATTACATTCAGTTCCATTATCCCACAAAGTGGAGTAGGCAGTCAGACTGTCTACACCAGAGGGCAGTGAGGGTGTTCCAGTCTAAATGCTTTTGGAGAAGTAGCGCTAGATCAATTATCTGTCTAAATGCAGGATTTCCAATGGATTCCCGAATACTCAGACAGTTGTTCAAAAACTCTCCATTAGACCAGTGGGTTAGCATTTCCATTTCCACACATTTGAGGAGTTCCACCAGTCACAGTGGCTCATAACTAACTACAGGGGTTCTCCCGAGCCTTAGGTCAGAATGTGTGTGTAGGATGGGAGGGTGGAGGTATGGCTGGTGTCGTCACAAAGAACCCCCAGGTTATGATGGAAGAACCTTCGGTCTGGAGCATCATTCTCAGACTTCCCTAATGAGAAGAATCACCAGGGTGCTTATTGAGAAACAGATTCTCAGGCCTGTCTCCAAGATGTCCTAATAACAGAGTGGTTCTGGGATAGCGTCTGATTCTGACCTGGGAATTTTGGGAACCATGGCTCTAGAGCAGCCGGTGCTCAAATCCAGTCTTAAGAATCTCTCAAGGTTGAAAAAGCATGCGACTGTCCCCCCCATGACTGTGGTAGCTCAGTTACAACCACGTGGCAACTCAGATGCTATAAAGGAAAGCTGACTGCATCGGGAAGTTGCAGGCTGCTCCCATTCTTTCTCAGTTTCCTCTGATTTTCCTCCCTCTCTGACCACCCCCAAAGTCTCTCCCAAGGCCTTGCTCGGCCCCTTCTTTCTGCTCCTTAAATTTTGGTGCTTCTAAGGGTTTCACCCTTAACCCTCTTCTCTTCCTTCTCTGCACACTGCGCCTGGGTGAGCTTATCAGCTCTTAGTTGCAACTATCATGGACATGCGACTGACTTCCAAACTGCACTTCTAACTCGGTTCTCTCTTGGCCTCCAGGGCCATCTGTGTCAGACTAAACACGTTCCCTACGCACCTCCAAGTCATGTTCAAAACCAATCCAGTACCTTACAGCTCCAAAATGTGTTCCTCCTTCTCTAGTCCCTAAACCAATGGCCACACTGTCTCCTCGGTGCCCTCCGCCAGACCCCTCCTTTCCCTCAGCCCATTCCCAGAGCCAGCTGGTCAGGAAGTCTGGTGGATCTGACTTCTTAAACTCTTTAAAATAATAATAATAATAAATTAATTAATTTCTTTTTTTTTTTGGCTGCACCGCGAGGCTTGCGGGATCTTGGTTCCCTGACCAGGGATTGAACCCGGGCCCCAAGGGCAAAAGCACCGAGTCCTAACCACTGGACCGCCAGGGAATTCCCTTCTTAAACCCTCTTGAATCTGTCCCCTACTCCATAGCCACTGAGTTCAGTTCTCACAGGGTAATTCCAACAACTTGACACTGGTCTTCCTGCTCCTCAGTAGACCTTCCCGTCTTTTCATTCTTCTTAGTGCCACCAGAGTGAACTTCTCTACAATGCAAATCTGAACATCTGCCTCATCTAGCCTCAGGATAAAGCCCAATCTCCTTAGCATCACTGTCATCACCTGGCCCTGGCCAGCTCTCCACACTCTACACACCATACCCGCCCTGGCGCTTCGCCCCCTGTGCCACTGAATCTGCGGCTCTCTCTGCCTGGGATGTTCTTCTTCCCTGGCTAAGTCCTATTTATCCTTGAAGACTCAGATCAGCTGGGGAGTCTAGCACTCTCCTTCTGCGGCTGATGTAGGTTTTCCAGCAGGCGCCACAGCACCTGGGCTTCCCTTCCCGAGAGCCCACGTGTAGTCAATTCCACAACAGACCCTTACTGGGGGTCTATTATGGTCCAGCTACTGTGCTGAGTGCTGGGACTTTTGGTAAAGGTGACAGAACACAAAAAAGAACAATAAAGTATTTTCTGGTCTATCTTCTCACTAGACTGTACGTTCCTGGAGGGCAGCATCTGCTTCTTCTTCTTCTTTTTGGCTGCGTTGGGTCTTCGTTGCTGCGCGCGGGCTTTCTCTAGTTGCGGCATGAGGGCTTCTCATTGCAGTGGCTTCTCTTGTTGCGGAGCACGGGCCCTAGGCGCGTGGGCTTCAGTAGTTGTGGCTCGCGGGCTTCAGTAGCTCTGGTTCGCGGGCTCTAGAGCACAGGCTCAGTAGCTGTGGCGCGTGGGCTTAGTTGCTCCGCGGCATGTGGGATCTTCCTGGACCAGGGCTCGAACCCGTGCCCCCTGCGTTGACAGGCGGATTCTTAACCACTGCGCCACCAGGGAAGCCCATTCTTTTTAAAAAAGATCCCTGTATCCTAAATGCACAGCACGGTGCCTCAGATCCTGGCACCCAGCAGGAAGGAAAGAGGGAGGGAAGAAACTGAGGTTGTTTAACCTGGAGAAGAGGTTCAGAGAGCTGAGATTCTAGAACTCAAACATTTGAAGAGCAGTTTTACAGAAAAGGGAATAGATGTGTGTGTGTGTGTGTGTGTGTGTGTGTGTGTGTTTTTTGGCTGCGTTGGGTCTTCGTTGCTGCGCGCGGGCTTTCTCTAGTTGCGGCATGAGGGCTTCTCATTGCAGTGGCTTCTCTTGTTGCGGAGCACGGGCCCTAGGCGCGTGGGCTTCAGTAGTTGTGGCTCGCGGGCTTCAGTAGCTCTGGTTCGCGGGCTCTAGAGCACAGGCTCAGTAGCTGTGGCGCGTGGGCTTAGTTGCTCCGCGGCATGTGGGATCTTCCTGGACCAGGGCTCGAACCCGTGCCCCCTGCGTTGACAGGCGGATTCTTAACCACTGCGCCACCAGGGAAGCCCATTCTTTTTAAAAAAGATCCCTGTATCCTAAATGCACAGCACGGTGCCTCAGATCCTGGCACCCAGCAGGAAGGAAAGAGGGAGGGAAGAAACTGAGGTTGTTTAACCTGGAGAAGAGGTTCAGAGAGCTGAGATTCTAGAACTCAAACATTTGAAGAGCAGTTTTACAGAAAAGGGAATAGATGTGTGTGTGTGTGTGTGTGTGTGTGTGTGTGTGTGTGTGTGTGTGTGTGTGTCTCACTGGGGGGCAAAACAGGACACAGAGGGAGAAGACAATATGCTGGCACGTCTCAGCCCAACACGAGAAGAGGTGCCAGCTGACAGCACAAGCTGCCGCCTGCAGCTGACACGACACGAGGCTCAACCCCAGCCTGAGCTCCTCCGGGAAGCCTTCCTGGAGTCACCTGGCAGGGGATGGTCCTCCTACGGCATTCCCACAGCACACGCACACCCTCAGTGGTGGGACTGTGGTCAAGTGAGCTGTTTCCATGTCTTTCAACAGCACTGTGAGTGTTTTGTCTTATTTTTGTATTCAGAGCCCAAAAGAGGTAGAATGGGAAATGGTGAAAGGCTCAGACTTTTAGGGCCCTTCTTCTGTCATTTATAATAGTTGTATAAGTTGGGTAACTTAGTTACCTCTCCTGGTTCCATTTATACATCTATAAAATGGGAATAATTAAAAATAGTAAGGCTTAAACAAATGTGCCTTATACACAATAAACGCTTAAAGGGACCACTATCCCACCGATTGTCACAACGACCCTGCGCTATTCCGTTCTTCTGAGAAGTTCTTCTGTTTCAGAAAGAAGCTGAGGTATAAAGACACTCTGTATTAGGCCACAGAGCTGGACCTCGGGGCCAGGGTTTGAGACATCTCATACAGTATTCCTTTCAGGTATTAAAAAAACACTTTCTCCCTTTTTTCAATCATACTAAAATGATCTGACAATAAAAGGAAGTACTGTCTTCTCCAAGGGAATACAAATATCCTTTGTGAATGACATCACCTCTTCCAAAGGAATTATCTTACCAACCAGGAGAGAAGCTCAGAGCTCACACAGTCTCTAGAATAGCACGCCACATCCTTGCCACTGGACTCTACAGACCGAAGCAACAATCCCTCGACTTCAAAGAGCACTGTGGTGTTACACCCTTGTCACCTTCTCAATAATTCCCGCCAAATGCTGAGAAAGCGTGGTGCTCACCAACCTCCACACACCAGTGACCTTCACCTTCATTCCAGCCATTCGCTCACCTGGATCTTGCAATTGGCACTTCTAGTATTTGAAGCAAGAAACCCCACATTTTGATCGTGAAACTTCCTATTTGTCGATCCCTCTCACTTCCTTATTTCTACCAATGATGATTTTCAACTTCACCGAGACTGCCAGCCTCTGGAGCCCTCCACACTCTCCCAAGCCACCAGCTCCCTCCTGGTGGCACTTCTTCACCATCCATCCCAGCTCACAGGTCCAAGAGCACTCTCGCCGAGCCCCCGTCACCCCTCCTCCTGTGGTCTCTCCGCCCCTCCCGCTTGGCCAGACGCACCCGGGATGATCCAAGCAACCATCGAATTTCTCTGCCCCTGCTCCTGGGCTGCTGAGCTGTGCTGGAGAAAAACCATACACTTGTGTCAACTGGCGCCATGACAAATTTATCAGCCAGGCCCCTCCCTGTTCCTCAATCTTTTTTCTTTTTTTTTTCTTTCCCCATTTGCTCCTGGTCAGTTCCCTCCTGTATTTCCCCCTCTTCTCGAGCTCCCCAAACCTGTCACAACTCTCTCCCTCATTCTCAGCAGATGACCTGCCAACTCACTGCCTTTGGGATTTCCTTTTTAGTTCTTTCTTTTAAAGATTCAGAAGTCCATGCATCTTAAAAGCAACCTGGTATAGGAGTGACAAGCACAAAACACAGCCCCCGAAGAATCGTCCAGCCAGCCAGTCAGGCGGAGTCTCCTCTGGAACGAGAAAGCGGGAGCCGGGGGTGTCGGCTGGGAACAAGAGAACCGCTCTTCCCGCCTTTCCTTTCCCACTGAATACGTTCTGGAGAGTTTTTTTATTTTGCCCTTGTCACTTCTATTCTTCATCAGCAGGCTGGTGCTGTGTGAGGCTGAGTGCCATCCTAAGGTGGAAGGAAAGATGATGACAGCAGGCGGGTGAGCCCCTGCCCCAGGCAGACGGTTTATAATCCAGATTACCCTGTGCTGCCTCCAAATGAGAAGGGACACGGCAGTAATCATTCCTGAGAGATCTGCGCGCGTGCGTGTGTGTGTATCCATTTCAGAGTCATCCCAGGAATCAGAAAATACCTGTCCACGGTGGCAAACAAGGGGCTAGAATGTTGCCTCAACTGCTCGCCATGGTGGCCAAGTTCCTTGATGACCCGGCCCTGCTCACTCCTCCAGACTCATCTCTCCCCCCCGTCTCCCTTGTCCCTTGTGTTAAGCATAATGAACTCCTTTTTCTTCCTCCAGCAGACTACACCCTCTGACCTCCGGGCCTTCACATCTTCCCCCTGATGACAGCTTAAACAGAGCTTCTTCTGAGCCTTCCCTGACCCTCTATAGGTCAGGTCCAATGCCCCTCCTGTGTGCTCCCATAGCAGAGACCCCTGAACCTACCTTATCACACTCACTCCATGGGCACTGCTGGTTTGCCTGTTTTCCCTTCTACAATATAAGCCCACGAGGGTGGAGAGATCATCCGTCTTGCTCTTTACCATATCCTCAAAACTTAGGGCCCACCTTCCTAACGTCTTGATACCGATCCCTGAGAATCAAGGGTTTTAGAGGATAACAGAACGCTAACATCAGTGCACAGAGGGAAGAAAGTCCCAGTGGAAATAACGCTTGGCCTAAAGGGGGGACCAGTCTCAACCAGAAGACCCAGAGTTGACTGCTGCTCGTTTCACGGTGCAATGGCTCCAACTTTCAGCTCAGGGTCTTGGATGAACAGGCCCATGTCTCTGACAAAGCAGAATAAACTGGTAAGAGGTTGGCCCTTTAAGACCCAGGGGATGTGATGTCAAAGGATGACGTAGGCAGGTGAACTCAGGTTCCTCTGTGTAAAGAGGGTTCACGTGTTCCAGCTCCTTGTGGGTTATCAATGAGCCTCTCTCAGACTGGATCGCAGGGCTCTTCGGGATCAGAGTTGGGTGCTGGTCTGGTCTGCACCCTCAGCCTGCTCTCCAGGCCCCTGGCCCCAGTCTCCCGTTCTCTGATCTTATGACTGACACTTGCTTGTCTTAGCCCACCCAGGACCTTCTTGCCAACCAGATTTCACCAGGCCATCTATACCCGAGTCTGTATCCAGCCAGGTGCCCAGTCCTGCTAGAACGACCTGACTTCACCAACCAGGCACCAAACGAAGCACTGGACTTTGTGGCAGGGAGAGAAAGTGGGGAGGCGGTACGAACAGAGAGGGTGCCCCATGGAGGCGGCAGAGCTGAATCGAGCAAAGAACACTGCCACAGATTTGCTTCTCTCGCTCCAGGCAAAATGCCCAACTGGCACGGTTTTCAGAGAAATTAAGCTGCTTTTGACTTAGACTGAGGATAATCACAAGTTCCTGGAGGATCCTGCTGAGGAGGGAGCTGTCAGAAGAGACATTTGATCACACTGAGACCTGGCAGAGGAAGGGCAGCGGGGTATGTTTGTTATCCTGCCATCCAGCTGTCTGGCACAAACCCCCGCAGACACTTCCTCCAACAGTACTTCTCATCTGGGCGACACATCAGAATCCGCCGGCGAGCTTTTCAAATATATGAGGTGCGAGCCCCGTCCCAGATCATAATCTGAATTTCTGGGGCATAAGATTGGGGCCTGGGCATCTTTATCTTTGAAAAGCTCCCCTAACCCTGACCCTCACCTTCACCCTAACCCTGACCCAGGGGACTCTGAGGCACTCCCTGTTGCCATAAACCACGGCCAGGTCTCTACTGCTGTCTAAGTCAGTGCGTCTGCCTGAGACCATTACTACGTAGAGAGCAGGGCACACACCTGCACAATTCTCTCTACTCAGAGGCCACCCTGGTGCCATTTCCAACATGAAGCTCCACGGAAGGGCTTGTGCTATCGCTCCAGATGGCATTTTTAGAAACACTACCATCCCCACCCTGCATGGCAACAGCCTTGGCCAATGTGCCCATGAAGGCACACATGGACTGATGGAGGGATCTGGTCCAACCGTCCACACACCAACCCTCCTCCGTGGCCCAGCAAGCTGGGAAACTCGGGAGAGGTAGCTCAGAAGAGGTCACTTACTGGAGTATGAAGGAATATTCTCATTTTCCTTCAGAAGGAAAATGTCTTCATACAGTGCATGGATGAGAACCTCTAGCCCTCCACGGCATTCGTTTCTGTAGTGTGCTGTTGACTGCTGTATGCCCAGAACTGCAATAGAGGTGATCAACACACGCCTGCTAAGTGGATGAACAACAGAGACCCCTTCACCTTGGGGTCTCTGGCCCGGCGAGGGAGGAGGGACGGGGTAACTCGGCAGTTGGGAGATTCCTCAGCGGCGATACTGCCCCACTCACTCTGCCTGAGAATTGAGCACGAAACATTTTCAAGAACCAAGCTCTGAACCGCCACCCTAAGCTCATGATTTCTATCATGGCCAACTGCCTGTCTACACGTCATAATAACTTTTCTGTCCATTGTTGCTAAAAAGGTACTTTCTAGGACACCTAAATTCCTTAAAACTAAAATACCGTGTTATTCCTATTTGGAAACTGCTTTCCCAAATCATCCCTGAAAGGGACCGTCCACTCGTGTCTCACTGCTGGCTGCTAAGTTTAAGATATTTGGGGTACTACAGAGAATGGTCCTCAATATCTAGGTGGATCTGAGAGGGCAGAGTACAGGCCAAATGATCACCAGTTCCCGGAACCCGTCTTTGGGTGCTGAATCTCAGGCTATGGGGGCAGCATGGGAAGAACAGTCACGACTTTGGATCCGGTGCGATTTCGTGGGTTCAGTGATAGGACTGCTGGCCTCCTGAAGGAAGGCAGAACCGTGTGGTAAAAAGAGCACTGGACTTGGAGTCAGGAGGCCTTGGCTCCATCACCAACTAGCTGAGTGTCACTGCACAAACATTTCACCCCTGTCAGCTTCAGTGTCCTCAGGTGTAAAATACCTGCCCTCCCTACTTGAAGCGTTGTTGAAAGAATCAAATAAACGAGGAAGTGTGTATACACTCGTTCTCTCTGTAAATTCTAAAGCGGTATATTTTGAGAAATGCCAGGCTCTCCTCGGAGGACCCTGCCTGCCCAGCCATCCTCTCCTGATCCTCTCCCACACCCCTTAGCCCCGCCCCTGGGGTGGAGCCGGTGTCCTTCCGGCTCCTCACAGAGGCAGACGTCTCTTCTCTGTTTCATAAAAGCTCCAGCTTTGACTCTGGTGCCATGAGACTGACCGGCGCCTCACCCCTCCTGCTCCAATTCCTGCCCCCCCCATCACACCCCTCACTCCTCAAAGATTTTAGCTCCTGGTTGGTTCACTGCCACTCTCTCCATCACGAATCCTGTCATAAGTCACACAGATGGTCCTTCCAACAACTTGGCCTCTCAGTTCCTGAACCTCTTCGCTTGTAGTTTACCTCCATCACTCAATCTCAGACGTTTCTTTGATATAATTAACAGCAACTGCAAACACTGTCACACTCTCAAAATCAAATATCCCACTCTGACCATCACCTCCTATATCTTTCTGGGTCTCTCCCTCTAGTACCCCAGCTCCAACAATCCTTCGACACCCCTCCAAGGTCTATAATCTGTTGGTTCCACTTGCTTTTCATCGCCCCTTAGTCCCCTCTGTCCTCTCCTCCCACACGTGCACTGTTATACTCACCCCCTCGGCTGAGTATAACAGTGCCCCTCTCTCCCTCTGCTATGCTTGCCTGGTGAAACCACAATCTCGTTAAACCCACTCTCCACTTACTCCCTGGCCCCATGCAATTACTCATAGCTGGAAAAAAAAGCTCACTGTGCGAACCGGTCTTACTTTTAACTTGATGATCACTAACTTCAAATGGGCCTTTAACGCTGTCCTCTAATCACATTTCCTCAGTCCATCTTCCCTCCAGTCTCTTGGCTGATGACTTCATATTTGCTCCTCTAGCCTCAAACCTCCAATACCTTCTCCATCCTTCTCACCTTCAGCCGAGGACGTATGATGACTTTGCCAAGAAAACGGAAGCAGTGAGAAGGGAACTGAAAGTCCCCCTGCTGTATCTATCCACCTACCTCCATCTGAGTGTATGTGCTCACTCATCAGGGCCAATCCCTCCACCTGTGTGCTAGACCCCATATCCTCTTGCCATCATTCTGCTAGTTTTTCTTCCATTAAGAGAAAGGAAGTGGGAACATATGTATATGTATAACTGATTCACTTTGTTGTAAAGGAGAAACTAAACACTATTGTAAAACAGTTATACTCCAATAAAGATGTAAAAAAAAAAAAAAAAAGAGAAAGGAAGACCCGGGCTTCCCTGGTGGTGCAGTGGTTAAGAATCCACCTGCCGGTGCAGGGGACATGGGTTCGAGCCCTGGTCCGGGAAGATCCCACATGCCGCGGAGCAATTAAGCCCGTGCGCCACGACTACTGAGCCTGCACTCTAGAGCCCGCGAGCCACAACTACCGAGCCCGCGTGCCACAACTACTGAAGCCCACGCGCCTAGAGCCCGTGCTCCGCGACCAGAGAAGCCACCGCAATGCGAAGCCCGCGCACCGCAACGAAGAGGAGCCCCCGCTCGCCGCAACTAGAGAAAAGCCCGCGTGCGGCAACCAAAACCCAACGCAGCCATAAATAAATAAATAAATAAATAAATAAAATAAGATCTTTCCTCCCGTCTCTCTTCGAACCCACTCCAATCAGGGTGTTGCCCCCACCTCTCCACTGAAAAGGCTCTTCCACAGGCGGCAACTTTCACGTTAGCCTCCCATGGCTGCTTCTCAGTTATCGTCTGACCTGACCTCTCAGCAGGTCAGGTGTGCATTTGATGCGGCTGATCCTTCTCTTCCCTTGGCTTTGACAGCACACTCACCTAGTTTTCCTCCCATCTTTCTAGCAGCTACTTTCAGTCTCTTTTGCTGACTCTTTTACTCTCCCCCTCCGCCTCTAAATGTTGAAATGCCCAAGTTTGCATGCAAAGCCACGGTCTGCTCAAGGCAGGATTACAGGGCAAGGGAAGCCCTCGTTTGAGCTCCTTCCCCGTCTTGCCACTGTATCCTTATCACCGGGGGCTGAAGGGTGCCAGTGCCCAAGTGCTCTCCCTCACTGCACCAACACCTCTTCTTCGTTAGCGTTGCAGGTGTGACCTGGGGATGAAGGGGAGGTGGACACTGGAGGTGAGGCAGTAAAACAGACCGAGGGCAAGGGCAGCGGACACTGTCGAATCAGTACTCAGGCTGAGAGCTGCGGCACACTGGTGGTTGCCAGCCATCAGTTTCTGCAACCTCCACCGAATAACCTTCCCAGGAGGTCACGTGTTGCTTCTTGAATAGGCTGATTGAGTAACAGAGTCCAAGAGAACATGAGAAAATGGGAGAATCCGACAGGTTTTTGCAACCTTTCTTTTTTAAACCAAGATGTTAAGCTGTGGCTCACTGAGAAACTAAATACGAAGAGAGACGTGACTGCCACGACGGAGAGAAACAAGGGTTCATTTTATTTGTTATTTTTCCTTTTTTTCGGGGGGTGGGGTGGGGTTGTGGGTAAGGGCACCAGCCAGGCTTCCCATTTGACGACTGGTAAGGATTTGCTTTGGGACACTGAAAAAAAAATAACTTTTCTCAGTGTCACAGGGGAAAAGGCATTCTTCCTGGGAAATGGAAAAGGCATTAGTCAGGGCAAAGGCAGAAGCGTCCACTCCCACACGGGCCTGACTTGCCAGAGCCAATGGTGTCGGGCTGCCTCCTACCCCTGGGAGGGGCCTTCTCCTTTCAGGCTGGGCTTAGCTTGACTCACAGCTCAAAAGCCCCTACCTCCACTCAACAACAATGCCAGAAAAACATCTGCTACCCCGAACTCTCCACTTCCCCAAAGAAATGATTAAAAAGTTAGAGAAACACTTCCATATGGAAGAATCCACTCCCAACAGGTCACCACAAAGATACTTCAAACACAATAAGACAGGAAGGGCTAAAAAAAGCAGAGAAGTTCACAGAACCCACACAATCTTTTATACAGGAAGAAAAAAAAAAAGCCACCCTGGTAACTTTACACAGTTCAGAAGACCATTTGGCGGTTAAGTATGTCCTTAATCTGCTCAATTTGCTTATTACTGTAAAGGGTTAGAAGAATTTGAGAGTGGTGGCCAAAAATACTGCCATAATCTCTATTCCTAAAGTCAACTCACAAAGTGAATTAACTTCTTCAACTGAAATATTTCAAAGGTGAACGTCTCTCCCCTCCCCCGCCCCACCTTGACAGAGAGACTGGCCACAGGGAAGACACGGTCACTTAAAATCAGAAGCACGTGAGTGGATGTATCGTTATTCATCCAACAAACATTTATTGGGCATCTAAGTCAAACAAGGTCCAGGACTAGTCACCGGGATACACAGTGAAGCATGACATTCAACCTACCTTTGAGATGCTTACACCACAGAAGGGATGCTGCAGTTTCCAAATCAGAACTCAGGCCTTCCATAGGAGAAGGCAGACGGCCCTGGCTTTGGAGTCACACTGATCTAGCTGCTTAAACCTCAGCCCCGCCGTGGCTGTGTGATACTGGACAGGCCCTCACTGAGCCTCGGCTTCCTTCTCTATAAAACAGGGTTAGAACTAGCTTCCTCGCAGGGATGATCTAATGATTAACAGAAACATACACAGGCACGCCACTGACTGTTGATACGAGGGAGACTTTTTCTATCTCTAAAGCCCTGTGACATGCCGAAAGGCTTCGGCTAAGAACCTTGTGGATCTTTAAGGCCAGAGGAGAAGGAGTGGACAAAAAAATGACTTTGAAGGAGTGAAAGCAAAAAAGAAAAAGGAAAAAAATAACACCACAACCACCAAACAAAACAATTCCACCGATACTCAGTTTAGGTGGACTAGAAATGGTCATTTTCTTTGGAGAGAAACAAAACCAGAGGCAGCTCACACGGAGCCTGGCAAATCCAAGGCCGAGGGAAAGCCCGTCAGGAGCTTGGCAGGACGATGAGGGGGCACTCTGTGTTGCTCTGAAGGGAAGACCAGGACGGGAGGCGCTGGGCAGAGCCGGGCCTCCTTTCCAGGAGGCTGCGAGCTGACTCCTTTGGCCACCTCCCCTGGGCCTTAAATTGCTTCCTGAGGCGAGGACCTGGCTAATGGTTTATTTACAACAGGAAGAAGCAATTACCTTGGAGAACACGGAGTCATATACCCCCCATTAGCCAGGAACACGGGCAGTCTCCACCAATAACCCCGAAGATACACGGAGCAGCGACTGCCCCCATTTAAAGACACGGCCACCGCTCTCCTCCCCACGCCACCCTGGTGAGGTGACTGAGAATCAAGTATGAGAAGGGGAGCCCGGGCAGCAGTACCAGGGCTTTGAGTTGGGAAAGTATCAAGTCATTTTTGGTTCTGCCGCTGCCTTTTTGTGTGATGTTGGGCCTTTTTGGTGTTTTGTCTTTTTGCCCCGAGAGGGCCCCTTGCCCTCTCGGGGCAAAAAGATATGACACATTCATGCCCCAAATCTAGCTTCCCCCAAAGAACGGCATCGGTAACGGTTAAAACAAAACAAAAAAATCCTTGTGGGTGAGTGGAACGAAGCACTAGGACGAAGTCCTCAGGGCTGGGAGCGTGTGGGGAAGCCAGGTTTGGAACGAACGCATTGCACCTTGAAACTAGAAGGCGAGATTACCTGCTAGGGAAAAACTGGCAAGGCTGCCGCCAGGGTAGCTTACCTGTGGGGTGGGCATAGGTGGGTAAGGTTTCTAGCAAGCCCCAGAGAGAACAGGAGGAAAGCTGGAAGCTCTCTATGGGAGGAGGCTGACAAAGACAATGAGAAAGAAGCCTAAGGGAATTCAGGTTGTCTGTTCAGTTACTTAATAACCAAGAAGGAAAGGCAGAAGAGGTGCAAAAAGCTTAATAGTATTTGTAGTTCAAATTAAAGTGTTCAAAGCCCCATTATAGAGCAGGGTAACGTATGCAATGACATCTGGGACTGTAATCAGCAAAGTGCTTTCAAGAGCTGCCAAAGCAAACAGCCAAATAACAAATCCACTTTACAGATCATCAATCTGGTCCTGGACTTGCCAAGGTAAATAGTACAAGGCTGAAGTTTGCTTTGCAAACCAGGGAGCTGGGAGTTTAGCGAGGCCTTGATCCAGAGCAGCACCGTTGGGGCAGGGCCTCCGGAGCTTCCCTCGCATCAGGGAAGTCCTACAAGCCCTGCATCTGAACAGCCAGGAGGCCGGCAGCGCCCTCTGTGCTGGATCTGAACACCTCCTCGGTCTGCAGGCCGCTACAGCTGCCACGCTGGGCTGTGCCCTCTCAGGTGCCCGCTCTCAGCCCAGACCCTGACCAGACTGAAGTTTGTAGATTTCTGAGAGAAAATCCAGCCTAGGGTTGCTTTTGCTCTTGTTTCCCCAGTCGCTGTGAAGGGCCATGAATTCCCAACACGGGAAAGGCATCTCTCAGAAGTCAGTCAGCGTTCAGAGGAGGCGCAGCCCTGGGCTGGGGTTCCGGGGGGGATGCTCTCCAGCTCACAGGCATCTGGACTCCTTGCTGCTTCCGAGTCTGGAGCAGCCCTGAACGGTGGCACAGGGGTCCCCTGCGGGCACCGCTCCGAGTCTTAGAGCTGGAGAAAAGGGGCCAGACCTTCTGGTCAGACCCAGCAGACGCCAGCCTCTCCTTCATTTCTATACCCAGCTAACCTCAGCAGCCTAGAAATACAGCCGTTTCTCTCCTCTCTCCACCCAAAACTGTCTTGATGCAATCTGCCCTAGTCCCTGAAGGGCAAGAGAAGGGAAATTTGTAATTAGATATTTATTTACGTGATTCTTTGTTTAATGTCTCTTTCCCCTGCTAGACTGGGCTAATGACTTCCTGATTGCCTGGGTCTTCACCACGATGGTATCTCCAGGGCCCCCTGCAGAGTCTAGTCCACGGGAGGCCCTCAATAAAATATTTGGTAGCTCTAAGGGCAGATGAACAAGAGCTACCATGTACTGAGCACCTAGTCTGGGCAACTCATCTAGGGACACTGTTTAATTCTTAGCAAGAGCTATATGACGTATTATTACTATGGCCATTTTCCAGATGAGAAAACTGAGGCCCACAAAGCAAAATAATCATTTAATTAAACTTCCCTCAATGTGCCAACATTAATTACTTGGCAATAAGCACTCTTCTGGGAGGGAGACAGCTGCTTAGATGGTCCCTACTCCTTGCATCTTTGCATTTCTCCTAGTGTGGGGTTCAGAGAAGCAATGAAAGGAGTATCTGTTGAATGACTGGCAAAGAATAGCAGAGTCCACTCTGCTTACATCTTACAATGCTAAGGATGCAGGGCAAAGACAGCTGTTTTGAGTGAAAGGGGATGAAGAGGTAGTCCTGAAAAATCAGGTGCCTTGGCTGAGGGCACATTGTAAGTCAGCCCTGGAAAGCAGGACTCAGCGGCTAGGTCAGAGGGGAACGTCCCCGTTCCACCCCTGAGAGGAATCCGCTGCTCTGAATTTACATGGTTTTCATGGAAGCAGACTTGACTAAAACGGGGCCTCCTAAAGGGAGGTCTGCCCATGTCTACTTGATGAGAAAAAGCAATGGGCTGACAGTGATACAAGGCCCCGCGGGTGGGGCAGTGATGTGCCCGAGGAAGAACTCCTCAGCCTGGTCTAGGACCCTCGGAGCTAACGAGAGTGCCGGGGCCATCAGAGCTTTACTTCTGAGGGACTGAGGGCCTGCACGGGCTGCAGGCTCAGGCTCTTTCTATCCAGATGCCAACGTCTGCCCAGGAAGCCCAGATCACAGCAGATGTCTCAGCCTCAGGTACAGGTCAAGGTCCACAAATGGGTCAGGCATTTACTGGGCACTAATGAGGACTAGTTGCTGTTATAATGAGTCACCCCTGTGACCCTTATTTTTCCGAAAATTACAATTCAATAATCTCTGCGGCTCTTTTGCTTTCTATGACCTATTATGTGTAGGTATTGGCTCGATCCTTGAATACATTCTGTACTATCCTGACGTTAAAACTCTGTAACACGGGCTTTATCATTCTGCTTCATAGATAAGGAAATGGAGCCTCAGAGAAGTTACAGAACTTGCCCGGGGTCATCCAGGTCACCTTGTCTCCCACATGCTTTTCCGCGACTTCTAAGGAATGAAGCCCACGTTCTCCTTCCTTCAACGGCTTTCGGTGGACACAGCTTTGACATGAGCTGGGAAACACTTTGTTGATGTCCCTACTGTATCATGCTCATCTGTTTACACATCTGTCTGCCTTGCTAGACTATGAACATCTGGAGGGCAGTGAGATTGTGTCTGATCACCCTTCTGAATCTCTAGGGCTTGGGGCCCTAGAATCTGAATCTTGGGGACTCATCAAGTTATATGTTGTGTTAATATAAATGAATGAATTGATGCATGTGTGCTGACCTCATCTCTCAACCAGGGAAACAAAAGACCAGAAAGGTTCAGGAACTTGATAAAGCTGTATAGCTAGTCTAGTGGGCACAAAAGGGGCTCTTGGGCTTGGAGAGGAAGTAAGAGCTGGCATGATTGCATGGTATGCACGGGGTTGGTGAGGGCTGGGGTCAGCAGAGTGTGGACTGAGAGGAAGGTATGCTATCGGTGATGGTGAAGCAGAGGCCCACCTGGCTCACAAAAATGCCTCCATTCTGACCAGGGTCTGGCTTGAGGTCATGGCCAACTATGGCCTGATGAGAACTGGTACCCTCTGAAGATTACAGGTGGAGATTAGCAGTCGGGCACAAACCCCTTTGCAGATGGAGCTTTCCTAAGATCGACAACCTTAGCAGCAGTGGCTGACAGAGTCTGAGGGGCCCTGGGCAGTAACTGTACTCGTTCTTCTCACAGGGATTTCATCTTCCTGCTCACACAGGCTTCTCTCCTGGCCCATATGCCAACCAAGGTCCAGAGATAGGCTTGAGGTGGCACCAGGGAGACAGGAAGAGCCTTGAAAGAGCACCTTCATGGGGTCTATGCGGAAGGGGTGAGGAGCCACTAGGCTGCAGCCTGTAGGTCTGGGGAGGGCAGAATTCTAGAAAAGAACTCTGAACCTCGAGTTAGGAGGCCGGGATTTGGTCCTGGCTCTGCCTCTTACCAGCAGCAAGACTCCTCTGAACCTTCGGGAGGTTAATTCCCACCTCAGAGGTTGGCTGTAGGGATTCATAAAGGTAATGACTTTGAAAGAACTTTGTAGAATTGCAACATTACCCTCCACATGAGGTTTCTTTTTCTGCTGTCAAACTGTTCCCCTCCTTTCAATCTGCAGCCATAAATCCTACGGATCTATTTGCCCTTCACAAACATGGTGAGCAGGGGCTCCATGCAGCTGGAGAGGGAAGCTGATTTCTAGGATGGTGGAGGGAGGCGAGAAGAGGACGTTGGTAGTCAGTGCAGGGAGTTCAAGGCCTAGAGGACTCCTCACCCGAGAGCCACACACGGTCTGGCCAACAGCCGGGCACACCTTAGGCCCACTGTCCTGGCGACACTCTGCTCTGCCTGGGTCACCAGGCAGTAGCTGTTCAAAGGACATCTTCTTCTCATGCCCCACTCAACCCAAAAGAGAAGCCCATCTGGGTGCCTCTCCACAGAGCCTTTCCAGAGAGAGGAGGCCTAACGGGGGCTGCCCTCTTCAGAGAGCCAGCCAGTGGCCCAGCTCCAGAGCCTGGCGGGCTGGGCAGCAACTCTCCGTGTTTGTCTGAGGCAGCCTCGCCGTCTCATGGGAGGTCGAGATGCACATGCCAAACCAGACACACATATGGAGAAGATTAGCCCAACGTGCAAAAGAGACAGACCAGCACAGGATGATCCATGGAAAAGGCTGGTTTGGTGCAAACCCAAAAAAGTACACCACCCAAGCTCATCGTAGGCTCGGGTATGGACAGACAAAGCTCTTGTCAGCCCCGGTGATGGGCTAAGGGTTCAGAACGGTAGTCGTTTCGGGCCAATAAGCACAAGCTCTACACCTGCTGTGTGCTGAGTACACACTGACAAGCCCACATGGGAAAGAAATGACAGCAATGGCACTGAAATGTGTTCCTTGTTCATGGTTTTCTTGACAGGAATTCCCCTTTCATTTTCCCTTAGGAGTAAGAAGGGTTGTATTAACTGGACCTTTTCTTTCTGCCAAGGTGGGCAGGCAGGGCATTCTAGAACAAAGGGAGAGGGGCACCTCACTGCTTTCCAACCCTCCTTCACCCCTAACGAAATTTCAGAAGCTCCAGCGTGCGTTCCTTGTCACCAAGTGATTCAGAGAGTAGGATGTTCTGGAATGAAACAAGCCAATGGGATTGCCACATACCTTAAAAAGGGGCAATTTCTCTGGAGATCAGTAGGAGCCTTTGAAAACTGACCAAAGAACCCACCCCTCACTCCCAGCCTCCACCATTTCCACCCCTCCAGCCCTTTGTCCTGAGGGTTCTAGGGGTTGCTACTGTTCCACGGATACCTCTCTTGCCTTTCAGAAAGACTGGAAGCTCCTAGAAGGCAGGATAAAGTCTTATAGGCTTCTCTCACCTCTACCACACCCAGCACCCGCAGTAGGCTGTCAACCACAAACACGTGTGGAATACCTACTATGTGCCTGACACTGTGGCTTCATGGGACCCATCGGGGAGATGGCAGAATTGTTTCACCGTGATTGTAGGATGTCAAAGCTAGCAGGGACCACTCAGTACCAGCTGCTGATCTTGCAAATGAGGAAACCGAGGCCCAGAGAGGGAACGTCATCTGTCCCCGGTCATGCAATCAGCAGAGTGAGAGCGCTGGCCTTGCACTGTGATCCCCGAGGGTCCCTGTGCACATTAGGTGTCCCCTGGGTGCTCACCAGCATGTGTTGCTGATGGACGAGCAGGAAGGCTGGGGGACTCTCCTTGGGCCTGAGGTCTGAGAGGCTGTCAGGTCATCCACTCAGCCAACTGACCACTGACTCGTGCGTCTGCCTCCCACACAAGGCCTTGTGCTGCCCAGTGAATGAAGGCCCGCATCTGGGGCCCCGGGACAATTCAGGGATGAACACTGCTCACAGCACATTCCTCCCAGCCTGTGAAAAGAAGCCAGAAATTTTGGGGACTTTCTTCATTGAATTGCAGGCTTTTCAACTTGGAAGAGACCCCAGGGCCTCTGGACTCAATTCTGTACTGCAATCGTTTGTTTCCTTGGCAATTTCTGCCCCTCAAGAGAAAGTTTCTTAAAGGCAGAGACTGTATCTTATTCACTCTTCTCCATTAGGAGAAGAGTGCCTAATGAGGGCTGATAAAAGGAAATTCTCGGGCTTCCCTGGTGGCGCAGTGGTTGAGAATCTGCCTGCCAATGCAGGGGACACGGGTTCGAGCCCTGGTCTGGGAGAATCCCACATGCCGTGGAGCAACTGGGCCCGTGAGCCACAATTAGTGAGTCTGCGCGTCTGGAGCCTGTGCTCCGCAACAAGAGAGGCCGCGATAGTGAGAGGCCTGCGCACCGCGATGAAGAGTGGCCCCCGCTCGCCACAACTAGAGAAAGCCCACGCACAGAAACGAAGACCCAACACAGCCATAAATAAATAAATTAAAAAAAAATTTTTAAAAAAGGAAATTCTCAATAAATGCTCATTAAACCGACACCCTGAATTTGATTAGCAGGAACAGAATCCTGGAAGAGTTGGCATTTGAGCATGGTCTTGCAGGATCCATAAGCAAGTGCAGCTGAGTCACACAGGTAAGTCTCAAGAAGGAGAAAGTAAAGAGCCCTTCCCCCTCCTCTTCACCATCATCCAGAAGAGCTTGTTCCCAGCCAGTAGCTATTCCTGCCCCCTTACTTGTGTTCTCTTGGTAAAAGTCTTTACTGTTATTTCTGATTAGAAAAGTAATATATGTTAATTACAAAATATATTAACTATAAAAAACCACGTAAGAGTGAGAATTCCCTTTTTTTCAACTTCCCCAGATAGCTACTATTCACTGAGTTTTGTTTTTATGCTAGCAATAGAATTATATTATACACATTGCTTTTCAACTGCTTTTTTTAATTTAAAAATGTTCTTTTTAATACCTACATGCTATTGCTATGATATGTACATACCAAAATTTACTGTTACCCGTGCCTCTACCGATTGACAGCGGTGTTACTTATTATTAGTTTTTCTTTGCTATTACAACAGTGCTTTTCCCTATACCTTAGAAATTTTACCTATATTTTTATAGAATAAATTCTTAGAAGATAAATTACTGGATCAAAAAGAATGAATTATTAATATATAATGGTTACTACCAAACTGCCTTCTAGAAAGGGTTACCCAGTTTACACTCCACTGCCAGTGTCTGAACAAGCACTACAAGCATTAAATAAAGTCAATGGCTACCGCTGACCTGCTGTGAACTGAACCACTGCCCTCACCTCTGCACAAGTCCTTGGTCAGTTCCCTCATTTTCTATGGGCTCCACTTCTTCATTGCTACACACTACACCCTTGGCTGTCATCTAACTCTCAACACAGTCTCATCACACTTCTACAAAATCATGAACATTTACATTTATTATATTAATTTGTAAATGTCTCCTTGCCTCTCCAAATAGATCTGAGGATGCCTCAAGGGAGAGAGGTATCTATTCTACCTTTCTGTCATTCTCCCTTCCCTCTCTCCCCATCCCTCTCTGAGGAAACACCTAGCCCAAACATCTCTTCTGTGCCGAAGACCCATAGATTCAACCCCACAGATGTGGAGTTTGCATCCTGACATCTCAGTGGAAACTCAACGTGTCCAAGCCACCTTCTCCACATGACTGGCAACTCTCCGTGAATGAAGTGAATAGAGAAAAATAGGTCAGAAACCTGGGGACCACCCTCAACATCTCCTCCTCTCTCGCACCCATATTGATTCCATCACAAAGTCCTTTGATTGTACCTCCTAAATATCACTGGCATCTGTCCGCTTCTGTTGGTTATTGATACCAACCTAATCCATTCCATCGCCTCCTACTGGACTTCTGTAAAAGTCTGTCTTCCAGAGTGATCTTTTCAAGTCTCACATATGATCCTATCACTCTCTGTTGGAAATAGATTCCCCACTGCTTTTAGGATGAGACTAAAATCCTTCACAGGAGCAGCAAGTCCCCACAGCCTCACCCGTGCTATTCGCCGCCCCTTCCTCCCCTTGGGCACTGAGCTGCAGCCATGCAGGCCCTCTTTCACCTTGACCACTCCCCTGACCTCTTGCACCCCTGCCCCCTGGCTGACTTAACTTACCCCCTAGGGCTTAGCTTCAATGTGACTTCTCAGGAAAACTCTCCCCAAATAGCCCTTTCAGATGCTCTCATACCACGTGGAATTCTTCCTTCATAAGACTTCACACAATTTGTAATCATGTTTATTTGTGACACTATTTGATTAATGTCTTTCCCCCTCCCTAGACCATAGACTCACAAGCCCCACTGTGTTCAAGCACAGTGCATGTAACAGTACCCACAGCAGCACTGAATAGCTACTTGATGGATGCTGAACTAACGAATGGCGGGTGCTCAGGAACGTATGACGACACGATTTCTCAATTCTTTTCTGTCAAGGTTTCCTTGCTGGATATTTTAGCCAGATTCAATCACACACAGTGAGTCTTTTCGTGGGAGAAGCCTTCAGCACGACTGGTTCCCAGCGGACAGTCCCTAGGGACCACCCTATACTGTTTATCCTGCCACGGAGACCAGCAGAAATGGAGACACTCTTTTCAAAAACACCTCCTTGAAAGAGCCCCAGCTTTGGAGAGCTGGCCCATCTCTCTCTCTTGCCAGTCAGGCCTGTTACTCCTGGAATCCAGCCAGTCATTTTTTGAAAAAGAACCCCTGTCACTTTAAGATTTGAGTCCCTTGCTTGGGCCATATATCAATGTTCCTCGCTGCAGTGGTTCTGCGGCCTGCTGTTCAAATTTGTCCAATTAGACACAGCCCCATGGGGTGGAATTCAGTGTGAAATCTGCCTGCCACTGACCAACAATGAATTGGTGTGTAGCTCCTCTGCTCTGCAAAGCCTTCAGGGAGCGCCAACACAGGTCTTCCCGGAGACGAGACGGCTCACCACCCCCCAAGCAGTGCCCAGTGCCCCGAGGCTGAGGGTCACCCTTCCCACCCCAGTGGGGCCTGAGGACTGCACAGGGCAGGGCAGGGCGGCATGAGGCTGCCCAAGCAGGTTTGGGATGGGGTGGAGGTTGGGAGTCAGTTCCCACAGACGTGAAAGGGTCAGGGCACCGCTGGTTCGGCTCAGAGCTCCTTGTCATACTCGCTATTCAAACAGCACAGAAACCAGGATTCTCTCGCTCCCTAAATGCAACCAAGCTACAGCCTGTGTCCTGTGCTGTGGGCCGCGGAGACACAGTCGAACGCTCAAGCTCTCCGACCAGTAAGTAACTCAGTTGGCGACGGGAAGAGGGCTGGGTGCGTCTAAAGCACAGGCAAAGTGCTCATGATGGGACCCTCGTGGAAATGGGTTTTAAGGAAAGAATTTTTAACCAAAACCCTCCTTTGTAGTAACTCTCTGATTTTTAAAAATGTTTTAAAATTTCTCCTCAAGAAGCTAAAACTTTTAGAAACTCATGAAATTCTTAGAACATTAGACTTCTGAACATGGAGAGACTTTAGAGGTCATCTAATCTACATCCTTATTTGATAAACTAGGCGACTGAGATGAGGGAGAGGAAGTGACGTCATACAACGTCCAAGGTCATACAAGCAGTCACTGGCAGGGCGGGAAGCCAGGCTGGTGACTCCAAGCGTGGCTCTTGCCTTCCTATTCGGTGCTGCCTTCCTTTCTGGGCTATTTCAGTTTGCTTTTTAACACATGGCCAACTCTGAGTCAGGACATACATAGATATACTAGAGTCAGGCTATGGTAGAACTAAGATTACTTACGGGTGTCATACACAATAATAATACATAAATATATGTTATTTGTTATAAATACATATTTAATCCCAGTTCTAGTTTTCTCTGCACGAACAATTCACATAGGAGAGCCGTGGGCTTCGATTTCATCAGTGTGTACAGGGAAGGAAGCTGGGGGCTGTAAGTACTCCAAGGTCTCCCATTCATTCATTCATTCATTCATTGCAACATTTACTGAGTGCTTAGCACGTGTCAGGCACCGGGAACACAGAGGTAGAGAAAGGAGGAGTCCTGACAGGAAGAGAGAGCCACAAAAGTGCTCTAGCAGACGCTTGTGAGGAGTGCCCTGGGAACACGGAGGAAGGAGGCCCGAGCCGAAGCAGCGTGAGCATTCCAGCTGGAAGCTAGGGTGAGCTTGATGAAGGGACCCCAAACACCTCACAGACACTAGCAGCTCGAACCCTGTCTCCCACCCAAGCTCTGACAGTGAGTTATCATTCTCCTCCAGGAAAGAATGTACAAATGGGAAGGGAACAGGTAGTCTGGGAAAGAGGGGAAACCAAGAGGCAGCTAACCCGTACGGGGACCAGGGGGCCCAAGGAAAAGTAGGGCTGCCTTCTTCTGCCGGATAGCTTACGAGCAGTGGAGCACAGCAGATGGGCCGCCTGCTTCCTGGGGATTCTGCACCGTGGTGATGAATGGTCTCTGGGTCCTCGGAGGGAAGTGGGGGCTACTAAGGAAACAGAGACCCACCTTTTGACTGAGATGCCATATGGAGGAAAGAACTGGGGAGCGTGGTCACCATTCCCTCCCCAAGTTCACCCCCTCCACACACCTTCAAGTGTGTAATTTTAAGATTATGTTTTTGCCACGCCGCGTGGCTTGTGGGATTTTAGTTCCCCAACCAGGGATTGAACGCAGGCCCATGGCAGTGAAAGCACAGAGTCTTAACCACTGGACCGCCAGGGAATTCCCTAAGATATTTCTGAAAGCACTTTACATTATCAACTAATTTTCTCCTTCAAACCAATCCTCAAGGTAGGGAGGATTCGTTTTATTGCTTCATTTTACAGAACAGAAAACCCAAGGCAGCTCAGGGCCATTCCTATGTCTATACAGCTTTCTAGGGAGTGTCAGAGCTGAGACTGCGACCCAGGGCTAGAACTCCCTGGGGCCAAATTCTCACTGCATTACTTATTTTCGTGTTGTAGCAGAGTGCTCCACATATATTCATATTTAACCAGTGAGATTTCATAGGAAAAAATCATCAGAATGGGTTATAAATGAGTCCTTCCCCCTGGGGAAGTTTGGGCTCTAGACAAAAGTCTTCTCATCTTTAAAAGACTCCCTTTTGTGAAATGAACAATCTGGCCCGTGGTCATCAGCTGTCTAAAAGACCGCTGGGTTACAGTGAATTTCCCCATGTGATGCTAAATCCATGTGACCATTATCCTTTTTCTTTTTCTTTCTTAATTCCTTTCTTTCTTTTTCTTTCTTTCCTTCCTTCCTTTCTTTTTTCTCTTTCTTTCTTTCTTTCTTTCTTTCTTTCTTTCCTTTCTTTCTTTCCCTCTCTCTCTCTCTCTTTTTCCTTCCTTCCTTCTTTCTTTCTTTTTTAAACCAACTGCTTAGCAGCTCAATCAAATTAATTGTGGTGCTTTCAAAAGGCATCAAAATAGCCACAACTCTCCCTGAGAAAAAAAGGAAGGCGCGCTGTTTTCAGGAAAGGATGTAAAGTCCTCACTCTAGAGTACTCAAACAGATATTCATTCCATGACAAATCCTCCCTTTCTCCCAGAGCCTTTAAAAAAAATTTTTTAAGAGAGACTTAAAAATATCAACACCAATAATGAGACTATATTCTCAGCTTACTTCTGGCCAAATTTTATTTTCAGCTTTGAGTAACTGGGAGTTCTTTATGGTCAAGGACAAAAAAACAAGAGGCTGGAAAAACCTCATTAAAGAGCTGAGCAAGGGAAGAGGAGTGGGAGGCGCGGGGAGCCCATGCACGTGGCCGAGCCTCGGGCCTGAGAAACGTCCCTGCTGAATCGTGGCTGAGCTACAACCTCACTCCTAAGAGGCCGGTGGAAGGCTTGCAGGGATGGGTACACCCCAGGAGGCAGTCCTGGTCCTCACCAAGAGTGAGGAGAGGAAAGAATTCTTTCTGTTCCTTTCAACTGCTCAGTTTGGCAGCTCCCCTAAAACAGAAGGTTCCAGAGACTAGCACCTTCCCTCAGAGTGAGACCCTTTCATTTGAGTGGGCTTTACAATGAGCAAGGTGCCTTTACACATGAGCTCATTCATTTTTTTTTACACACTGGAGTATCACTGATGAACAGTGTTGTGTTAGTTTCAGCAAAGTGACTCAGTCATACATATGCAGGTATCTGTTCTTTTTCAAATTATTTTCCCATTTAGGTTATTACAGAATATTGAGCAGAGTTTCCTGTGCTATACGGTAGGTCCTTGTTGGTTATCTATTTTAAATATAGCAGTGTGTCAATCCCAAAATCCCAGTCTAACTCTTCCCCCACCCCTTCCCCCCCCAGTAACCGTAAGTTTGTTCTCTAACTCTACACATGAGCTCATTTTTGCCTCATCCTTGTAACCCGAGGGAATAAGTGGGAATTCATGTTTATCATCCATGGTTTACTGATGAAGAAACAAAGCTGAAACTTAGAGAGGTCAAATAACGTGCCTAAGGTCACACAGGCTGCAAAGCCTAAACTCCAGCCGTCTGGGGTTCTTCATGCTACTCTCTCTTGTCTCCCAACCAAATCATAGGCCAGAGTGGAGAACACCAGGCCAGGTTGGTTCTCATAGTCTAGAGCGGCCACAAGGACAATCTGCTGGTCGTTCTTCCTAGGGCTTGCTCCAGCGTAAAGAATTTCTGATGACAAAGGCCCCAAAGCCAACCTAAGTGACAGCAGTGTGAGGTTCCCCAAAAGCACAGGGAGCCTAGTGGTCCACAGGGCTATCCGGACACCCCTCAGGAGGAGAGGGCTTCCTGGCCAAAGCCTCCCACCGCCCTAGGCCAAATGGCCTCTTCCTGGGGGTCATCAGCAATGCACCATCACTGCGCTTGCTCATGTGTTTCCTCCTGGCCTAGGACCGCAACGAAGCTCTTTGAAAATGGAGGTCATGAGCTGCCCAAGAAGCCAAAGGATGATGGATGGGTACAAGGAGACGAGGTGGGAGAGGAGGGGTGTGAGTCCATCTCTCAGTCAATTGCAACCAGCATCTTTCTTCTTCTGCTATACCGCTCTGTCCTTCCTCGGGTTAGTAAAGGGTGACCGCTTAATTTCATGCCACATCTTTCCAAAGAACTGGATGCTACAAGGAACTGAGAGCCTACTTTAAACAAATAAGCAAAAAAGGGAAATCGGAGACTTTTCGTTATGTTTGTAAAGCTCATAAGAAAACAAAGCTAGATTAAGGATTCAGAAGACTTGAATTCTAGTCTCTACGACTTACTAATTATATGATATGGGAAAATCTTAAATTCTTGAGGCCTCTTTTTTTAAAATCTGTAGTATGAACTGATAGCAATAATCCCTGCCTATATCGCCGCATACTTTAAGGTGCATCTGGGATAACGGATACGACAGCTATTTGTAAATGTTACAGTATTATACACCTGCGATGTATTATTATTTTTATTATAACTGAAGAGCTTATTACACATGTTTCAGGCAGATTGAAGAAGTCCTCTTTGCCTGTTAAGAAAGCATGTGAAACATCCAAAGCAAATATTAGAGAAAGTCTAATTATATCCTCTGGGTCCTGTCACTAAAGCAGGTGAATGTTTTGTGACTTAAGAAAAGTAAAAGAACTGCGCTGAAAAAAGAGCTTGCAGTCAAATACTTTCTTTCACCTGTGTCGCCTGGCTGAGAGTCCAGGGACAAGTGAGGAACCCAAGTCTTTTTGGCCTGAAGCGTAGCTCTCTAGGAAGAAACTGCTTGGTGCAGAAGAAAAAACTGGGTTTTAGAGTCAAAGCGACCTGAGTTCAAATTCTAGCTCTGCCAAAGTCTAGCCATGCACCTGGAGCAATTTATTTAACCTCTTTGGGCTTCAGTTGCTAACCTGAAAAATGGGGATGAGAATCTCTATTCGTGCAGAGTTGCCATAAGGATTTGGAATTATGTATGTAAAGTGACTGGCCTGTAGCAGATGTTCACTGTAAGTGATCTTATATCTTATACCTTACGTATCTCCTAAAATGTCATAAAATTCTAGTGACTCGCTGAAGTAGGTAGATATGAGAGAAACAATGTAAAGACAATACTATGGTAGTATGGAAAACCCAGGCTTTAAAGACCTGGGTTACTAGCTGTGAGACCACGGGCAGGGAACAGCCCAAATGTCCTCATCTGTAACACAGGAAAAATACTGTACTGTCAATGTAAAGACTACAAGACACAAACCAGGAAAAACTCTAGAATGTCAAGCATATAATAAGAGATCAATAAATATCAATTATAGGGCACAATTCATTTTCTCAATTTACCCCTTTTCAGTTCACTACGTCTGAACTTTCCCTGGGCAGGTATCATAACATATTACATGGACTTCTAAATTTCATTTGCTAATTGTTTCTCTAGACCTATACGGAAAAGCAGATATGTACAAAAGTGGCCAATTTCTTTTCCTGGCCCACCACGTAGAAAATGTCTTGGTTTTTCCTTCTTTTGGCAAACATCTGGGGTCTTGGACTGAAAATAATGGATAGCTTTAGGACAACAAGAGTGTAACAAGCATTTGAGGATGACTGTAGAGAGTAAGCATCAGAGATATAGGTGTATCTTGGGTACCTCAGATGTTTTCCCGTCTCTCATGTCCTATTCCTCCTGCTGCCATCCTTGGCCTCCTGTGCTCTTGGACAGCATTACATACACCTTTGCTGCCATGTCTGTTCTCATAAATCGAATCCAGAAATGCCTCTTCTCTCTCAACTCCCACCTTGCCTACTTATTATCTTATTAGAAGCCATCTCCTCAGCTGGACCAGGTCTCATTTCTAGTATTCTTAGAAATATAGTAGTTGATGAATAAACGTATGTTTATTTGCTATTTCTGTATTGCAAGAATGGAACTAAAGTCTAGAGAAGCGGTAAAAATACACTTTTTCCTATGGAAAATTTCTCATAATAAATGCAGAGAGAAAACAGACTTGTTTTCTGAAAACTATGAGTTCACGCTGAAAAAGACATTTGAAATCCACCTTCAAAGATACACACTACTTTTCATTTTAATGGAATTATAGCTATGAATCTGATTAACGGCTAACAGAGATAACAATACTGCACAAGAGAGGAAAAAGAAATTACTTTAGTCAATGTCAAAATGACAAGCCGTCAAAAATCTGTGGTTTATTAAGAAAAAAAGAGAAGATCTCTTAAACGGACCTAGATGGCCTGGCAAACTTTTGAATTTAATCTTGTGATATACTGTAACAACAAAAGGCCTCTATAGCATATCAGGCAAATTTATAAGAATATGATCAATACATCTGACATATTATTTAATTATAATCTCTAGTGACAAAGACAATATGAAAACCTAGCATCAATATTCTGACAGTGGAATAAATAAATAGATATAATTATTCCTCATACCAATCCCAGCAGAATTGTAAATTATCAGGCCAGACTGTAGATCTGAGTTCTAAGGTTTCCTTAATATGATAGAGTTTGATGTAGGGGGTGTCATATCACCAATATCATGCCTTTTTATGAGAACGTAAGGGCCTCTGAGGATTTCAAGTTGAAACGGCCAGAACGACCCCAGGTTCTCTACATATTACTAGTATTCCCAGATCATGGCTTCCTACTGGGATGCGCAGATGGGAGAGGATTCTGGGGAGGGAAGAAGGCCACAGGCAGGGGCAGAGGCAGGAGCCCTTACCCGTCATTTCACAGAGCGTGACAATAAGAACCAGAGAAGAGAACGGACTTGCTCAAGGTCACAAGGCCTCCCGGCAGGACCAGGTCCAAACCCAAGTTCCACGATGCACAGTACAAAGCTCTTTCTATGTCCCCATGGGAGAGAAAGCAATTGCTGAGGTGGTCAGCTAGAACACGGCCAATATAGCCATGGCTATTATCATACCGACAGAAGGAATGCACTCTTCAGCGAGAGCCAAGAGAAATGATAGTTAACATTTAACATTATGGGACCAACTTCAAAGGTACTCCAGCTGGACTCTAATAATGGGAGATGAAACTGCTAACACTAGCAGAAAGTTGCAGGTGGACAACTTGGGCTGGAAATAGCGCACGTCCTTGGAGCAGGAGCGCTCTGCAGAAACCCCACACGAGGCTGCCGCCTCACCGCAGGGCGGGGAGAAATATGGGAATAACCTTTTGTCTGTTTGTGGTTCAAAACGTTATTAAGCTGTTCATTCCTTGTTAATGCTACAGGACACTTAGAAATGGCCACACTTGCCGTTTGGGGGAGCAGGGCATGGTTGCTGATGGCCATGGGAAAGGGAGATGGTGCTGCCTGGTGGGCGTCAAGAACGACTATATTTTGCTACAACTAGAGGAGAGAAGGAGAGGAGACAGCTGCTGCTTGGATGCCCCCCAGGAGTAGAGACTGGACACTGCAAATCCTGGAGCCTGAGAAGGGACGTTCCAATGTAGAAAAGTCAGTTAATTCTGGCATCTCTACTCCTGCCTCAAAAAAAGGGCAGAGTTCACCTGCGGAACCCTTACTAACTTTTGGCCACAGACAGTCTCTTAAATGAAGGGTTGATTCCACCTGGCAGGGAAACTGTCTATTCTTTTTCCAGCAGGTTCTGGTCCCTTCTAGCCAGGGGTTTGGTCCCCAGTGTGAAGATGGAAGGGGAGGACGGGAAGGGTGGGACAGAGCTCTGGCAGCAGAGGAGGTCTCTGCCCCAGCGTCCTGTACATCCTGGGACGCCCAAAGCACAGACACTGCCCTTGTTGTCCCTCCACCACTTGGTTTGACTTGTCAGGCCTGCGGAGCCGTGTCGGTCAGGGCAACCTGGCACGTTCTACCTGGTTCCTCCCACCCTCAGATCTCACCCAGGTTCTTGGTCCAAGTCTGCCCTCAGGTGGGTGGAGGGGAAGAGATCAGCATCCGGCCCCCCATGGCAGGCTGTGCCTCTGCTCTAATAACTACGCTTCTGTCCCCCGCCTGAGGATGAGTCCCAGGGGTATCTGTGCACTGGCTCCCTGCCCCGAGCAGCGTCAGCTGTCTAGGAACGAGACCGTGCCTTACCCTGCCAGCCACCATTCTCCCGCCCCACCTAGGAGAGTCTTGCTGGAGGCTCAACCTGCTACACGGCCCCACCGCCAGCTGTCCCTGTTGCTGCTACCAGCCCACCAGGTCAGGCCTGACTCTCAGCACAGGCCCACAGACAAGCAGGTGTTTGAGAAAGGCTGTTTGCCGATAAGGAAAATAACATCATCTGTAGATGAATGAATGAAAGCATAAAAGCATCTGACCTATTATTTAGGCAGTGTTGCCTTTAGGTTGTTTGATGACATCCTATTACATATGGCACCCCTGGGTGGGCTCTGGAGAAGAGTCCCCTCTCTCACTGGTCCCTCGGCTTTGTCCTGAGCTAGTGAGGGTGGCAGGAAGCTGTGGAGCAGAGGCTTCTTAAAAGCCTGGCAAGGGGGGTGCGCATATCAATCGAACACCTGGGAGGAAACAGCTAAATATAATATAATGGATATAATACATACACATATTAAGTTTAGAGAGAAGAGACTACTCTTCGGAAACCTGAAATTTTTAGGAAAATAAAGCAGCGAAAGCAACTTTTATACCTGCTGTACCCAGCTCAGACTTGCATAGGGAGTCTCGTCTCCCTAAGTCCGACGGCATCTTCAGTGTCTGCTGTGAGGAAGGAATTTTGGTTCCCACAGTAGCAGTTCCACGGAAGGAATGGCAACAGCCGGAGTTTGCTTCTTACACCAGCCGATCGAATGCATGAGGAATTCCTTAGGGGAAAACAGCTAAACGTAATTTAAGTTGAAACTGTTAATTCAATAAACCCGAATGGCAGGAATTGGTGGCTATTACCCTGAGGAATCGAGCACAACATGCAGAGTCTTGCTGGTGAGCGTGAGTAGGTGTCGGGCTTGAGAAGAGGGCCACGCCATTCAGAGGGCTTGGGTTTCTTTTCTGAAGAATCTGCCTCTTCTTTCTGTTTATTTCCTCTCCCTCACTCCCTCCCTCCCTCTCTCCCTCCCTCCTTCCTTTATTTCTTGGATCAAACACTAAGTACATACAGCTCCATGACCCTATCTTTGTTGCTCTAAGAATGACATCTTAGGCTCCCCTCCCAAACAGCCCCCATTCAGTACACATTTGCCGAGTTCCTGCTGTAGATCAGACATGATTCTAAGCACCAGAGAATCCCAGATGGAAAGATCAAGTCCCACCCCTGTAGAAGTGCAGTAACAGATGAGGGGGGGACGATGAAACAGATGGGGGGGACGATGGAGGTAGAGTTGAGATATTGGCCACGGGAACCACTGAGCTTCCTGAGGGGTGAAGGACGAGGTTGCGCAAAGGTGCTGCCACTTGAGGGGGCTCCTGAAGGAGGAGCAGGTGGCATCTGGCAGATGGGAGGGAAGAGGAGGTGAGGCGAGGGGGAGAGTGAGGGGACATCCCAGGGACTGGTAGGAGCAAAGGCAAAGGGGCATGAGACGGGGTCAGGGAACGACACGCCATCTGGCCTGTTCAGAATCCAGGTCCCACGAGGCGGAGGAGCAGGGGTGTGGTGAAGAGACTCGAGGTGAGAGGGGATGGCTGGAGCTCACTGGCCTGTCATCCTGGTGCTGTTATTAACCAGGGACACTGTGCTGCCCCTTCCATGGGCTTCTCTGCTCTGAGGTGAGAGCACAGGCACCAAGGCTGAGGGTCAGGTTCACAGTTGTTCTTCAGGCTCTCCTGGGCCTCAGTACAGGGAGTGCGGGCTGAGATGGGCAGGGGTGCAGAAGGGCACGCCACTGGAATGCTTGGGAGAGGATTAAAGGCATTTCCTAAGCAAACAGTTCCTCAGATGGGTGAAGGGGAGCTCCAACATCAGACAAATGCGGTGCTTGCTAAGAGCATTCAAATCTGGAATTCCCTCTGGTGGCTGAAATCAACATCTCTGACAAAGGCAACCTGGACAAGCCCGATCTGCAAAGAGCATTATCCACTCCCTGGGTACGACTTATTGGCCCAGAATATCAGGTTAGCGAGCCGAAATAATTAAACATCAGGCCAGCTGTTTTAGGCAATTAGGTAACATTTTTCATTTAGGAGACCACACAACAGAGAGGAGAGAATCGAGAGATAAGACCCGCGTTTTGATTTACGGAGTCTCTGCTGCAGATAAAGCCCAGCTTTTTGCAATCCTTCAGGCAATTACTATTTCAGCCTTGGCAAGAAATGGAGGCTGAAGGTAACTGTTGGGGCTTGTCTCGGCAAGACTCAAAGTCACTGTAGTTGTACGGTTGTCCCGGGCAGCGGCGGAGGGGCAAGTCAGTGGCAAGAGGAGGCCAGGAACCGTAGGGCCATTAGGAGGGCTGTTGCAGGCTGGGAGCTCAAGGGAGGCCAAATCTAGCCTCCCACAGCACGTTCTTAGAGAGGGAATGTGGTCAGATGGAGAAGGCCCAGCCCCGCTAGTCGGGATCCTGTGGTTCCCTTT
Organism: Physeter macrocephalus; assembly: GCF_002837175.3. Classification (NCBI taxonomy): domain Eukaryota; kingdom Metazoa; phylum Chordata; class Mammalia; order Artiodactyla; family Physeteridae; genus Physeter; species Physeter macrocephalus. The sequence goes on along the minus strand of NC_041227.1, from coordinate 101,589,155 downwards.
CTGGCATCTGTTCTTGTCAGTTCTGTGGGCACTGCTTACACTCCCTGCCTTAGCATCCTTTTCTGTAAAAGAAGAGGAGGTCTGAGCACACTTGTGTTTCGCGGGGGAGAAGGAAAGAAGTGTGACTGGCAGGTTGCCCAATGGTGCTGGCTTGGGACACTCGGAGGGGGAGGGGCGGGGGTGGATACAGACATCAGAGGACCTAGACCTGAATCTCCTCCCTACCCCTCACCTCGCTGGCAAAGAGACTTTGCTCAAGTCACTTCCCCTGTCTGGGCCTCAGTTTACACAGCATTAAGCCCAGGAGCTGGACTCGACCAGATGATCACTAACGACACCCCTTGTTCTCACAGCCTACTCTTCTAAGACGCCAAAGAAGATAAATGGCTGGGCTGAAGGCATGCAAGTTTTTCTCTGAATGGAAAAGAGAAAAGGCCTGTGTGCTCCAGCTGACGTTCCCCACAAAATCCTGGAGCCAACGCTAAGTATGGGGCGGGGAGCGCGGGGCCGTCTGAGGAGACAGTGGGCCCGCGTGTGGTCACTGGCGACACTGGACTGAAACGTCTCTTGCGCGAGCTCTTCCACTTAATTGGGAGCTTGCCTTTCCAGTTGTATATTTTTATCCTGCACCCTGGAACCCAAACCATGAGGTCCGCTGCCAAAGGCTGCTTCTTGCTTAATCGTTAACTGCCTCGGCCCCGCCGAGCTCTACCCCAGCCGGAAAGGCCGCCTCCAGAGGCCGCACCTCCTCGGCAAGCGGGACTCGAGGGAGGGTGCAGCGCTGGACCCGAATCCCAGCTCTGTCCTGCAGCTCTGGAAGTAAACCCCCTACACTGTCTGGCCCACACGAATCCCAGGTCAGCCGGGCCTCTCGTGTGGGGTAATTCTGGTAACAAAATGCTGGAGATCAGCAATTCTTTTCTACTCTTACCCACTCTCAGCAAGGAGCCAACTGGGCTATTCCTTAGGCTCCACTTTCCGTGTCTGAAATGTGGTTGAAAACTAATATTCCAGATGTTTCCTCATATTTTAAGTGGAACCACAGATTACGCTTCCTGCAGGAAGGCAGTGTGGCACAGTGGAAGGAGGACAGTCTTTGGAGTCAGACAGCCATCTGAACTGGGGCTCTGGCCTTTAGAGCTGTATGGCCCTGAGAACCTCTCGATTCTTTGAACCTCGGTTTCCTCTTAATAGGGAAATAACAGGATTCCTGTCGACTCGGTGGCAACCTCCATGAGTACAAAGGCTTGTCTGATTTGTTCATCATTACGTAGTCTATGCCTCACACAGGGTCGGTTTCTCGATTAGCACATAGCAAGTCTGTGATTAAAAACCTCACGGGATTTTGAGGAACCCAACAGGATTAAAGATATGAAGTGCCTAACCCTAACCTAGTACCTGGGCTTGGAAAGTGCTTATTCACTAGTCGGCAGTGCCTGGAGACATACTCCTTCTACTGAGTGAAGTGGATGCTCAAAGAAGAAGACGAGTCCTCGGTTATGCTCGTCGAAGTAATGAAGAGGCCACCTTCCCTTGTGGGAGCAAAGACAGGCACTTAGAAGCCCGCAGATTTGGGGACCTTTTGCTAAAGCTCACTCTCTGGCCATGGAAAAAGGAGCCAATCTGATGCAAAGCCACTGATGTCATGGATGGCGGTAGGAAGGCTTCGGTAATACCAATGGCTTCCTAGCCTTAGGGTCTTCCAAGGAGATTCACACAGGCATGGAAACCAGATTTTCAAGGGCCCTGGGTACACTAGACTATTGTTCCAGGACAGAAACAACTCAGAACAAAATGATGAGGGGGATTTTCCTTGCATTGGCCACAATACATATGTTTGTTCAAGAAAAAAAAGTTGGGGTGAGAAGACATGAACGTCTGCTGCTAAAGAAAAGCCTGTTTGTGCCAGTCACAGTGGTGAGATTGTTCAGGGAGTTCATCTTGAAAGTCCAATCACCCCAACAGCATGGCCAAGGTCAGTGCCGTTTTGGGGTGTGGCAACACTCCAGCCTCTTCAGTACCAGATGTGAATTACACAGGGTATCTGCCTTGTGGGAGAACTGGCTGATACCACGGTTCTCCTTGCTCCATTCCGTTTCCTTGGACAGACCTGTCTAATGGATACGCCACAGACTCTGTAACATGTAGGATCCTAGACTGGGATTTGGAGCCACTGTTCCTAGGGGGTAAATCAGGGAGAACTCTCCCAAGGGCCAGCACCTCTTAATGACGACCCAGGGCTCACATTTAAGGAACAAGAGATCAAAAGATCCTCCAGCTTCATTTCTAACTGCCAGAAACCACATCAGTTTCCTGGAGAAGTACAAGACTCAGGAGGCTGACATGTGAAATGACCTATTTGCCCTAACAGGTGACTTAAAAATGTATCTGTTCAATACAGGATGCCAAGTTCCCTTCTGCCCTATATTTCAGGGGGATTTAAAAGCAACAATTTACCTGCAAATTCGTCAAGCAGCCTAAGAATTAGTATACGGCGACTCCTTCAATTAGTGGATAATGTGTCCTGATGTGGATTTAAAAAACAAATATCTAAAATTTCCACAGACCAAACAGTTTGCATAGAGATCTCAAATTTGATCACTGAAGAATGTAAATCCACCAACCAGAGGAAGATCCGATCTTAGAGAGGTGCCACCACATAGAATCTCCAGTCTCTGAGGGGTTAGTTATAAAATTTCCCCAAAGAAAGTTAATTTTAAATCAATGTCTTAAGATAAATCTGTATGTGCTGATGTGGAAAGCAAGTTAGGCTCTCTGTATAGCAGGAGCTTAAAGAAGAAAAAAAGTCTAGGTATACATATATCACATTTATATACATTCACACAAAATATGTGAAAATAGTAATAACAGCTAATAATTATATACAGCATTCACTGTCAGGCAGTATTTTCTGTGTGGTGGGCAGGCAGCATTTTAAGTGTTCTACACGTATTAACTCACTGAATCCTCACAACAACCCTCGGATGTAGGTATACTATTTTATGGATGAAGAAATGAGGCACAGAGAGGTGAAGTAACTTGCCCAAGGTGACACAGCTAGTAAGAGGCCGATCTGGGAACTGAAGTCAGAGCAGACTGCTCCAGAGCCCATGTTCTAATCCACTGAACTTCCACGAACGTCCTGGAAGATCCTCAGAAGCCATCTGGAACACAGCCTTCCCTCTTCTGCATTCTACCTTCCTGCCAGCTGCCTCCCCAAACACACACAGGTCAACAGAATTGGGAGTCCTTTTTCTCTCACAATATTTGCCACTAGAATGATCTGTTTATATAGAACAAGACGGGGAGCTCTCGGAGGGCAGGGCGTGGAGGCAGGATCCTCATCGTGTCTCTCACACCTCTAATTTTTTGTTCATAGCTTGGCTCGGTACCTGGGCTCAGGGGAAATACTGGTTTCTGAGAGATGGTTCACATGTGGGCCAACGAGAGAGATTTGGGAGTTCTTTCAATGGTCTCATTTCTGATTATTCAAAAGACCCATCAAAACAGGGATGGATGAGTGGGTCAAAGAGATGGGAGCCCATATACATATATGCATAACAGGGAAGAAGGGCTGGAAATCTGGAAGCTGGGAGAAGGAAGAAATGTGATCTCTTTTGGTCCATCCATCCGGCAAACCTCTGGCAATCCCCACTGATAACTGAGAACCAGGACCATGTTCATTAACCCCTGAATTCTTATATTTATTAGTATGAACCATATGGATGGCAATGACTAATTTCCACCACATGGCTGGGATTCGCTTCCTTATTAAGGAAACACAAGGTGGTAGCCTAAATGCTATAGGTTTTTATAAGGAATACTGCATTAAGCATAAGCCTTTCCTTTAATTTTATACCTTCGTCTTGAACCACCAACGGTCTCATTTGCCAGTGTTCACGGCTTCCTTTTACAAATTGCCATTTGACCTCATGAGCTGCTTCTTACAAGGGCATGTAGATACATGGGAGCCTCCTGGTCTCGCTCTTGTCATCCTGTCCTTCCTCCTTAACCCATGAACCCATAAACAGGCCACTGCTTTCCCACAGAAGCTACTTCACAATGCAAAAGTGCCTGGGTCACCTCTCCAGCTCCAGACGTTGCTTAGTGTGCCTCACATATGGGTTTTCCTTAGGAAGAAGGATGCAGCTCAGGGAGAGGAGGCGATGCCTATCTGAGATGGGACTTGTTCTTTCTCAGGGAGAACAAACACATGAAAATGTTCTTTCATGCTATGATGAAGCTGGGACGCAGAGGGGTAACGCAGAGGCAGGGAAGGGTCGGGGCCACACTGGCCACGCCACGGCCCGTCTGACACCCACTTCGGGTCCACTGACGCCCCTGTGAGTGGCTCCCTGCTATGTCTCCTACAAAAGGGCAATTTGGGGAGTAATGCTCTAGAGTGTAGTACCCCCGAGTTCTCCCCACACCAGTTCCCTCAAAAAATTTCTATTACCTCTACCTGATCCCTCATTATCAGAGAATGAATGGGGAGGAAAAAGGAGGCTCTGGATATCTCTTCCATCTTGAAAATTTTGAGATGTTTGCAAATCGGTGGAGAATTATCTAATTCCCCTATAAACATTCTCACACAGGCTAAGGTTCTTTCCGCCCCGCCCCCCGTTACTAAACCCAGGGCTGAAAGGAACATTACTCCTTGTGGGGGGAAAAAAATTAACCCTTGTTTGGGTCAAGCATCATGGAATCCAAAAGGAAACAGGATTCCGTGCTTAAAACACTCAGAGGATGGGACAGATAGGTCCTCAGCATCTCTGCCGGAGGAGTCCATGTGGCCGGATGCAGGGGACACATATAATACTCCCCCCAACCTACTCATACTTTGGTACATAAACTTTATAAGTACAATGTTGCCAGATTCCAGTGCATAAAAAAGTAGCTGAAAAAAACTCAAACCATAAATAATGCCAAGTAATAAAGGAGGTGAATGTTTCTGTTATTAGATTCTTTCATTGTATAAATCTGTTTAATAAGCTGGCTAGGAATCACTGATAGAAAACAGACTCAGTATGGTGTTACAGACCAACCCATTCCAAAAGGCCAGCATGGGAACTTGTGCCAAGTTATATTCTTCTGTTCTTAACCAATGCAACTTAAAATGTAATTGTTGTTTCCTTGTTCAAAAATGGAAAATGTCTTATGAGGCTGTGTTTGGAGGGGGCAGATGGCATGCGTGCGTGGTGTCACACAGCGCTGTTCCCTCCCTCTCGCCCTCCCCCCCACCCCCAATACTCAGCATTTGAAGGCACTTTACCGTATTTATAGATCGTGCTGCCTTTTGTCTTACTCACTGAGAGGGACTGGGGTCTGTGTATAACTCCTACTTTTTAGAGTCCTATTTCTCAACATTTATATGTGTGTGTTTAGAAAAATCCCTCCAAATATCCTCCTTTTGACCCAAGAACCATGGCAACCACTTTGGCTAAAGAAATTCACTGAACACTGAAGGGCGTGGGATGGGATGGGGGTGGTGGATAGAATGGAGGTCTCGGAGGTCACATTCATCTTCCAACACGATGGTTTCTAACGGCTTGATGTTTTTCTGGGGTTGGTTACTATCATCGTGATGGGCTGTAAAATGAAATGTTATAAACTAACTGAGGGCTTGAGGAGAAATATTTGCCAAATGGCAGAGACGACAACAACCGGGAGTCCCCACACAGTCAGCCACGTTCACAGGGCTTGGCCACTTGTACCCCCTCCACCGCTGGCCTGTCTACTTTCTGACCCTCATTCCCAGGTCCCTTTTCAGGAGGCCCACACGCAGCTAACTAGATAAAACAGAAGGTAATTGGATGACATAGGTATTTATCTGCCCCACTTAATTCGTGTTTGGAAAATTTAAGTCTCAACAGTGTAAAGGTACATCATTTGAAGATGCTCATAAAACTGTGTTACATTTGTAACTCTGTATCGGATGTTTTGCTGTTAATTTTGCACAGGTCATATGGAAGTGCCTAAAGAGGGTGTTCCCCGCAGTTAGTTAAAAGTTAGAATTAAACACTTTTAATTTGGTTATTTCCCAATGAGTTGGCCATTACGTTCTTAGTCAGGAATGTAACTCCTTCTAGAACACTGTTTACCGTGGGAAACAGTAATTCAATGTAGAGCACTCGGACTCGAAATTAACTAGAGCCTTCTCTGTAGTTTCTGGGATTTATATAGTTCTTTTTGTTCTGAATACTATTTGGCGGGGGGGTGGCAAATCCCATTGAGGAAGATTGGGATTATTGCTGTTTTACACAGGTAGATGCCAAACACAGAAAATAAAGTTTAAAGGGGCCACTTAGTGATGTACAACATGACAACTCTAGTTAACAATGCTGTATTGTGTATTTCAAAGTTGATGGAAGAGTAGACCTTAAGAGTTCTCATACAGGAAAAAAAAAAAATTGTAACTATGTGAGGTGATGGATGTTAACTAATCTTATTGTGGTGATCCTTTTGCAATGTATACGTGTATCAAATCTTTATGTTGTACACCTTAAACTTATACAATGTTATGTGTCAATTATATTGCAATAAAACTGGAAAAAAAATGAAAGGGGCTGCTCACACGTTGGCTAGAGGCTAAAGAAAGATAATTCCATGCTTATTAGGCTTACAGTGTGGGAAATGCGATGGGAAAAAGAAAGGGTGTGTTCGATGCTCCTCTGAGATTACTCTCAAAGAACTTGAGTCAAGCTCTAGTAAATGCTAGTGACAGTAAGGGAAAAATGGGGAAGATGACAGGTAGTATTCACTGTTCTCCAAAGAGCAAACTAAAAACTGACAGAAAAATTTCCTTCTGGGAATAGTCCCAGAGGAATTACGTCGCTGAAGAAGACTGGAGTGTACATTTCAGACAGATGGAAACCAACATTAGGTGCCAACCCAAGCCCAGCAGTAGGCTGGGCTCTTAGCTTCATCCCTCCTTTTCTAATTCTGTGGCTTATGGGGAAGAAAAACCACAAGGACTCAGCAGAAACGACTCTCTGACGAACACTGTCAGACCTTTGAGAAAATCACAGAAGCTGAGGAAACTGGCCCAGAAGCTCTGATGCCAAATTGGCCAAGAGACCCAGAGCTGTTCCTAGAAAGATCTGACGCCAGGAAATAGCAGACTTAGAAACAACCATTCTACTTAAGCCTGGGGAAAAATCCAAAGTTCCGGTACGGAATGATTAATAAAGGTGACGCTCTATGGGCTTATTTTCCAAGAAATGTTTTAAAGAAAAGAGCTTCTTGAATTATCTTTGAAAATTAATACTTGGGTGATACTGATTATGTTCTACTTCTCAAGGTGAGTTTTGTTTTCATTTGAAGACAAAGCAAAGCCTGCTCATCTCTAATAGCTAAATATAAGGCTGAAGTCTGGCTCCTATATAGTTATAACCAAACCACTATTACAGTGCCAAAGTACTTTGATTGTGAGCAAAGTGTCCACAAGGACATTGAAAAAGCACATCCAACAACAGAAAGTTCCATGTACACGTTGACCTCGGGGGATCTTTACAACTCAGGGGCAGAGACTCTAAGGGTTCTGTCCAAGATCACACAGCTCCCAAGAAGAGAAACCAGGACCAGGACTCGAGGGTACCTCCTTTTTTATACCACACTGCTTTCCCACATATAGGATTTGGGGCTTTATAATGCTCTCACCAACTGTTTGAAAACTGGAAACACATACTTGGGTGTTTGAATCGAAAGCCACCCACTGACGTGGACTTGGAAGTTAGGCCTCGGGGCCAAGTTAAGTGAAACAAGAGAAACGCACATAGAGCTCAGAGATTATGGCGTTCTCATTACACAACAACCTCTTTCTGGCGGGAGTGAGACAGGGAAAATAACAACAAAGGCAGCCATCATTATTGATCACCTACTATGTACTAGTGACTCTTCGAAGCATATAACGTATATTTACTCACTTAATCCTTATCGCAATTCAGCGTGTATGCATGTTCAACAGAGGAGGAGGGGGTTTAAGGAACTTGCTCAATTTTCCACTGTTACGTGGCAAACGATGGATTTGAACCCAGGCTTGTCGATCTTTCAGAGACCATGACGTGTCTAGAATGTCAGGCTTTTTTCTGGTTGGGCTCAGCACTGCTTTTGGCTCACGGTGCCCCCCTTCACGGTGTGTGACCGGCGCGCCACTGCAGTCTCCATTCCTCACTCTATAGTGAGTGCAAAGGCAAGTGTTAACCCAACTGAGCAGCCGAGTCAGAGTTCAACGGATCCGTCATTTTCCTGGGATCATCTGGCAACCCCAAGAGATGCCTCCTCATTCACTAAGGCCAGTATCCCATCTGTAGAGGAGTAGGGCTCTATAAAAATGGCAATCCTCCTAAGAAAGGTCACACATACCTGTCACTTTGATCCTAATGTGAATAAAAACTTTAGAAAAGGACTGGGAAGGAAAATGGAGAGAATTTGAGGGTATTAAGCAATTGGCAGAGGCATGTGGGAAGTTCAATACCCTATGGAAGTGACCTCCCGTGCCTGGGACATTGAGGTGTATGTACAGAGTTCTGTAAAAGCCCAGAGGAGATGCCCACTCTCCCCCTCTCCCTCACTCCCTTCCTTCCACGGGGAGACAGGATCAGATGAGGAAGTGACATATGTCCTGAGTTTCACAGTATGACTGAGAATGGAAAAAGCAAAAGTGAGAGAGGCATCCTAGGCAGCAAACAGTATGACTCATATGGGGAACCATAAGAATTCAGGTGCTGCTGAAACATAAAATTCAAGGCAGGAAGTGGTCAGAGCCGTGGATGTAGAGGCAGGCAGAAGCCAGAGCAAGGAAAGGCTCTGCAGACGATGCTAAGAGCCGCTGTGGGCAAACAGGGAGCCTCAGACAGACCTCGGGCAGGACAGTGACAAGGTCAGAGCAGCAGTGTCACAGGACAGATAAATGGAAGCCAAAGTGAAGGTAGGAAGAGCAGACAATGACAATACCGAGGAAATAACCAGGCGGTGGTAATAGGAATGAAAAGGAGAAAGGACAAATTAGGGAAATTTTAGGGAAAAAAAAAATCAGCAGGAATTGGTGATTTATTTGTGTGGAGAAGGAGGCAGCAATGAAGATGACCCCATATTTCTAGTTCTGTTGACATGACGGGTGGTGGAGCTACCAGCCCCGACTGGAAAATAATGACGATGGTACTGTTGGGAGTGGAGCAGGGGTAGGACGGGTTAGGCTAGGAGAATCATGCCCACCCTTCATCCAGCCAGCCAACAACTATTACGGAACACCTCTTTAGTGCCAGGCACAGAACCCGGTGCTGGGATCACAGAGATGACTTTTCAACCTCGACTGTTCAGGAGCTTTCAATCCAGAAGGGAGTCAGAAATGTTAGCGGAAAACTACAGCACGTTGTGATACATGCTCAATACAGACGGAACAAAAGAGGATAGGGAAACACGGATCCCACCTCAATCCACGCAGAGCCAGAGATAGGCGGCGGAAAGAGGGGAGCGCCGTCCCGTACCTGGGCCCTCTTCCTGTGGGCTGGTCACTCCCCATCGCCCCCATACCCCTAAAAAGAAGTCAAGGACAGAAATGAGAAATGACAGCAGGAGGAGAAAGCACCAAAGTCCAATTAACAACAGGTGGTAAGGCTGTCAGTTCAAATCACTGTCCAGGAAGCCAAGCAGAGCTGGGGCTGAATCAGACCAGGGCTAGATCGGAACTCAGACTCCATAGAAACCTACGGCACTGATCACTCAGTGAAGCCCATGTGTTCCTTCTCACACACTGTACGTTTCTCTGGCAGCTCAGAAGTTCCGGGCGGCTGCTGTGTGCCCACACACAGGCGCTTGTTTACATTTTTTCCCCCACTCTCATACATGAGGGACTCTTTTTTTCCTTTTTTACTTTTAGGCCTCCTGCAGCAGTGTGCGGCTCTGCGTCCCCATACATTCTTTTCATTTTGTCTCAATAAGATGATATTCAAATATTATTTGACAAATCAATAAGCCCTGCTTTGCTGTATCAGTAGAGCTGTTCAGCACATGGGACGGTGGCTACGGTGCTTACGAATCCATCTCCGAGGTCCCACTGGTGGACCAGCCTTTGCCTTTAATGACCCACCTGAAAGGCAGGCTGGGAACTCATCATAAGCTGGGCTTCCGCAACATCCTAGGACACAGACTGAATTGTGTTGAATATTGAATATCCTAGAACACAGATGGTTAGATGACACTGGAAGGGGCCTTAAAGACGGTCTCTCTCAAAGCCCTGACTGCACAGATGAGAAGCTTGGGAAATGATCTACAGCCTAGATCCCGAGTCTACAGTCAGAACTATTCCATTCCACTGTCTTTCTCTACAGTGTTTGAACTACTACAGGATTCTCTTAGATAAAAACACACCCAGGGGTCAAAAGTGAAGGGTCATATAAAGTAAGGTTGTCTTTTCTCTCCAAGTTGGAAAAAGAAATACAAGAATTCTGGAATTCTGTCACTTACCAGTGTAACCTAAACTCTCTCTATATTAGTCTTCTTCACAGTAAAATGGGAATAACAATGACATGGACTTTCTGGGTCTGTTGAGAGGACTGAATATGATAGCCTATGACTCTAGGTAAAACGATTATTTAAAATAAGTGTAAGACTTATGTGTGGAACCGAATTTATGGCACAAATGAACCTATCTACAAAACAGAAACAGACACAGAGAACAGACTTGTGGTTGCCACGGCGGCGGGGGTGGGTGGAGAGAGAGGGACGGACTGGGAGCTTGGGGTTAGTAGATGGAAACTATTACATGTAGAATGGGTAAACAAGAAGGTCCTACTGTACAGCACAGGGAACTACATCCAGTCTCCCGGGATAAACCATAATGGAAAAGAATATAAAAAAAGAATGTGTACATGTGTATAACTGAGTCACTTTGCTGTACAGCAGAAATTAGCACATTGTAAATCAATATACTTCGATTTAAAAATATTAAATTAAATTAAGTATAAGAAACTCTGTATCTTTATTTCTAGTTTTCAATTCATAATAAAGAGGATATTCCATTCCTCAAGAGTCTAAAAAAATGACCATACTAAAACAGAAAAAAAGAAAAAAGAAACAACCCAGAAAAATTTGCATTTCATTATTGGAATGGTGTGGTTAGCATGTTGAAGATTCTATTAGATGGTACCAATTTTCACATTAAGTGGACATGAGTTATTGCTGAATACTTGAAGCTATCTCTGGAGAATAAGACATCATAGCCACATAAATGGTAAAGTCAGATCCCATGGCGTGTTTGATGTGACATTAAAAGACAAGATGAGAAAAGTCAAGGTATGCACCAGAGAGGACAGAAGAAGCATGGGAGTGGGGGAGGGGAAGGTTCCGGCTCTTTCTCCTGGCAGGGTGGGCTGGGGCAGGAGTAATGAGCTGATTGTGCAGAGGATCTCAAAGTTTTCTTAGCATGAGCTGACAGAAATAACCTTTCCTCAGCAAGGCATTGGGTCTTTACAGAATGGTAAAAAGAGTCCAAGGTGGCGCGGAGTCACCTAATTCTAGGGATGATCTAGCTTCTTTTTCATTTATCCCTTAAAAACCCCTTATATGAAAATATGAAATTACAATACACAAATTTGTGAGAGGGGGTAGAAAGGGAGCAGATTTTTCACACTGCAAAAGAATGATTTCTTTCTGATGAAAGGTCTTTTAAATTTTAATCCCATCCAGAGGTTACCAACGTGGGGTCCACAGGTCCCCAAGGGATCCATGGATAACATTCAGGTGGTCTGTGGAGTTGGATGGAAAAAGAGTTCCACCTATATTTTCAGTAACCTCTAACTGAAATTTAGCACTTACATCAATTATGGATGTAGGCAGCAAACATTAGTTAGTAGCGCCTACGACTGTTGTCAACAGAAATCACATTTTTATTGCACATTACTATTACTGCAATTTACACAAGGGACTGGGAAACTTCTTCTGTAAAGAACCAGATGCCCAATATTTTAGACTTTGAGGGCTATATGATCTCTCTCCAGCTGTTTGACTCTGCTATTGCAGCATGAAAGCAGGCAGAGATGACATGTAAATGAATGAGCATAGCTGTGTTGCAATAAAACTTTATTTACAAAAACAGTCTGTGGGCTGTAGTTTGCTAATCCCTGGTGTACACACATTATGACTTTAGAGTAGCGATTAGTTCTGGTTATTTAGTATGCTAAAACATAAGTATTACTATATCATAAATGTGTAGGCATATAAAATATGTTAATAATTATGTTCCTATACATTTTATGCATTGAAAAATATCCTGCGAAGGGGTCCATAGGCTTTACTAAATTACCAATAGTCCATGGCAGAAAGATTTAGATGCCTTGTCGTAGATATATGTGCTTGTTGACAAATGACTGCTGGGCAGACTACAGGTACTGGGGAAGAGGAAAGCTGGAGGAACAAAGTCAGCGTGGTAGAAGACACCGTCAACTTGAAGCTAATCAGATATGAAATAAAAACCTCCTTGGTCTTTCCATGGTAGGTGATGAGAAAAAAAGGAATTCTTTTCCGATTTTCAGTGACTGCATAAAGTGAGTTCCACTTTCTGTACATTTCTTCTCTCTCAGCTTAAGAAGCACTCACGGACTTCCCTGGTGGCGCAGTGGTTAAGAATCCACCTGCCAATGCAGGGGGACACGGGTTCGAGCCCTGGTCTGGGAAGATCCCACATGCCGCAGAGCAACTAAGTCCGTGCGCCACAACTACTGAGCCTGTGCTCTAGAGCCCGCGAGCCACAACTACTGAGGCTGCGTGCCACAACTACTGAAGCCCGCGTGCCTAGAGCCTGTGCTCCGCAACAAGAGAAGCCCTCACAATGAGAAGCCCGTGCACCGCAACAAACAGTAGCCCCCGCTCGCCACAACTAGAGAAAGCCCACGCACAGCAACGAAGACCCAAAGCAGCCAAACATAAAATAAATAAATTTATAAGAAAAAAAAAAAGAAGCACTCACTATTCCCATCTCGCCTCCCCACGCCATCACTTCTTGCTGCCGTGAATTTTTCTGAAGAGTTTACAGTGAAAATCTGTTCCTTAAGCACAATGGGTTTATACACCTCAAACTGAAACTTGCTTTCTGATGATTTCTTTCCTCAAATGTCACCTGAAAAATACCTCTGGATATTAGGGAGCAAGTGTTCTCTTTAGCTTTTTTTTGGCCATGCAGCGTGGCTTGTTGAATTCCCGGACCAGGGATCCAACCCCGGCTCTGGCGGTGAGAGCACCGAGTCCTAACCACTGGACCACTAGGGAATTCCCTAGAATTTTCGATTTAGAAACTTCAGGTTGAAGGGACAGGGAAGTTGAAGGGAAGAAGGGGACAAGAGGACAAGGCGTCTCGTGCCTGATCAAGGTCAAAGCTCTAGGAAAATATCCTTAGAGTCTCAGAACAGTGAAACCGACTGGGAATACACATGGCAAGTTACATACTTCTCATAAGAGACAGGCTGTTTTGTCCTTCAAGTATAAGCCGTATTTACTTCTAATAATGCAACAGCAAAATATAATGTGAGTAGAAAGCACCTTCTGCTTAGTACTGTACTAAACAGCTCTGGGTTACATTTACAATTTTAATAAACTGATTTGTCAAAACTGTCAGAATCAAGGGAGATCATCTGGATACCAGATGAACAAAAATATCTAATTATAAGCTGTCCATTTTTCTCTTTCATCTTCTATATACGTATCTGTGAGCAGCTACATATTTTCATGCACATACATACACATAAATTTTAAATCATTTTTAAAAACCTGTCATAATAGAATTCAGGAGAGTAGAAAATACAGTTCTCCTGGGAAAGCAATGGGACTCGAAGGCTGAGCTACACTCCCCACTTTAGGATGAACATCCTTTTGCTGAACTACTCTGTCAGAGCCCAAACATTTCAGTTTCATGACCACCTGGATTGTTCCTCATCCTTCCTGAGCACTCACTTACTGTGTGACCACAGGCAAATAACTAAACCTCTCTGGCTCTCTGATATCTGAATGCGAAATAAACATTTTGATAGATGTTAACTGCCCTACAAAAGTGGCACGAGTAGCAATGAGATTCTTTTGGTAAAAAAGCCCAAACCCTCTGAAGAATGCTATGAAATTGCCATGAATTTGTTAAGACATAATTAATTCATACAAATACTTAGCCCAAGTTTAATCCGAATCCCATCTTTTGCCATGTGAGTGTTAAATTATATGTGACTACTGGGCTTCCCTGGTGGTGCAATGGTTAAGAATCCACCTGCCAACGCAGGGGACACAGGTGCGAGCCCTAGTCCGGGAAGATCCCACATGCCGTGGAGCAACTAAGCCCGTGTGCCACAACTACTGAGCCTGCGCTCTAGAGCCCATGAGCCACAACTACTGAGCCCACGTGCCACAACTACCGAAGCCCGCATACCTAGAACCCGTGCTCTGCAACAGGAGAAGCCACCGCAACGAGAAGCCTGCGCACCGCAATGCAGAGTAGCCCCCGCTCGCCGCAACTAGAGAAAGCCTGCGCACAGCAACGAAGACCCAACGCGGGCAAAGAAAATTAAAATAAAAAAAAAAATAAAATTATATGTGACTACTCTCAACTGGAAGGTAGCCCGTGTTTGAGAGCACTGAAATCTCTATTCCCGTAGGAGGGGTGAGATGGATGAGTGGAAAGATGGAGGGGTGCAGCCTGAGACACAAAAATTGAAGGAGCCTGAGTGCCATCCCCTGTGGGGGCTTGGATCTGACTCCCTTTTGGAAGCAGTTTGGAAAGACAGTGGGACAGTCAGCAATGATCTTTTTCATCATTATTCTCGGGGCAGAGGATGTGAGCTGGAGAATCAACTCACATGGAGAACGAAGTTGCCGAAAAGAGCCGGTGTTAACAGGGACAGAAAGCTCAGGACATTTGGGAGAGCTTCCACGTATTACAGCTCAACCTCCTTTTCATTTTAGTTTGCTTTTATTTGAAGATCAATAAGGAATGCAGCCTCTAGATGAGGCCAGCTAGGAAGCTGACTTTTTTAGGGAAAGGGACGCATGGATAGTGGATTTTTAAACGTGACATTCTAAATCACCCCTGCTGGGTTAAGGACTACAGTGAGTGTCTCTGTGGCAATTTTCCAGCCTTGCTACACACCAGGCACAGAATGTGCTGGGAAGTACCATTTACTGAAGTAGTGTGCTGATGTCCAAGCCTGTGTCTCTGGTGAGTGAGAAGAATGTGCCATTCTAAGCAAGACGTGTGGCCTTTCCAAATCAGAAATGGACACAGATATAGAATGCTAATGCTGGAAGGGACCCTAGAAACAAGCTGGGATACGATACTTAACTTTCTGGAGGCAAAGGCTAAGGTCCGGAGAGGGTGAGTGATGGGCTCGATGCTCTACAGTGGGCTGCTGACGAAGCTGGAGACGGGGACCCGAGTCCGTCTCCACAGCTGCTGGTCCAGCGCACAGCAATGGCAAAACGTGAACCAGTGGTCCTTCTCTGAAACTATTCTCTCTGGGTTATTTAGAAGCAGTCTTTCTGAGGGCTGAAACACTTGACTATAGAGAAAAGTGGAATGTATCACCAACAGTGGAGAGAATAAAACATTTTTGAAAGCCTAGCCATTGGGCAGAAGTTTCTCAGAATGAACGCAAACATCTGTACTTTTTCTAGACCGCCTATTTTACCCTCTCCATCAGACTCAGGTCGCCTTGTTTTCTCTCTGTCCACCAACCCCTGGGGACCCACATCATACCGATCTTTCTAGCAAGAACACCTGGGCTTGGCTTTCTCTGGTGCCTTGCTCGCTTACCTATCCCTACAGGGGTCTAGGTCTCTGCCGACTGCCGCTTTAATCATTTGTTTGTTAATTTGCTTAACCATCTGGTCAAATTTTGGAAATAATCTCAACAGGAGGGTTTATGCTAACTTCTCTTGGATGTTGAGAGTTTCTACATGCCCCCCTCTCCCCCTCCCCCACCGCCCCAAGCCAACCACCAAGGGCAGTGAGACAGTCTGAGCCAAGAAAGAGAAAGTCAAGGAGTATGACTTGCCCCTATTCCTCTTGGCTGTTTCTTAGGTTCCTTAAACTCAGTGCTACAAAGTAGACGCATCTCCTCTCCTCCCTCCCCACCCTCAATCTCTACGAATGGTATCGCTTTCTACTCAGTTGCCCAACCAGACCTTGAGTATCACCCTGGACACTTCCCTCTTTACTACACACATCCTGGGTGCAATATGGCATTAACCCTCATAAAGCCCTCTACCTGTCTCTCATGTTTTGCATCTCCTGTCTACTCTCACTACCACTACCTTACTTCAGGCATCCCTCTCTTATCATTTAGATTAATACAGTCATACCTGATGGTCTTCCTGGATCCAGCCTCACCCCACTTGAATCCATTTTCCACACTGTAGTCTAAGTGGTTTTTCGGAAACACATACCTGATCGTACTGCCTTGCTTAAAATTCCGCGGGAGCTCCCCAAGGCCTTCAGCCTCTCTACCGTGACACACCTAAACTCCTCACGTTCAGCCTTCTATTTCTCCCACCTCGTCTCTCATTTACGCCCTACAGCCTGGCCTTCCTGAACTAAATGAAGCCTGTGCTCTGGCCTCTCTTGTCAATGGGCTTTGTCCCTCTTCACTGCTGCATGGCTAATTCCAACTTGTTCTTCAAGACGTGGTTCAAGCAATCATTCCTCCAGAAAGCTTCCCCTGGCACCTGGTTGGTGCTTAATAAATTTGTTGAATAAATGAATAAACTGAACAAATGGTAGGAAGATGTTCTAGTAAACACACCTCTCTCCTCTAGAAGCACAGTAATAACTGCAAAGGGAAAGGAAGGAATGTAGGCTGGGGAATAAGAACTTTGGCTAAATGTGATGTCATTATCATGGCTGGGGCAGAAGCATCCTGTTTCAGGTACCTTTGTCAGAACTGCCTTTTCAAAAGTGAGATGGAATCCTAAGGAACAGTCTCTCCTCATAGTGATCGTGTTATTTGCCTTCACTGCTTTTGCCAGCAATTGTCCTATTAAACCGTCATTAAGGCTAACTCAAGGTAACCACGAAGAACTTGGAGTATCCGAATGACATCTGGGTCGAGGCTATATAATCTGATTGAGGGGATGAGGAAGTGGTGGAGGCAGATACAGTGATGATACACATCTAGATTCTGTTTCCCTAGGAAATATTTTTGGGAATATTTTACTAAATAACATCGGCAAAACAAAACTCATGTGCAAAGAAGAAAGGGAAACTTTTCATGACCCCCTTGGGCCAGTGCAGGAGCTGTCTGAGCAACTGTTAATGTTTAAAATTGTAATGATCTTGGGAAATTTCCAATGCAACAACAGACATCTCAGTAAGACTAGTCTTGACCTGAGTGGTAGCAGAAACAGGCTTTACCATAAGCACGGAAAGAACTGGACAAAAGAACCTTCACCTGGAAGCCACTGCCTTGGCTCTTGGAGGAAGCAAACTCACAGAACGCAGCTTCCCCATGGCCTCAGAGACAGAGAGGCAGCTACTCTTCTAAAAGACGCTCTCAGTCTGCCCTTGTGCCTTGGGGATAATGCTGGGCACGGTTCGTCTCAGAGATAGAGGTTCTCTAGCCCTTCGTTCCCCCCAGGAGCCAGACTGCTCTCTGGTAGAAGTCTCCATCACCAACACCTCCTCGCCGCCATCACCTGCTCCTTGTAAACCACTTCACCTGAGAATTCAGTTTTAGGAAAGGAGAAAGGGGTTGCTGGCTAGGCTGCCTAGTAATCCGGCACGACCATTCCAGATGTTGTGACTCATTTAAAGGGAGTTCCTTGTCTGCATTGCCCATCTCAGGCAGCTTATTAGGGAGCGTGCCCTCCAAAGGTTTAGAGATAAGTCTCAGGGGGAGCACATTCCCCGATCAAGACTTCATCACCCAGCAGGGGCTATTTAGAAGCTGGGCTTCTCAGCTTGTCTCCTCCATAAAGTGACACCAAGACCTTCCTGTCAGCCACAGTCTTGAGTAGTGATGTCATCAAAGGCTTTGGTCATGTGGGTGGAGGCGGTCTTGGTTTTCTAAATTAGTGAGGGGGCTAAATGCTTAACTGACCTGCCCTACTCATAGCACCATAGAAGCAGAGAGGACTGTCTTAGGGGCAAAGACCTCAAGGGTAAGAAATGAACCAGAACTCTCAAGAGAAACAGTTTGTGCATTTCTGCCACTGAGCCTAGGCCTGAAACCTCTTCTATACGTTTATTTCATCACTTTGGATTTCTCTATTTCTTTGCATCTCTGGGTATCCTTCAGTCTCCATTCTAAAACTCTGGAGGGGCGTCCCCGGTGGCATCGTGGTTAAGAATCTGCCTGTCAACGCAGGGGACACGGGTGTGAGCCCTGGTCCGGGAAGAGCCTACGTGCCGCAGAGCAACTAAGCCCGTGCGCCACAACTGCTGAGCCTGCTCTCTAGAGCCCGCGAGCCACAACTACTGAAGCCCGTGCGCCTAGAGCCTGTGCTCCGCAACAAGAGAAGCCACCGCAATGAGAGGCCCGCACACCGCAACGAAGAGTAGCCCCCGCTCGCCGCAACTAAAGAAAGCCCGCGCGCAGCAAGGAAGACCCAACCCAGCCAAAAATAAATAAATAAATAAAATAAAATAAAATAAAATTCTGGAAGAGGATTTCTCAGACTCAGGCATTTCTGCCCACCAGTACCTGAAGGAGTACATTAAAACAGCCCCAGACAAAAGCTCTCTATTTCTTATCCCTCCTCAGGCTTCCTGAACTCATACTACCAGTGTGGAATTTTTTAATAACAAAAGGAATTCCAAATACCATGCTGTGGGTAGCATAACTCTGCTTGCTCCTTGTATGGCTTAATCAGATACTTAAAGATACTCAGGATGGGTGATTCTTCCTGGGCTGGTGAGAAGTTCTGTGCCCCTCAAGTACAGAAGCAAAGGACCAGTGAGCGTGGGGACATGACAGCGCTACTATCCAGCTGGGGGCCCAGAATAAAAACATAGGCTATTCCATTCCAGTCTCTTTTCAAACGTAATGAGTAACTCTTTTATGAGTTTAACTACAGTAGCTGGGCATCTCTTCTATACATTTATTTTCTTTTTTAATAACCACTTATGTTGGTGACTGGAAGATATAAGAATGAAATGCTGTAATCTATCACTCAACTCTGTGGACCGCAAACACCAATGTACTTTCTAGCAAAATGGGTTGCTACTTCCAGTAGCTCTCTTGAATCCTGCTGCACATAATGGAATTTGAGCTTATGACCATACGTAGTTCCTCATAGCATCTCACCAGCAACACGGTCTTTTCTCTTTCCTACTTGACCATTGTGGATCCCTGGTTACCTGGTAACTGCATGAGGGTTGTGACGATGTCTCAGATATGCCCGATTTGAGTTATGACAGAATATGAAGACCTTGTTCTGTTTTTTTCTATAGGAGTTTTCTGAGTCCTAGTTTTCTGATCTTAAAAATGAGTCAGTCTGGGACTTCCCTGGTGGCACAGTGGTAAAGAATCCGCCTGCCAATGCAGGGGACACAGGTTTGAGCCCTGGTCCGGGAAGATCCCACATGCCGCGGAGCAACTAAGCCCACGTGCCGCAATTACTGAGCCCGTGTGCTACACCTACTACAGCCCGCGTGCCTAGAGGCCATGCTCCTCGACAAGAGAATCCACTGCAGTGAGAAGCCCGTGCACCGCAGTGAAGACCCAACGCAGCCACAAATAAATAAATAAATAAATAAAATTAAAACAAAATATGAGTCAGTCACAGACATAGAAAACAAACTTACGGTTAACAGATACACACTACTTTATATAAAACAGATAAACAACAAGGTCCTACTGTATAGCACAGGGAACTATATTCAATATCTTGTAATAAGCTATAATGGAAAAGAATCTGAAAAAGTATATAGGTATATAACTGAATCACGTTGCTGTACACCGGAAACTAACACAACATTGTAAATCAACTATACTTCAGTAAAAAAACAGAAGTCAGGCAGCTTCAATTAGTGGTTCTTAATTTGTTTTTCTCCATCTCAACATATCTGAGAGACAGGCATATCTCAGAGGAAGGGAGGGAATGATTTTTAAATTGGGCTGAGGAAGGTAAGAAAGAAAAGTTACCAGATTGGAGGGGCAGGGTGATTTTCTCAAACTGTAAGTGAGATTTTCAGCTTAAAGGATTTCTAATATCCCTTCTCATTTTAAAACTTTGACTACCTCCACATCCCCTAATTTTCTCTCCATTGGGTGCCCAGTGAGGTGAGGGTCACATCTCTTTCAAAATTGCATCAGTAATATTTTTTGCTAACATACTAGTGATCCCTGAACTTGCCCACAAAACACGGGTTCAAAGAAACTCTTCTGGTTGCCAAATTTTAGCCGTAATTGACATTTACACTTTGAGAAATCTTTATCAAAAATCTTATATAAAAGAAAAATCTTATACATATATCAAAAAATGCACTTGTCAAAAATAACTCCCCATAAATGATTTTTTCCTGGCATATACACTCATAGGTTATTGCTAAAGTTTATATGATTTAATTGGAGATTTTTAATCACCAACGGTTCAACTTTGCAAATAATCTGTATGTACTGATGAAAAACAGACATCCCGAGGCTGATTTTTAGAAATGAAATCCACATACTTTGTTACTTGCATGACATCATGTAAGCGATAGTTTGCAAGGCTACAGTAACTCATTCATCAAGGACAAATACTGGGCGCGTGACTAAGAGACCCTCTGTCTTCTCCCACCCTGGCCTCACCTACCCAGTCCCCAGACATGCACGACCAGCCCCACCCCCGCCCATCTCTTTTCAAACTAGGGAACTGTCTTTTTCTTTTAATTCTCTGCAAACCTACCTGAAAAAAAAAAAAAAGAAAAGGGAAATACAAGAACTGCTGTGAGAAGGTTCAGTGGCAAAGAAGGCAAGTGGGGGTAGGTGGGATTGGAACTCATCTAAAGAAAACATTGGGGTGATCCTCGAATCCTTTCTCCCCGAGGGGTCAGTGGGTGCCAAGTTCTGCATTTCTCCTAAATGATCCCAGCAGCTGCAGCACATTATATGTGGCAACTCTTTTAGGATCTGAAAGGGTTTTCAAAGTCATGCTGGCAGCTGCCTCCTGTCGCCCCACTCTGTAATCATTGGACCTCTTGTTCCTTTTATAGAGTTGTTCTCTCCTAATAAAACACTAAATGCTGGTCTGAGCAACTGTTCCCGGATCACTAGCTGCACTCCTCCCTCCCTCTTCCTCCTCGCCCTACGTGCCTTTTCTTCTCTGGCCACGGTGGAGCCCTGTGTAAACTGCTCCAGCGCGGACCTGTGGCGGCACTGGCACTCGCATGGCTCACACGAGCACCGCCAACCCCAACTCCACCAAGTCTGCACTCACATCCATTTCCAGCTGTTTTCTGAGCTGCTACTTTAAAACTGGGCAACCATCCTAAATATATGAAGGCATAGGCGAAGCACAAACTGCCGTAAGTGAAGAGCCGAAGAGCCACAATTCATTGTGTCAGGAGCCTGGGGAGGTGACACCTCCAAGCTGTTTGTCAGAATCCAAAGCTGTGACTTGTCAGCTTTCGGATGACAAGCACTACAAAACAAACTGTTTTTGTTGTTGTTGTTTTTTCCTGGCCAATATGAACCATGTTTTAAAGGTGTGAACTCCTTCCAGACTTCAAAATGCAGATGGAAACAACACTGTCCCAATCTAGGCGTCAGCTCAAAGAGGGTTCTCTGCTCATCTCAAACCTCACAGTCCTCCCAGCCGTGACCTGGGAGCCGCAGAAAGCAAGCACGGCGCCCTTTCCCACATCAAGTACAGCGACATTTAAAAGTGGCCTTGGTTTTCAAGGTTTCGTGCCTACTTTACATTTGATCTGTGTTTTTACGTTCCCATTTAAGATCGAAAGCTTCTCAAGAGTGGGAACCCAGGTTATTCACCTTTTTATCACTGCCTGGGATGTAGCGGTTGTTCAGGAAATGTTTGCTGAATAAACAAGTGAGACCCTGAAAACGAAATTGACTTGGCTTGTGGGTGCTTGGTTAAAATAGGCAAACCGAAAAAGTCCCTTGATCACATTTGTTCCCAAGATTCTGAAGGCTTTTGGCTGAGCTTTTAAGTGAGGAAATCCCACCTTCTTGAAATAATTCTATTTAAGTAATGGCCATTTGACTATAAATGAATATAACAGAAAGAATCCTCGAGCCCTAATGGGTAGTAAACAAATTAGAGGCGCCCAAATTCTCTGTGCAGCTTTTCTTTATCTTAAGATCTCTCTGAGAGTATAAATAAAAATGCTGTAATTGGTGATTTAATGCTTTAGCTCACACTGGTTGGCATTTTTTTATTCTTTACATTGAGTGCTAAGCATTTTATTTAAACTGACTTATTTGTTTTCTATTATGCAAAATTTTTTAAATATATAAGCAGAGAAAATGGTATAATGAACCCTACATACCCATCAGCAACTTTAATGACTCAATTCATGGCCTCTTATTTCACATATATAAATTAGTTTTTAACATAAGGTTTGTGACAATCAGACTTCTGCCTAGAGCTCCCCAATTAGTTTATAATTACTACCAACTTTTTAGTTTTGAGAAACCTCCCACTCAGAAGGTGGAAGTTTTGAGCCAAAATATGACATTTGACTTGGGTGCAGCTGCTTAAAATATGTCTTCATTAAAGTCAGATGAAGGAGATAAGCTTAGTCTCGGCCTCCAATGGAACGTAGTCAAAGTTTGCATTTTTTCTTTTAAGTATAAAAGTAGAACTGTTTCCACCACCACGCTCCCTCCCATGCTCCCTTCACACACACACACACACACACACACACACACACACACACACACACACACACACAACTAATACCCTACGTTCTGAACAATTCCATGAAGAGCGTGTTCCCAGACCTTTGGGTCATGAGCACACACGTCTCCAGTTCCCAGGTTCTGTGCTCACACCTTGAAAGAACCTGAAGGCAAGGACACGGGGCAAAATAAATGCTCAAACAAATTGATTTTAAGGAACAGACCTTTATACATCTTTTCATTTTTATGGCTTAAGATGGTGCAAAAATGTTACTTACTCCCTAAACAGTTATTAGTCTCTGTAATGTAACATAGCAGATACTTTCTAAATCCTTTTAGCCTTCTCCCCCTTACTGGAAAGATCATCATTTTTTTTTTTCATTTCAAAGTGGATTTAATAAAGAAAAGGAGTGTGCTGTTAAAGTAATACGTGAGGCTTTGACATGAAGCAGTGCAACCCCAGAGAGTCGGCAAGAACAGGGTCTCTAATCTCCAGTGATTTATAGAGGCTCTTCCTTCATCTCTGTACTTGGGGAGGGCCAAAAAGTTTAGAGACAGCCTGGCGTCCCTCTTACTCCACACCACTAACTCCTGCTGGCCAGTCGGCCTGCTAAAACTTTTAACCCTTTAGCTGCCAGCTGCCAGCGCATGCATTAAAGCCAGTTTATTTGCTTTCAGAGGATGGAGGGGTTTCATATTGCAGTAATGCACACGGAGGTAAACATCGATGTCTGATACTCAGACATTATAAGCCAGGAGCAGGAAAAGAAGCTAAAAACCAAATTTGGTTCATCTGAAGATGTTTGGAAAAGGTCAGAAGAGGAGCCCCTTTTCATGGGTGAATGCGAATTGACTGGGTCACATCCGCACCCCAATCCCACCACTCTGAGTGAGCCCACAGAGTCATGGCGGCTGCATCCTCTCCTATGTAATGCTTAGTACTTGGAAACATAACTCAAGGTCAAAGTTCTAGAATACGATTAGAAGGAGACAACATGAAGAGTCTGAAACAAGTTGTTCCAACAAGTGGACTAAGGGGTGGGAAGGAAGGGAGACTCCTTGGCCCTTTCGGAGGCCATATTCTGTGGCTGCCTCAGGCTTGGTTCCTTGCCTCTGTCACTCAGACAAGGAAGCAATCATCCTAACCCACCAGAAGTACAGGAGAAGTCAAGGTATTGGGCTGAACTGCATCTTTTAAAAGATCAGAGCACAGCATTTGCCAACAAGGCCTGACAGGGGTCTGTGGTAGAAAGCACGTGTTGATCTAAAGCCAGGACAGTCTGCAGCAGAGATGGCCCTGGGACAAAGCCCTTGCACTCCCTAACCTTGGGACCCTGCCGCCTGAGCCACTCCTGACAAAGGAAAAGAGACAGAGCCCTACTTTAAGAGGCTTTCTGGAATCAAGTACCCAGGTCAAGAAGACTAACAGAGATCAATATCACTTACTTGAGGGCTGGCAGATGGCAAGTCAAGGCCACAAAATTCACAACTGACAGCAGCAACAGCAAGCAGCAAAAGACCTTCCTCTTCCCCTAGCCATGGCCCAAGTGTTTTCTGTGATTCAAGAAGCTGGTTGAGCATCTCCCTTGATGGTGAGGCTAGGGAGGGAACTGAGGCAGAGACAGGAAGCAACTTGCTCAAGAGCTGGCAGCCAGAGGGGGAGACTCAGGACCGGAGCCCAGAGTTCCCGACTCTAATGAAGAGGAACAGGGGTCAACGGGTTGTAGAGACGTCACACCCCAGTTCAAGTCCTGGTTCCTATCTTTGGCATCATCTCAAGCTTCACTTTACTCCTCTTAAAATAGGAATAATAACTGTATCTATCCAATGCTGTGAAGATTCAACTGAGAGCAGGAACTAAAAGCCCTGAAATGGTACCTGGCATATGGTACACACTGAAAACATGTTCTTAATTATTGTAGTTGTTGTTATTACTGTTTTTTTCCTTCAGAAATTCATGTGCTGGTCCCACTCAAGTGAAAAGGATAAGAAATGCATTTCTGTGGGACAGCACGTGGCCCAAGCTGCTCTGAACCAATGCAGTATGGCTGACAATTTCCCCCATGACAGCCGTCACCATATGCTTCCTTACTTCTGCCATGGCACACACCACATTTGGTTGTAATTTAGCTCTCTGTGCGGATCTGCTCCCCAACTAGATAGAGTTCTCCTGGGGTAGAGTCCATAGCTTATTCCTAGTCACATCTCCAGGGTCTGGCTCAGTAGGTGGCCCACAAATGTTTATCGAATGAATAAATGAATGAATGTAGTTTAAAGGGCCTAGAAACCCTTCCGTCTTTCTTCGCTCTGGCCAGAGTGTAGCCTGTCTAAATAGTCTGCCTTCTCACTCGAGTGGGCCCCAGGGCAGAGCTTAGATACCACATGGCTTTGCAGTCCAACCTTCTCTGAAGGTGACACGCTCAAGGAGTCCCTCTGTGACTCTTTCATCAGGCCGGGAAGTGAGCGTTGAACACATCACGCCTCTTAACAGCATCCCTCGGATCCTAGCCCACTGTTAGCGGTTAGTGTGAAAGAACCTATTTTGTCATATTAGTTTCTGGTCCCACACCAAGTAGCAGCATGCTAATGTGAGAAAATCTGGAGAAACCCCTTCTAGGTTGAACTGTCGATGGCCTACAGGGTCATATACACCACATCACAGTCCTCTGGTGGCCCGTTCACCAGGCTGGTACCAACCAGAGGCCTTTTCTGTACTCGCCAGACACTTCACCAGCCCAGGGGTAGGCGCCGACATCAAGACAAACCCAGCCACCGTTGCCCCATCTCATATGATGACTTTCAAATGCAGATTCAGAGGATTTATGAGCAAGAAGGAACCTGTCACACTCCCCATCCAGGCTCACCAAGGGCCAATGGCAAAGACCTTCCCTTCAAATACTGCAAAGCAATCCAGGAGGAAGATGTGTGTAGAGTTAAGCTGCTTTGTAAGCAGTCTTTTGACTCACACCCACACACTGGGAACTCTTTGGAGACAACTTCCCACCAGGTGTTTCCTTTCATGAAACATTTCTGGTCACCGAGTAGCCAAGGTGTCACAATATTCTGACAGCCACAGCCTGGCGCTGGTTTTAGGTCTAAGATTCCACAAGGCAAACTCCAATAGTCACTTGCCTTTTTATTTTTTAGACAAGCTTCCCAAGTCTTGAAAATCAAAAAGTAAGTGGTGGAGCTCTAGAATTCGGAGGACTAAGCTGATTCGCCCAAAGTAGGGCCCAGAAACGGGGAAGAAGATGGCAGAACTCGGCATGGGGGTGGGGGGGAGTCTCGGCCGCAGGCTCTTTACCTTTGGAAAACTGCAGATCCCCAGCTCTGAGCACTCTGGCACCCTGAATAAACAGCCTGCTTTATCGGCCACCCACACTCCTTCAGTGAGTAAAAGGGCTTAGGAATGTAAATCACACTGGAGTGAAGTGTGATCCTAATTTGCACTTAATCAAAGCCAATTAGAGGGACATTATTTACACAAAGTCCATGCATCTCAATTATGCTTAGCACAGCCCAAGACAGTTTTGAGTCCAGACCTTAATTTTGCTTAATTAGAGACGTAAACATTTTCACTGAGTCAATCCCCCAGTCTCGTCTACAGCCTATGGGTAAACCGACCCAAACACACGGAGCTCCGCACTTTAGGGCCAAGAAAGTATAACTGACACCTGTTGGAAATCAGCAGAAAACAAAGACAAGTATTCAGACCTGGGGGCTCCTCTGGGCCGGACAATGGCACTGGGTTCTCTCTTTAACATACACGTTTTAGCACCTGCTCGGCCAGGCACCAAGTAGCACAATCGTGTCCCTTCGTTTCTGCATTTTAGCAAGATGAACCACAACCCAGGAGGATGGGAAAGCAAAGGACCCCAATTCAACTCTCAGCTGATACTTTTTTTCTTTTCTCTGGTTCTTGTGGTCCCTGGTCTACTGCGGTGGAGGCAGATTCAGGGTAGTTGGTTTGAGTCACCAGGGGGCAGAAGAGGCCCCGAGGTCAGAGCCAGGCAGTAGGTCAGGAGAGAGCTGCTTCGTCTGAGACTGAAGAGAGGAATTTAGGACAACAAGGCTTCCAGAAGCCTACAGACCATGTGACCAGGAGAGGGCCTTGGTGACAACTGCTTGGGAACACCACTCACCCATCCATTCTACAAATAGGTGCTGGGGAAGCTTCTACTGCTCTTTCTGAGGAGGCCTCTCTGCGGTCACTGTGCTATGCCCTGTCCTATCTGGGCAAATCCCCCTCACTTTTTGGTGTGCAGGGCATGGGGACTCTCCCAGCAGAGGCCCTGGCAGCTCATCTGAGGGTCCCTTCTCTCTGTGTTTACAGCCATCAGCACGGCCTTAAGGGAACAAATCAATGCCCAGGCAGGTTGAAAAGCCAGTAGAGTTGAAGTCTAAACGGCGTCCTCCAAAGCTCAGCTGGAGAAAGCAAGAAAGAAATGCAGCGAGAAAAGAAATGCAGCTGCATACTGCACTGCTGCTTCCAAGGAGCCCAGAGGCAGCAGGGGTCAACAGATCATAATACCAAAGGTATGATTAAAGCTGCTCAGGTGAGGGAGTTCAAGTTCCAACTTGAACTACAGTTCTCAAATTCTAACCGCCGAAAGTCAACTTACTTTTTTTAGGAGTGAAATAAATATAAAGTACCTGGCATGAAGTGGGTGCTTAATAAAGATCTGGTGGATCAACTGTAGGAGACCAAGACTAATTAGATTCATGGGTACTTTTCCAACACTAATGGTCCCACTAGTCCTAAAAAAAAAATAAAATAAAACGGTAAAATCTCTAAAGGGACTGGGCAGCATCACTGAACATCCCAGCAGCCCAACTGTTTCTACCTCATAAAAGAGCAAAGTGAAATAGCCACCACAACGTCTAGTGTTATAACATCACAACATTATAGTATTATGTAGATTTAAGATGTCATGAGTTGCTTTATTTTAAATTTTTTAAAGAGGGAAAAATCATAGTCAAATATACGTACATAAAATTTACCTCAATAAAAATGTTTTAAAAATTCACATTTTAGGTAGATAAAGGGAAAACATAATTTGTCCAATTCATTAAACCAGGATGGAACCAAAAATAATAATAGTGTTTAATTCTTCTCAAACTGAAGTATAGCAACTTTGGGAAGAGTTTGGTCCACAGCCCTCTGTGTTCACAGGCTTCCTTCTTTTTCATCCAACCCAACTCTTCTATTTTATTAACAGGGACCAATCTAAACACAACTTTCTATAACTTAGGCATTTAACATGTCCTTGGAGCCTTCATAGGTCAAGCAAGGGAATTTTCCCTTGCTGACACAGGAAGTCACATCTAAGAGTAAACCAACTTTAGTTCCCCAAAGACTTCGCCTTTGAACTCTTTGAGCACTATCCCAGCGACCTGCATTCTCTGTCCTTGCATCTTAACCAAATGCCTCACCCACTTTTTCTAACCATCCAACTCTTAGAAGTTACCAGTCTGGACACTTGGCGAGACCCTCTCACCAAGGGCTCAGTCCTCCCCCTCCTTTGTCAGCTCCCAACCAGGAGGCTCAGTAAAGACTTCACTTTGGTAAGATATTCCCAAAGAAGCACTAAAGGAAATTTCAGATTTATGAGGTTTGCTTTCTCCTAGAGACAAATTTTATTTCAAACCTGAGACCACTTAGGGAGAAAAATAGCAAAAGCATGCATGGACGTGTTCACTGAAATTAACCCAAATGATTCCTTTACAGTTTAAAAAGTACTTTCTCACATATGATTTCATTTGACCTTGTTAGATATTTATAAAAATCTGAGAGGCAGGTACACAGTAGATAACTGGTATGTCTATGTTACAGTGAGTCAATGAGGTATTCTGAATCCAAATTCAGTATTTCTTCCACTAGATGCAACAGCCTAAATGGAAATAGTTGTTTAGGAAAAATGTTCCTGAGCATCTATTATGTGTGCAACCTTCTTGCAGAAAGGGGGTGACAGAGAGAAGAGTGTGAAGATTTATCATGAAAACATAAGAGAATTTTGTAATCAATAGAGAAGGGGAGAAAGTTATTCTAAGTATAATGCAAACTCCCCAAACTGTTAAAAATTACTGATAAATTCAAACACATAAAAACTTAAAATATTGTATGGCAAAAAGTATCAAAAACATGTTAAAAGATATTGACAAAATAAGAAAAATATTTACAATACATCCACAAAATGCTAATTTGCTTAATATGTAGAAAGCTTCACCAAATCAATATGAATAAGACCAATCCCAATAACCAAAGAAAAATGAGCAAAGAACATGAACAGAGAATGCACAAAATATAGAATGTAAATACGTGAAAAGATACTCAATGCCAGTCTAAGAGAAGTTCAAATTAAAATTACAATGAAATATCACACTGAATCTCTCTGATTAGCAAAACTCAAAAAATTTAATAACATGCTGTTTTGAAAAGGTATAGAGAAGCCAGCACTCTCACATATTGTTAGTGGGAGTACAAGTTAGTATAGCAACTATGATGGAAAATTAGGCATTAGGAAATAAAATTACAAATGCTCACAACACTGAAACTAACACAATATTGTAAATCAACTATACTTCAATAGATATTTTAAAAAGAAGAAAAACAAAAAAACCCAAATGCACATACCCTTTGATTTGGGAATTTTATTTCTAGTAACTAACTGTGTAGCTACAATTATACAAATGCTCAAAGATGTAAAAGGATATTTACTTTAGCTTTAGTTTATAATGAAAAAAGACTGAAAACCATCTATATGTCCAACAATAGCGGTTCTAGGTAAATTATGGTACATCATTACAATGGAAAACTATGTAGTCTAAAAATAATAAGGAAATTCCATAAATACTAAAAAGAAAAAGGAAAAATATCTGAGATATATTGACATATAAAACTAATGTACAAAAGAGTGTGCATACTAGGGTGTCCTTTTGATGTAAAGAAAAAAGGATGTTTGTATGTGCACAGAATATCCTTGGAATGACACACAGGAAACTGGTAACAGTGATTACCTCTGGGGAAACACTAGAAGATAGGGGTGGGAGACTTTTCACTACATACCATTTAGTGCCTAATATCACATGGTACGTAATACTGTTCAAAAAGCTGCGATTGGGTTTCCCTGGTGGCGCAGTGTTTAAGAATCCGCCTGCCAATGCAGGGGACACAGGTCGGAGCCGTGGTCCGGGAAGATCCCACATGCCACAGAGCAACTAAGCCCGTGTGCCACAACTACTGAGTCTGCGCTCTAGAGCCCGTGAGACACAACTATTGAGCCCGTGGGCCACAACTACTGAAGCCTGTGCGCCTAGAGCCCGTGCTCCGCAACAAGAGAAGCCACCACGATGAGAAGCCCGCGCACCACAACGAAGAGTAGCCCCCGCTCACTGAAACTAGAGAAAGCCCACAGCAGCAACCAAGGCCCAACACAGACAAAAATAAAATAAATAAATGAATAAATTTATTAAAAAAAAAAAAGCTGAGGTACCACGTGAATAAAGTAGGCCAATGAGTTGAGACTTGCTGAAAAAAGGTTTTGACCTGTTAAAAGTCCAGAGATACACATATGGCCCCATCTTTGCTGCCCAAATGAGCAGGCATGTGTGAGAACAGCTGGCAGAGCCCTCGGCACTGGTGCTGCCCATGTAAACACTACTCTGTCGTAAGAACGTACTTGGAGGGGCCTCGTCTTAACTGGGCACAGACCCACACACCCACACACCCCCTACACCTGCCCCCACCCCCGAATGATACCAGTCTTTTCATGTGAATATACCTTTCCTTTCAAGTTACAAGAAGCTTTTATACCCATCATTTCATCAAATCTTTACAAACACATTCCAAGGAAGGGACATTTTTTTTTTTTTATACAGCAGGTTCTTATTAGTTATCCATTTTATACATTTTAGTGCCCTCCTGATATACAGATCTGTACACTGAAGCTCAAAAAATTTAAGTCACTCCCCCAAGATGCAAAATCTAAGTGGCAGACCTGCGACTCAAACCTAGATCCCCTGATCCAAATTAGATGTTCTTTCTACCTGGTCAACTACTTCACATTCCCTTCTGAAAAGAAATCAGCGACGACCCCTCCATGCTGAAGCTGTGGCAATTAAAAGCTATGAAGTAATTATTTTGCCTATACAACTCCCTGGATCCTGAGGCATCCAATAGCCTCCTGGACTTTAACAAACTATAATTGCCTTTCTCTGGGCATCCACGGTGCTCCAGGGTAAAGTAAGGAGATTGGACTATAAGAATTCTGAGATCCCTTACAACTCCACTCTTCAGTGAAACAGAGGATTTCTTGAGTTCTGCTGACAGTGGGGAGAGAATTATCCCAGCGGTGAGCGTTTAACTAAAAAAAAGTACTCAGAGCTCTGAAGCTAAGCTAAACAAAGAGTTAACATAGAGAGAGACTGAGAGAGGGAGAAAGAGGGGGCCATAGGTGGTTTAGCAAAACTCACACCGTCTCAGACATCCAGCCGGTCTGAAGAAGCCAAGTCCAGTGTGGCTTGTGGTTACCTGGCCGGCTCTTTTTACTCAAGCAGAGGAATCAGGGCCACCTCACCATGAAAGCCCAATGGCTTGGCCCACTATTTTAAACATGGTTTGTGGTCTATACCAGGATAGAATGAACAAGCCTGTGTCCTCCAAGGGATTAAGACTGAATGTAACATGTGCTTATCCCAATGGCAGTGATGGGGACAAGTGAAGAGACATTGGGCAACATCAACATTAGACACAAATTTTTGCTAAAAATATCATCTGCAAGGCCTCAGGGAGAAGTCTGCAACATACAAACAATGCCTAGTGAATCGTTAGCCACAGCAGGCTAGGCAGAAGCTGCCACTCAAGAAGAAACCAAATGATAAGGAACGGAATGGAAGTCCCCATCTGCTCACACACGTGCCCACAAAGGGAATGATTAAGAAAAAGAGAAGAAATAAGCAAGAGCTTCTATTCTGTTAAGAGTGTCAGTCCTAGGCTGCACACATTTTAAAAACAACACAGCTTTACTGAGATGTAATTCACCTACCATACATTCCATCCATTTAAAGGGTACAATTCAACAGCTGTTAGTATATTCATAGAACGTGTAACCATCTATTTTAGAACAGTTTAATTACTTCAAAAACAAACCCTGTACCTCTTAGCCATCACCTCCCAAACTCCCCATCCCCCAGCCCCAGGCAACAAGGAATCTACTTTCTGTCTCTCTAGATTGGCCTATTCTGGACATTTCATATAAATGGAACCATACAATTGGTGGTCCTTTGTGACTGGATTCTTTCAGTCACGTATGTCTTCAAGGTTCATTTATGTTGTAGCATAGATAAGAACTTCATTCCTTTTTATGGCTGAATAATAACCCATCGTATGGACATACTACATTATGTTTATCCATTAATCTGTTCATGACACTTGGGTTGTTTCCTCTTTTAGCTATTGTGAATAGTGTACACGCATCTGTTTGAGTTCCTGCTTTCAAGTACTTTGGGTATATCCATTAATCAGTTGATAGACAGTTGTTTCTACTTCTTGGCTATTAATGATTATTAATTACTACTTGAGATTAATGTTGCCATGAACATTTGTGTACAAATTTCCATTTCTGTTGGTTTCACTCTCTTTCATTTCATTCTCTTTTACCTAGGTGTGATATTGCTGTATCATATGGCAGCTCTATGTTTAAAAATCTGAGGAACTGCCAGATAGTTTGCCAAAGAAGCTGCACCATTTTACATTCCCAAGGGCAGTTCCAATTTCTCTACATCCTCATCATTGCTTATTATCTTTTTGATTACAGCCACGCTAGTGGGTGCAGAGTGGTATCTCACTGTGGTTTTTTTAAAAATTATTTATTTATTTATTTATTTATTTACGACTGTGTTGGGTCTTCACTGCTGCGTGCGGACTTTCTCTACAAGCAGCGAGCAGTGGCTACTCTTCGTTGTGGTGCACGGGCTTCTCATTGCAGTGGCTTCTCTTCTTGTGGAACACGGGCTCTAGGTGCACAGGCTTCAGTAGTTGTGGCATGCGGGCTCAGTAGTAGTGGCATGCAGGCTCAGTAGATGTGGCTCACGGGCTTAGTTGCTCCGAGGCATGTGGGCTCTTCCCAGACTAGGGATCGAACCCAGGTCCCCTGCATTGACAGGTGGATTCTTAACCACTGCACCACCAGGGAAGTCCTCATTGTGGTTTTGAGTTGTGTTTCCCTGACGGTTAATAATGTTGAGCATCTTTTCACATGATTATTGGCCATTTGTATATCCTCTTTGGAGACCTGTCTATTCAGATCCTTTGCCCATTGTTATATTGGGTTATCTGTCATTTTATTGTCAAGTTGTAATAGTTATTTACATTGTATAAATAAAAGTTCCTTTTTGGATATATGATTTGCAAAAATTTTCTCGTATTCTGTGGGTTGTCTTTTCACTTTGTGATATTGTCCTTCGAAGCACAAAAGTTTTTAATTCTGATGAGTCCAGCTTA
Organism: Physeter macrocephalus; assembly: GCF_002837175.3. Taxonomy (NCBI): domain Eukaryota; kingdom Metazoa; phylum Chordata; class Mammalia; order Artiodactyla; family Physeteridae; genus Physeter; species Physeter macrocephalus. Next base: position 101,555,837 of record NC_041227.1, on the reverse strand, counting down.
TCTATTTTTTATTATGTTTCTGCTTTTGGTATCACATCTAAGAAACCATTGCCTAATCCAAGGTCACAAAGATTTACACCAATGTCTTCTAAGAGTTTTACGGCTTCAGCTCTTGTATTTAAGTCTTTGATCCATTCTGAGTTAAGTTTTGTATATGACATAAGGTAGGGGTACAACTTCATTCTTCTGCATGTGAACCTGTAACAGTCCCATCACCATTTGTTGAAAAGACTATTCTTTTCCCAAAGAATTGTCTTGGCACCCTTGTTGAAAGTCAATCGACCATAAATGAGGGTTTATTTCTAGGCTCTCAATTCTATTCCATTGATTTATGTGTCTATCTTTATGCCAGTACTACACTGCTTTGATTACTGTAACTTAGCAGTGAATTCTGAAATTGGGAAGTTGATGCCTATAACTTTGTTCTTCTTTTTCAAAATTGTTTTGACTATTCTGCATCCTTTGAATTTATATTTGAATTTTAGGACCAGCTTGTTGATTTCTGCAAAACCAGTTGGGATTTTTAAAGGGACTTAGTCGAATACATAGATCAATTCGGGGAATACTGTCATCTTAACAATATTGTCTTCCAATCAGTAACATAAGATGTCTTTCCATTTATTTAGGCCTTCTGTGATTTCTTTCAACACTTTGTAGTTTTCAGAGTATAAAGTTTATACTTCGTTTGTTAAATTTATTCCTAAATATTTTAATCTTTTTGGTGCATAGAATTGTTTTCTTAGTTTCAGTTTCGATTTGCTCATTACTACTGTATAGACATACAAGGTCTGGTCCCTACAATGAGACCCTTATTCTATACCAGTGGTTCTGCTTCTATGATCAAAACCTATTTATGTTATTATAAACAGTACCACTCTGTGTGGGATGTTGAACATTTGTCGGGACTGGGGTATACGGGAACTCTCTGTACTGTCCACTCAATTTTTCTGTGAACCTAAAATGGCTCTAAAAAATTGTCTATTAAAAAACAAATTTAAAAAATTTTTAAAGGATAAATACTGCATGATTTTACTTACATGAGGTAGGTAAAGTAGTCAAACTTGGAAACAGAAAGTAGAATGTGGTTACCAGGGGCCGGGGATAAGGGGAAAATGGGGAGTTGTTCAATGGGTAAAGAGTTACAGTTTTGCAAGATGAACATTTCTAGAGATCCGTTGTACAACAATATGCATAAAGTCAATACTACTGTACTATACACTTAAAAACAGTTAAGTTGGGGGGAAATTGGATGAAGGTGGTCAAAAGGTACAAACTTCCAGTTATAAGATAAGTAAGTACTGGGGATGTAATGTATAACGTGATTAGTATAATGAACACTGCTGTATGTTACATGTGAAAGTTAAGAGAGTAAATTCTGAGTTTTCATCACAAGGAAAAAAGATTTTTTTGTTTTTCTATTATTTTGTATCCATATGAGATGATGGATATTTACTAAACTTATTGTGGTAATAATTTCATGAGGTACGTAAATCAAATCATTATGCTGTGTATCTTACACTTATACATTGCTGTATGTCAATGATATCTCAATAAAATGAAGAAAAAAGGGGAAAAATTTTAACGGTTAAAATGGCAAATTTTATATATATATATATATATATATATTTTTTTTTTTTTTTTTTTAATCCTCAACAAAAAAATAATATTAATCTGGTAAAGGGGGAAGAAAAAAGGGGAAAAATTTTAACGGTTAAAATGGCAAATTTTATATATATATATATATATATATTTTTTTTTTTTTTTTTTAACCATGCACACAGAAATAATTTGAATCTGGTAAAGGGGAAGCAAAAGAAAACTTTAAAATGTGGTGGGGGGAGAGGGCTGGTGGTGGAGATACTATCATTTACTATATAATTCTGTCTTTCCATCTAGAATGAGGATATACCTTGAAGACAGAGTTCATGGCTTATTCATTTTCATGCCTGAGTAGTCAAGATTACCTTTAGTTAGGAAAAGTACTGAATGAATGAATGCATAAATAAATGCAGAACAGGCAGGGATGGAACAAGTAAAGGTGTAAACAGTGCCCAAGGTCATAAATGACTGGGGAGACTGACTCTTTAGTGAGTGACAGAAGATCTGCAGCCTGAGGGACATCTACAAGTGAGTAACGGTTTCTCTCCAGGCACAAAATGTAGGACATGGTATTAAATATTCAAGAGATACATGACCTAGTTTTTTGGGGGGCTGGGGGTATTGGGTTTTCAGTGAGCTCTGAGCATACACAGACCTATGTAGGACAGGTCCGTGGACACAGAGGAGAACAAAGCAAAGGAGAGCAGTCTTTTACCCCGTGGTCATGTTTCAGGTCAAGCAGTCCTCTCTTACATAACACTTCCTGGCTATGCTCTGGAAAATTCCATGTTTCACCTCCTTGCCACCTCCCTCTTTGAACTCAGAATCAGACTGTAAGCCTGTGGGCATCCCACGCTTCTTGCCAAGGATAATACATTTTGGCAGCATGGCATTCATTCATTTATTCACTCACTCACTCACCCACCCACCAACCACGGCTAAGATAATTCCTACCACTGTAGCTGCTGGTCAGGCCCCTGAATATTTTTGAGGGACTGATCAATCTCTTGCTTAAGTTTTATAAGTAGTGATGTCAAAGAAATAAAAGCCTTGACGTCACTACTTATTATCTTTGAAGCTACCAACCACCGTGGAAATTTAAAAACTAACTTTCCTATCCTAGTAGAGACGAGACAAGAAGAAAAGAACCTTACTCTTGGAATTCTGGCTTTATAAAGAAAATATGGAATGTCCCCATTTGAATGCATCCCTGGTGGGAGACAGTTAATCTCTGGCAATGGACGATATGCGTGTGTGAGGACACTGTTTATTCTAGACTTTCTGCAATTTACAAACTGAAACAAATAATGGTGGAGACATTTGCAACTATGGGAAAAAGGGTGTTTACAAAGTGGGAGAAAATAGACTAAATAGGCTTCGATTACAGAAAATTTCTAACACGGCAAGGGATGGACTCCATAACAGCACAAGGTGCAAAGGGTTATGAGTCACACTTGTTGCAGCAAGTATGTCAGTTTCAGAAATGAGCATCTACATGCAAGGTCATGTTGGTAAACCCTGGGGACACCAGACAGGAAAATTTTCCTAGGCCTCTTGTTTTATCTCTCCAGCCTTAGATAGAGCTTCTCAAATACCAGGTCTTAGTTTAGTGTTAAATCATTCAAGCTCAAGGGGCTTCTCACACTTTCCTTTGGAAACTAATTCTCCTTTCCTAAATCTTTCCTTAAATGGCATTGCTCACAGCGAGTCTCCTTGTGAGAAGCCTGCAACAAAGAAGATCTCCTTTCAAAATTCACACACCGGTCATTCTCTTTGTCCACTTAGGCTTAGGTCTCTCTGTCTCTCTCTTTTTAAAGCCATCTGTCTCCTTTGCCTATTGCACTGCTTCTGTTTTTAGCACTGAATGTCATATCTAACTCCCCAAATACTAGAGTAAAAATGAGGTCCAACTCCAAAGCACAATCCCTAATTTGATATCTTGGTTGTTACAGAAGTGTTCGTATGAAAAACATCAAATTGCTTGTTAATGATCAAAAGGGGTCTGCCTAGAATAGAGAAATTTTAATGAAAGTGAGGAAAAGTTTCCCCCATGTAGAAACTGATGTTGACTACATGGGCTTTCAAATGGATTTCATGTCTTTATAAAAACAATAATCAAACAGCAATTCATTAGAGATGAGGAAGGGAAACAGTTTAGTATCCATACTGGTTTTCACAAGAAAAAGACACTTATCTGTTATGGGGGGAAAGAATAACTATTCTCCAGCTCAGTTAGCAAGAGAAGGTGTAAGATCACAAGTGCATATTATAAAAATATAGTTGAAGATTTTTTTAGGATAAAGGGAAGGACCGTGGTCATTTGCTCTTTTTTATATAAACCTCAAGACAGCAGTGCACACCCAAACACTGGGAAATATACCACTTGATGGGAAAAAAAAAAAAGAATGATGATTTTATGCAGTGAGATCCTGCAGTTCACTTCTTTATCAAATGAGCTTGTTTCACTAAGTTTGGTTATGACTTGGCAATCCTTACTTAAAGTCAACATGAATTTGAGCCAAGAAAAGATTGTAGAAACCAGGCCCACGGAAGCAGAAATTTGGTCTAGAATATTTTCCAAGGAAAATATTGATTGGACATTTTTCTTCCTTGTACAAAAGGAAAAAGAATGGAACAATTACTGAATATTATGTATCAGGTCTTATGCTATATTATATACAGTATCTCATTTAATCCTCAAAATAGCCCAGTGAGATAACTAATGTTAAGTTGCTCTACGAAGTTACACAGCTAATTAAAAAAAAAAAAAAAGTGGAATGGAACCCAGGGCTCTCTGCCACCAAAAACTAGATCCCTCTACAAGGTGGTTTCTTTCTATCATATTTCTAATAGCCCTTTTATATTTTTAAAACCTGACCATAACTCACCACACAGCTCTCTCTCCCTCTTTTTGATTCAGATTTTTAAAAGTGTTTTAAAAGATGTAAAATATTACAGAAACAGCTGAAATCTCTGTGTACCTTAACCCAGTCCCATTTCTCCTTCTATCCCAGTATCATACTATTCTTATTCCTCTGCAGTGTTTTCTTCCCCCGCATGTTTTTAAGATTTATCTATGTTGCTACATACAGCTTTAGTTCGTTCATTTTTACTCTATATAATGAACATACCATGATTTTTTAAAAGATCCATTCTTTTGCTCATCTGCAATGAACATTATTGTAGGAGTCATCTTTTACATGAGTCAGAACTTTCCCTGGATTACATACCTAGGGGATGGAACTGTAGGATCCTAGAAATAATAATGATAATAACTGACAGTGCTTATTTTGTGCCAAACATTGTTCTAAATGGCTTATATATATTAAGTCATTTAATTTTCACAATAACCTTACGAGGATTCTGTTATTATCTCTATTCTACAGACAGGAAGTAGTTTGACTCTAGAATCTATGCAACTTTACTAGACATTGCCTAGTCCTAAAATGATTACATCAATTCATGCTTCCACCATCACTGTATGAGTTTCAACATCCTTGCCAACACTTTTGGTCAAAGTTTTTAATTTCTGCTATCCAAATATGAAGTACTAAATTTTTCCTATATGGATAACCATTTGTCCTGGCACAATTTATTGACTAGTCCATCTTACAGCACTGATTTGTAGTGGTATCTCTATCATATTTCAAGTTTCCACACACATGTGGATTCTGTTCTACTGTAACGATTTGCCTGTGTAACGATACCATTCTGCCTTAATTATTATAGTTTATAATACATTTTAATATCTGGTAGGACAGAAATTAACTGAGATTCTAATGAAAATCATAATAGTCTGTTGTTCCCCAAAATTGTTCTTTGATGATTTCAACCCTTTGGTCTTCCACGTGAAGTTCAACAATACCTTGAAAACTTCTATGGAAGGAAATCTGTGCTGGATGTTCTGATTGCTCCTTCAGATCCACTTTCTACTCTTCACCTTGCTCCATCCCCAGGAGGCTGTCCTCCAGATGGACAGCATCAACTGGGTCCCTTCATCCTGGATTCAGCCACTGAGAGTCAATGACAGGAGAATGAAGAGCAAGAAGGAAAATTGGTCAAGGTATTTTCCCCCACTGGCTTTCTTGCCACGGGGCCCAATTAGCAGTGGCTGTTCCTCTACCCAGGGCCTGGTAGATTTCTCCTAGATCTACAGCTACAGCACTCTCTGGGGTCTGACAACTGCCCCAACTCTTGCTGTTTCAGGCCCAGGGATGCTAAAGACTTCTTGCCTTTGATAGCTTAGGATGCTTCACCTTCCTCTGTTGGTTTCTTGGTTGTCCAGACCTTTGTAAATAAGCCCTTCATTGCCTCCCTTCAGTAAACACTTTCGTGTGTGCCACTGGTTTCCTGCCAGGCCTTTGACTGATTTAAAATCTATTACGACTTTGATTAAAATTTCATTTAATTTCTCAATTAATTTGAGGATAATGGACAACTTTTATATACTGAGTCTTCTTATCCATGAACATCCTATATTCATTTATTTAGGTCTTCTTTCATCCCTTCAATTTCCTTTTATAAATTTTCTGTAAACATTCTGCATATTTTTTCTGAGGATTATTCCTAGTTTCTTTGTGCTTCACTGCTTTGGCAAAGAGGGTTGTTTCTTTAATTGGTTATTGCTGGACTGTAGCAACACCATCAATTTCTGCATCCAGCAAAAATTCTAATAGTTTGTTGATTCTCCTGGATTTTCTATGCAGCAAATCCTATCATCTGCAAATAAGGTCAGCTATGTCTCTTTCTTTCTAAATCTTACATTTCTTATTGCTTGTTCTTACTTCATTGCATGGGCTAGTACTTCCACACAATGCTGAATAGAAACGGTGTTAATGGGCATCCTTGTCTCATCTCTCTTAGCTCTCTCTTCACCGAGTAAAACCACCATAAATTCTAAAGCTATGCCTCCCAGCTTCCATTTGCCTTTAAATAATTATATTCAAATTAAATAAGTCATATCAGCCAAAAAGTCATGTGACTACCATATGCCCTGGAGCATATGATGTAACATTCTAATATAGAAATGACAAGCCTTGACAGTTGCAGCCTACACTGAAATAGCCTTATGTGAGTTGTGAGCCTTGCCTTGGGTATAGTTAATTTAAACAATAGGGTTCAACCAATTCCTGTATAAGCCACCATCAATTCATATACTAGAAATTGCAGAGATGATCACACCAAACATCACATGATTTACCATGTTAGCTTTTGAAACTGGGGGGAAAACATGCAGAAAAGAAATAAACAGCTCTCTCTCTCTTTTTTAATGAATGTAATAACAGAAGAGTAATGAGGGTGGAAAACAGATGTGGACAAAAGAAAAGCCCATGCTACAGTGTGGCCCACACAATCTGGAAAGGAATGATAAAAAAACAACAACAACTTTACAAGCTGTTTTGAGTCTTGAATTAAAAGGAGTAATCAAGCAAGGCTGACTTATAAAGGGTCAGAGGGTAGCATCCTGCAGCAGAGAATAAGCAGAACTCCTTTTCCTGAGCCGTCCCCTGCCCAGCTGAGCCCAGGAAGGAGGATTTTCCCACGTAGCAGCCTCTCTGAAGATATTCTAGATTCCGGGTTTAATAACTGCCATCTAACCTCTTTCCCCTGCCCACCCGCTCCCCAGGGAGGTACTTCCCTAATGGGTTGGCCCTTTTCAGTCTGGTTTTAGTCTCTGGCTCTTTATATTCTGAATGGGGACACCTCAGTCTCTTTCTATGACTTCCAGGCAAATTGTGTCAAATTAGATAAATGTGTTTGATGCTGGTTTGGGACCTCTCATTCTCTTGATTTCTTCCCACACCCTGTTCACCATGTTTGCCTCCTAGAGTCAATTAGAATGTGTGTAATCAAAGAATTCCAACTCAAATAGAGGGTTTTTAAAAAAACAAAACAAAACTTTAACAGTATACATATAGTAAAGCAATATCAAGAGGCAGATGCAGCATATTGATAAAAGGAAGATAAAGCCTTATCCTGTTTCCAAGGAGATTAACCACATGAAGATAATTTTTTTTTCTGCTCCTGTGGACACTGTTATTAATGGTGTTTTATGGCAGAATTGTCAGACGCTCATCAGTTTACCAAACTATGTTAGTCTGTACAAAGCGTCTCTCAAAATGGTCCTGTGAGAAAGCAGTCTGCTGCAGTTGTCTGACTGGGCCTCTGAAAGCTTTCAAACTCAGCTACTGAAGTCCAGCCAGCATCTAATTTTACCCGTGAGTTCCAGGAGAGAGGAAAGCTGGTGGGAAGATTACAGAGTTCCTTGAAGCTCTGACCTACAACAGGAAGAGAGTTGTCAGCCTTCATGTCTCTCACCCTAAATCCCAAGGCAAACAACAGTGGCAGGGCGTTTTATAACACGTTCCCATTGTAAAATTGCATATTTCAGAAACACGAAGCTGGCTCCCTCATTTTCCATAGACCTCGTGTCAGTATAAATAGATGACCTTCAAATGAATATTTTTACTTAAGCTTTTCAATTTGAATTTTTCTAATGTACTTGGGCTTCTCTGGGTTTTCTTATAAAACGGTAGACATCTACTGCTTTGGAATTGGCTAATGCCCCTACACATTCAAGTCTGATCACTACATTAACGTCCCGGGAATTTCTGGTAATGTTAGTGTGAAATGCCACAGTGATTTCAGAGTTTCAGGGGCATTTTGAGCTTTTTGTAAACAGAGTGGAAAAATGGGGCTTTGAAGTTAAGTCTCGGCTTCTGCAGTTAGTAATTTGACCGAGTTACCTAACTTCCCCGATACGTATCTGTAAAATGGGTGTAATAATACCTTCCTTAAAAGGTTGTATGGGGGACTCGTGACAATCAAGGTTAACAACCTGCCCAGTGCTGAAGTCACACAGTTCAATAAACGGTAGCTATTGCCAATCCAAAGTGATAGACGGCAAATCCACAGTCATCTACAGTAAAGATGGCACAGAGTGACACCTCCTAAGGAAAAAGATGACCTCAGGTGCCCCTGAGAGCACGTGGAGGATCAGCCAACAGGAGTGCAGAAGTGATAGCCAGTGTCTGGTGTCAGGGAGATCTCCAATATGATTGTCCCAGGCCTGTAATGGACAGCTGCCTGCTCCAGGACTGGTGCCCTGGGAAAGAACATGAGCCTCTTCTTGCTGGTAGGCTGATGAAAGGGAAATAAACAAGAGAACCAGCTCCCATGGGTAGAAAACTTAAATGGCTTCATTAAAATTCTTATGCTGACAACTTGTCTTCTGGAGCAGCAGTTCACACAGTAGCCAGTAACCTAAGGATAGACCACGACTTAGGCCACCCTCAGCTTCTCCAGAGTTAAACAGATGATCTGATGTTCTCAGCTTCTGTGGATAGGAACTGACAATTGCTATGCTATTAAAGTCAGAGCTGGACTCTAATCAGAACAAAGCACAAACCATACCGGAACACTGACCATAACTCTGGGTCATTATCTGGCTGAATTTCAGTGTTCTCAAATTCTACGTGCCCTTGAGAAGAAGAGATATCAACACAGATTAGTTCTGTGAGTTCTGCTTACTGCCCCCAGCCTCTTCCAATGTAAATAAAAAGTAAAGATCGTACTACTGTTAACTAAGCAACTACAAAGTACCAGGTACTACTGCTAATCTACCCCAATACCACTCTTCTGTGTGCTAGAAAGAAACATTTTAGAAGGGGCTCAGCTACCAGAAATCTTCTTCAGTATCCGGTAGACAATAACAAGGTTACTTCTGACATTCAAATAAGCTGTTTAGGAGAGAAGGGCAGTGTATACTTAGACCCTTGGGTTTAAGAAGGAAACATCTTTTAATCAGAAATGAAATAAGAATCCCCAAGAGCTCAAGGCTTGCTGCAACATCTGTCAGTTTAGAATGGATTAATAAAATTAAGAGGGACGGTAAAAATCTTATCTAGAGGGAATTACAAATACAAATCCATATGCTGGAAGGGGATGGAAGAGCCAGTTAATATTTAGCCAGTGTTCTGTGATTCTTCCACAGAGTAACACTTGGCTTCCCAAATAAACTAAAGAGAGTGTATACCAGTCCTCGTTACATCAGATGAGCCAACTAAAATTATTATCAATAAATCCCCTGTTTAGAAAATCATGGCAGAAAGGGTGAGCAGCAGAAAAGGCTACGAGGAGGAATGGTATTTGACCTAAAATTGGAAAGATGAGTAGAACTTCTACAGGCGTGTACAAAGGGACACTGATGACAGAAGGGCTTTTCAGAGGAAGGAGACGATGTGCACAAAAATATGAAGGTGGCAAGGTGGAAGGCATGCGCAGGAGATGATAAATATTGGGTTGGCCAGAAAGTTCACATGAATTTTCTGGCCAACCCATTAATTAAATTCGGCACGAGCAAAGTGTTCATCTAAGCAAGGAGCAGGAGGTCAGATAGAAAAGACTGGTTTGAACCAAAGTGAAAATGGGAAGGGAGCCTCCAGTTTATCATTGTGAATATAAGGCACTGTGCTGTCATTTCATCCAGATTCAGAGACTCCCTTGAGGTGGTTTGCTATTCACGTTTGTATAGAAGAAGAAACAGGCTAAGTGAAAGCCCCACATTCATGGCAGAACAGAGTCATATTTTTGAATTATTTGATTGCTCCCCAGTTCCATGTTCCCCCCACTACACTGTGTTACCTTAAACGAGAAATTAACGAATCCGGATTTCTATTATTTGAAGGTGACAACACTCAGTAAAGCTTTTGAGGGGAAAAATGTTTTGACATGATCGAACTATTTGCTATTTGGGGATACATGAAGACTCTCCTGGGGCCACTGAAGTCTTCCATTCAAAGGAAGGTAACTTGGTAAAAAGTCTTCCTGAAGGAATGACTGAGGATATGGGTTGAAGGCCAGGGTTCTGGCCTTTATTAGCAATGTGATTTTAGATGAGTTTCTTTCTCTAAGCCTTATGGGCAAAATGGAGATGACAACATCCATCTCACAGGTTTAGATTTAAAAGGGGGAAATGCTCTATAACTAAAGCATAACGTAAAATTTTTAAAAATCCAAAATTCTTGATTTGGTAGAGAAAATACCTACACAGAATTTGAGTTCACCCCCAGAAACGGTTCAGAGACACACATAAGTGCAGTAATAAGGCCCACCTGTTACTTGTAGGCTGTCCAAAGACCATCTGCAGGGGTTTCCCTGGTGGCGCAGTGGTTAAGAATCCTCCTGCCAATGCAGGGGACATGGGTTCGCGCCCTGGTCTGGGAAGATGCCACATGCCGAGGAGCAACTAAGCCCGTGAGCCACAACTGCTGAGCCCATGTGCCACAACTACTGAAGCCCACGCACCTAGACCCTGTGCTCTGCAACAAAAGAAGCCACTGCAATGAGAAGCCCGTGCACCACAACAAAGAGTAGCCCCCGCTTGCCGCAACTAGAGAAAGCCTGCTTGCAGCAACGAAGACCCAACACAGCCAAAAACCAATAAATAAAATAAATAAATTTATTAAAACAAAAACAAAAACAAAGACCATCTGTAGCGGTTGGGGGTTGGGTTTAAGGCTGAGGAAATTACTTTGGGTTCCTGTGCCACAGGATACAAACAACCCTAAAACCCTAGGTCCCTTTTTTTCTCTTTAACATTTCTTTTTCTTTTTCTTTTCTTAAATTGGAGTATAGTTGATTTAAAATGTTGTGTTAAGTTTCTACTGTACAGCAAAGTGAATCAGTTACACATATACTGTTTTTTTAGGTTCTTTTCCCCTATAGGTCATTACAGAGTATTGAGAAGAGTCCCTTTTGTAATGGTTATTTTTGTGTGGCTCTGTCTCTTGTTCACCTTTGTATCCTACTCATCTCTCTCCAGGCCCCAGACTCAATGGTATTAAAGGCAAGAAGTGGGCATCAACCTCAAACACATAGCACTCCATGGACAAAGACATTCTATTTAAAGAAATCATGAAAAAAGAAACTACCTCTTGGCTTGAAGAAGGAAGGCTTAATGACCCCATGTCGTCTGGTCCAGCTCAGGGTCACTTTGAAGGCACTTTGAAACACAGCACTTCCATGTTAAAAAAGAAGCCTCAATTATATAATGAGTCATTAGCCCGTTTAGCCCATGACTATGAGTACAGGTTGACAATGGGCGGGAAACATTTTATTAAGTGTAAAAAGTAAAGATTAAAGTCAGAAAATAAACATGATATACTTGTGACTTGGAGTTTCAGAAAATAAGCTTCTGGTTTGATCAGACTCAATCTTCAGGGGAAAATGGATAATGTGGCATCTCCCATCCCTCAAGTCTAGGAGCAAAGTTGCATGTAAGTAGCTTGGCAAGGAAACTAGCAAGGCTCCCAAATTCCTGAGAGTCAAACGCCATCCACTTATTATTTTATTAGGTGTTATTCACTGAACGTATAAACAAATTGCCAGGACTTTACTATAAATAGCTCAGGGAAAGAAAGCTGTGGTAAGGTTCTCCACGTGAGCAGCTCAATCAGGAAATCTTTAGTCCCAAAACTCTCCACACGGTGTGGTCAAGCAAAAAAGTGTTTAGAAAAGTCTTCCAAAAAAATGATCATTCTGATGGAAAAGCTTCACTCAATACACGAAGCTGGCACTTAAGCCAACTACCAAGAAGCACAAAGTCAAGTCTACTCTGATTCCAGGGGCCTCACTCACACCACAGGGTGCAATGATGTGCCCACTGGGGTTCTAGAGAAGGATGGGAAGGCTTATGGGTGCTGATGATATTCAAAATCTCTGACCACTGGAAGTCATCACCAGTTGCCCACGATGCTTTCCAGACATTGTCAAACTAAGAAGAAATGTAGGAAAGTGGGATGTGGAAACTAAAGAAAGTGTATCATGGATGTCTTTTGGAGGCTATAAGGGAAAGAAACTTGGGCGCACTCATCCAAGCTCTCTTCTTACCTTGTCAGATGACCTTGAGATGAAGAGTTTACCTCTTGAGATTTGGTTTTGCTCTTTGGAAAATTAGGAACGTGATTAGCTGCTGGGAAGGGTATGTTCGACAAGCATCAGAGAAGGGAAAGCTTTGATATTTTCATCCAACTCTGGGGCAGAGATGAGGATGGAGAATCGGTTCCAATCTCTGGTAGCTCCAAAGAGAGCAAAATCTGAAACTTCAATAAGTCTTTGTGCTCTTTCTGTGACAATTACAGCTCTTAGAAAAGCTGCTTCAGTGCCTTCAGAACAAATTTAGATTAATGAAACTAAAAAAGAGTCCCAAAGAGGAAGGTACCAGGTGTTTCAATGTAGCCAGGCAATCCCAGAGCTTAAAATCTTAAAAGCGAAAAGCTAAAATATTCTTACTGAGAGTTGGGATGAATTTATGGTTGATTTTTCTAGGTAAATAATAATCAGTGTTGTTGTAGTACTGTTGGTGGTAAGTATGCAAGACCTTTCCAGCAATCAAATACTATACCTACCTGCTATTTAAAGCAGTGTAGTTAAATTTTCTAATCTTACCAACTACCTGGTCAATCATTTTAGAAAAACAGGAAAACTGATTTGACACTAGGGCGAAGGAGAGATGAAAGCTCAAGGAGGGCTTCCCTGATGGTGCAGTGGTTAAGAATCTGCCTGCCAATGCAGGGGACAAGGGTTCAAGCCCTGGTCCGGGAAGATTCCACATGCCGCGGAGAAACTAAGCCCATGCGCCACAACTACTGAGCCTGCGCTCTAGAGCCCGTGCTCCGCAACAAGAGAAGCCATTGCAATGAGAAGCCCGCGCACCACAACGAAGAGTAGCCCCCGCTCGCCCCAACTAGAGAAAGTCTGCGCGCAGCAATGAAGACCCAACGCTGCCAAAAATAAATAAATAAAATAAATAAATTTATATTTAAAAAAAGCTCAAGGAGAAGACAATTGATGCATAAACTAAGAAAGTAATTTTACTTTTTAAACCAGTGAGCCTATATTAAGCAAAGAAATGTGCTTCTCACAGTTTTTAAAGCAACTGGGAAAGTAAGTCTTCTTTCAGGTAGTGCCATATGAGGCCTGAAAAGACACTGCTTGGGGTGAGGCAGTAGCAGCCCAACAGGGTTAAGTCTCTTCAAGGTTTTAAATAAAAAACAAACATCCAAAAAATAAAAGCATGAAGCACAAAAAACAAAGCAAAACACTTCCCCCCCCACAAAAAAAATCCACTTAATTTTTATTGGGATTGCTCTCTAATACCTAAGGAAGGGGTTGGCTCTCTTGAATTTTTCTTTACGGTTGTCTCTGTGCTAAGGAATAAGGTCACAACTGGGGTTTTAACAGGGTGCCAGTGGGCCTCATGCAGAAGAAAAGCTAAAGGATTGAGGTCTTGTGGGTATTATCCTCAGGCTCTTTCTCCTCCAGTCTTTCTTTTATATATAAATAAGACAAGAGCTCCAGGCAATTGTGAAGTTAGGGCAGCAAAACATAAGGCAAATTTTATCTCTCTGAGCCTCAGTTTTCCCACATGTAAATTGAGGAGACTGAACTGTAATATATAATCACTCAATCATCCCCAAAGTCCCTTTCAACCGAAAGTACATAACAAAGTTAAAAATGCAAAACAAAAACAAACATCAACAACAATCAAAGAAAAAAAAACCAACCCACTTCTAAACCTCTGCTCCTCAGCTGGAATCTGATGGTAGGACTTCATGAAGCACCAGCCCAGAGGTATTCATGACCCCTCAGTCCTGGGTCTGACAGCCTCCTAGTGATAGAGCTCATGTCCCATCCCCACGAGGCCCAAATTCCTGAGGGTGACTGTTGATTTAGCAACTGTCGAAACAATAGTGGTAACAATGACATCACGATGATAGTATTGATAATAAGGCCAATAAATGCTATTATTAATGATAATAACAGCTAACTTTATTGAGCAAGATTATTAAGGGCCAGGCACTAGAAACGTCACATCTATTTTAGTCAGTCAACCCCTGTAACAACTCTATGATGAATTAACCCCGATATTATCTCCATTTTGCAGATGAAGGAACTGAGGCTGAGGCACAGAGCAGTTAGGCAGGTAGCAGGAGCAAATGATACAGCAACAAATCATTGAATCACCAAGATCCAAGGGGGAGGGGGTCCACAGGGCTCCTACACAGCACCGCAGGACACTAAGGACAGGACAGAGCTCCCAAGAGAGAAGACTTAGCCCACTGAGGTGGAGCCAGTGGGGTAAGCCGACTGAGAACTGGGAGCTACGGGTTGCATGTTGACTCTGCCACTGCAGTTAAGCCAAGTCAATTTCCTTGTCTGTAAGACAAGGGCAGAGGATGAGATAACCTTTAAGTCCCTTTTCAGCTCTGACATTCTCCATGACGGACCATGGTCCATAAGGACTCAGCAACTGTTTGATTCCCAGGCTTTTTTTTTTTTTTTTTTTTAAGTTCTTCATTTCTATTTTAAAAAATTGCATGTTCCCGTGGCCCTGGAATGCCTGCCTCTGGCCCCTCTGGAGCCCTGGGTTATGTGAAAGCAGCCGTGCCAAGCTGGCCCATGGGCGGGGCCGAGTCTTCCTGGCTGGCCTGTGACATGTTCCTGACGTACTGTGTGGTCAAGGAGCTGGAACTGGGGGGGCTGAACAAGGGCCAAGCCTTGCACTTCAGCTTCCTGACCTGGCAGCCATTCAGAGAGACCCTGCTAAGTGCTATTTCCTAAATACACTCTCTTTTCATAACAATCTTACCACATTGCTTTCCTTTACAAGCGCTCTTAAAAAAGGGAACTGGACTCCTTCTGGTTAATCTACACAGACTACATTTGGAAACCATCAGAAACTGAACTCTAAACAAAACGTTATTAATGTGTTGTAATCTGCCCTCTATGTTGCAGATGAAAAGAAAATGTTTTATAGTTTCAGAGCATACGTTTTAATTGCCTTTTAAGAGTGCATATACTTTTAGTACTTAGTGTTATAAAACTGTAGTATCTGTTTCTTGATAACTGTTGAGTGATCTCAGCTATTTTTATTAGTTTTTTTTCCTTATCCTTTTCTCCCTTTTTCTCCTAAACTGCCACCCATGCAAAGTTCCTTTAGATCAAGCTTGATAGAGGGCTCGCATATTTGAGATCTTCCATTATAAATAGCTTCTTAACAACCTCCACCTCACTATAAAACACTTGTTCTTGAAAATGAGTTCTATAAACAAAGATGGAATGGGTGGCTTTGTCTAATAATCCAGTATAGCTGGGAACCGTGCAGTCTAGCCTTTTCCCAGTTTGCTATTGCTTTTTTATGGGGGCCAGATGACCCACGGAGATCTGATGCTCTTGCTACTTTTCTCAACTGTACAGCCCTGTCCCAAGAGACTAACATATCAGTCATCAGCCCAGAGGTTTCAAGGGCAGAGTCTTGGACGTACCAAGATCCAGTTTGCTTTTCAGTAAGGAATCCCAAATTCATTAGAATTAGGCCTGAAGTTAACAGAGGATTGGGCTCTCCACCAGCTTGTCACCAGGCTGACAACTCCCTGGAAGGCTGGGTTCACTTGACAGAGTCTGAGGGGCTGAGGTCTCCATTGTCCCACCCTCCAGATGGACAAATGATGCCCAGCTCTTGGACCAGTGATATAAACCTGAATCACAGGCTCACAGGAAATGAAATGACCTTTCTGAGCTAAGGGTTTCTTGGGGCAGGGCCGGGGGATGGGAGCATTTGGCCATCTGGATTCCTGGCCTGGAGGAAACTGTTTCTTGAGTGGTCCAAGTATTAAGTACTCCCAGTGACACAAAGCACCACAATGGCAGCCACAAATGATAAAACCTTTCCAGGAACATCTAATATAACACAATGTTCAAAAACCAGATTTATAGAGACTCCTTCGACCAGAAGGATCCATGGAGATGATGTAGTCCATCACTCATTTTCAGGTGAGGAACTGAAGCCAACACGGGCAAGTTATTTACCCAAGGTCTCATGGCCTACGGGAGCTTAGAAACCTGGTTTCTAGTTCTCTACCTGGTTCTTCACCACCTACAGGATGACCATCGGTGAGTAAAGGAAGCATCACTGGAAGGAATTCCCTTTAGTCATCTGAAAATGGGACCATGTGCCCTTTAATTTCAGTTTCTTTTCAGAGATAGTCATCTTCCTTATCTCAAACATTAACTCAAATGTTTCTTACGATGTCTCCAGTGTTTCCCTAATGTCTTCATGACTCACTGGATATTATGGCTTGATACAGTACAGAGCAGTGCTCAGTTACAACCTTAGTTTCTAAAGCAATTTTTTTTTTATGAAAAACAAGCCTTCCTCTCAGTTCCCTTGCCATCAAAACTTGCACAATATGTTGAGAATTCTTGCAATGGCTCAGCAGGCCCAATTTTCATAATTTGTCAGAATCCACAATGTGAAGGAGCAGTTGTTTATAAATCTATCAAAACTGAAATATTTTTTTGGTCTGCATTGGGTCTTTGCTGCCATGTGCAGGCTTTCTCTAGTTGCAGTGAGCGGGGGCTACTCTTCATTGCGGTGCGCAGGCTTCTCATTGCAGTGGCTTCTCTTGTTGCGGGGCACGGGCTCTAGGCACGCGGGCTTCAGTAGTTGTGGCATGCGGGCTCAGTAGTTGTGGCTTGCAGGCTCTAGAGTGCAGGCTCAGTAGTTGTGGCGCACGGGCTCAGTTGCCCCGTGGCATGTGGGATCTAGTTGTGGCATGCGGGCGCAGTAGTCGTGGCGTGCAGGCCCTAGAGTGCAGGCTCAGTAGTTGTGGCGCACGGGCTCAGTTGCCCCGTGGCATGTGGGATCTTCCTGGACCAGGGCTCGAACCCGTGTCCCCTGCATTGGCAGGCGGATTCTTAACCACTGTGCCACCAAGGAAGTCCCCAATTTCTGATTCTTAATCTTTGGGGCAGGTGACATTTTAATAACCTCAAAAATCAGCTCAAAAGGAAGCTTTGAAAAAGCTGGGTCATCCTATTTTCATACTCTAGGGGTCTATCAGCTAGATATGGCAAGTCTTTCTCTCTTTTAACAGATCATAGATCAAGTGGTTATAATTATAAAAAGATTGGACAAAGAACAGCTACTTAAACATCCTTGGAAGTAACTTCTTCTACCACCATTTTATAACCACTTCTAAAGAATTCTCTTCTGGGATGAAACAATGTGAAACCAAGAGTTTCCCTTAGACAGGTTAAGGGAAAGCCCTTCCATTCAGTCATTTTTGCATTAATTGGTGCTCCTAAAACAAACTGGTTTTTTTTGTTTGTTTTTTTTTCGCCGTGCCATGAGGCATACGGGATCTTAGTTCCCTGACCAGGGATCGAACCCGTGCCCCCTGCAATGGAAGTGCTGAGTCTTAACCACTGGACTGACAGTGAAGTCTAAAACAAACTGTTTCTCCAGCCAGGGACATAATTCTATGCTGGGATACTGGAGTCCATCTCTGCTGCCGAGATCTCTCTCCTTAAGATCTCAGCAATATAGTTTTTGGGTGTGTTTCATGACCTTTTGTGCTAGCAAATAAGCCTTTGGAGGATTAAAATTAACTTTCTCATCCTAGTTTAAAGAGTGCTCTGCTCTGGGAACATGAAAAAAAAAAAAAAAAGCCCGAGTCCTGTGCCAAATACCCAGTCTAGCAGTGCTGATATTGCTTTCAAGGCTCTTATTTTAAAAATAAATTTTTATAGGAGTAGCAGAGAAAGTAGCAAAAGAATATACAAAAGCTCCTCTTTTTAAGATCAAAGAAGAATCAAGTTTTGTGTTACAAGTATTTGAGAATATGCTACTACTTTAAACTACTCCAAGTGGTTTAAAGCATTAAATGTGCTTCAAACTTCCTGACCTATAGATCTAAAAGTAATCACTCACCTTGACCTATGTATCCTAATATGGACTAAATAGAATATTCAATGAAGTCCTGGTATCATATGTGTTAGGAGCCTTAAAATCAGGCTATCAGAATTGGTCATCTGCCCACAGAGCTGGCTAGATAAATTTCCACAATGACACACTCCTGGAATGAACACTGAGGGACTCAGGTCAGGGCCACTTCCTGTTAAGAAAGCACAAGGCAGACAAATTCTCACCATATGGCCTTCACCCTCTGATCTTATATCTTACCTGTCCTCCCTAGGCCCAAGGCTCTGTGGGAATTCATGCCAAGCTGGGGCTTAGAACCTCAATTGCCATTATCTTTATAAGTTGATTTCTTTAAAAGGTCCTGGGAAATAGGATGGAATCATTACAAGGAGTGGTCCTTTAGATTTCCATTAAAAAAAAAAAGTAGTATCAGCTTCAACTCAAAAATCTATTCCTTTACCTCTGGACAAGCAACACAGGGAAACTGTATTAAATCATCCAAAGCAAAACACAGGCCTTTAAAGTGCTTCAGCTTTCAGACTCAAACAGGGTGCCATCCTTGATACGTACAATCAGAAGAAGTTCCCTTGGCTGCCTTCATGGGGCAAGGATTCAAGAAGTGCTCAGGAAGGCAGAAAGCTCTCCAAAAGAAGCTAATTCAAAAGAGATTTCCAAGTCAACATCCAAACCGAAGAGATGTGGAAAAATTCAGAAAAGCATCCTAACAAAACATCCCAACAAAGTACCCTAACTCCTTTTTGCAAACCCACAACTGGTAGAAGCAAAGTTCTAATGTGACAGCCTTTTAAAGCAGCAAGTTGCAACCACAAGTGTGGTTGCTCTTCCAACATTATTTTCTTTGGGAAAATTACACGGGTGGGTAGGGAAGCAAACCCAAGAGGACTGCAGTTTACAAGTCCCGAGGCCTGGGAAGTAGGATGCACAGAGCCTAGGGGTGGGGACCTCATGGTAGAGAGGAGAAATCTAACCTTATTGTACAAGGTGGCTAAGATCTCTGGCCGCTCTTCAGGCAGAGTATACTGCTCTCTATGTGCAAAACTGCTCAATAAAATTTTACTGGCAAGGCAAAAGGAGAAACATCTGCTCTAGTCAAGAGCAGCTGTGGTCAGCAATAAGGCAGCTGGCACAGGGTCAGTGCTGTTCTTGCTGGTAGGTGGTATTGTGGTCACCAGTAATTACTTTGGAGAATTTCACGGAGTCAAGGATAACTAAATGGACAAAGAACATTTTATTTTACTTTCTATCTTTAGCCCAGGAGCAAAAATCGTGACATGTTGTATAGAATTCAGAAGCCCGATGCAGTCCATATTTTTCATGGCAGAACTTTTTACCTCGAAGACTGGAAACCCTTAAATGTAAGTATTTCAAAAAATATGTTCTTGACAAGTGACCTCTCCACTCATTATTTCTGATTGAACAGTTCCTGTAGATTGCATTACTCTTTAAGTGTTTCCTTCTGAAAGATATATTATAGAATACTTTAAAGAAAATGTGAAAATTATATTTAGCAAATCAAATGGTACAAGTTTTTAAAAACCTCATCTTTATCAAATTTGCATGATATCTTCAAAGTTAAATAAACCCTACAGTAAATGGAAATTTGGAATGTAAATAAAAATCTGTTCAATGCATGCAGTTGATAATTTTTCATGGAATGATGAATGTCAGAAAGTAGCAGTTAAATTAATATACACCGTACTTAAAAAATTAAACACTTGGGAAATAACCTCTTGAGCCGCTGGAAAATGACAACGTCTAAGACAGTTCAATCAAGTTAATTTCAGTAGGAAAGCAATGCATTTTTCCCACCAGAAACTATATGAAAAAACAAATTAACCAAAATGGGTCTCTGAATGATGGGATAACATCAGCCTCAAGGAGAACTTCATGACTGCTTGTCAATTAAGTTATTCTACACACATATTCAAAGGCAAAACTAGCCACATTCATTTTAAATCATGTCAAGGCAGAATGGTCGATATTATATTAAAACGAAAGCATGATTTGCATTAAAAAAGAAAAGGAAATTCTCTTGCCAACCAAGAGAGCTCACCGGCAACAGCTGGTATAATTCAGGTATTCAATCTCCAATGAAGCCATGCCAGGTAGGTCATGTCCAAAATCTTACTGGATATACAATACTAACCCCCTAGTGTACCCTCTGATGGCTGGGGCTCCTCGAAATCCTTAGACAATTTTGGAAGTGGAGGGAGAGACCCAGGGACCAATTTCAACCTACTTTAGACCTATTCCTAACTCAACCATCTCTAGAATGCCACCTTAGACCAGGTCTGGGGTCATGATAGGTCCAGGGTTCTCCCAGGACAGAAAACAATCCTTGATCAGTATGTAAGGAAGGCCAAATCCAGGTGCTAGAAGGCTGGGATTGTAAGTGTCAGCCCTGTCAATCGCTGTGCATAGATCACTTGAACACTCAGAGTGTCAGTTTTTTTACATGTCAGAGGAGGAAGCCTTCCAGCTTTGACATTACACTGAGTCCACAAAGAACAGGTCTCTAGACCTAAAGAGGTGCCCCATCAGCTCCATATCCCTCAGGACTAGGCAGTAAGAGGTCCCTAACAATCTCCTGTTGTTTTTTCTTTCAATGAGACTTTCACTACCATTAAAAAGAAGTACTAAATTTAGGTGTTCCCTGAGGAACTGGTTTTTATGATGATAGCCCAACATCTCATAGTTGTTACGTTAAAGCCTACCATCTGAAACCACTGAATAGTAGGCAGAGGACTTATATGACTTTGAGTTTTACATATAAAATTTCGACCAGAGAGAAAAACTGATTGACATCACATACTATGGAAACAACTTTTTCATCTTTTAAAATAAGCAACTTTAGGACTTCCCTGGTGGGGTGCAGTGGTTAAGAATCCACCTGCCAATGCAGGGGACATGGGTTCGATCCCTGGTCCAGGAAGATCCCACATGCTGCGGAGCAATTAAGCCCATGCACCGCAACTACTGAGCCTGCGCTCTAGAGCCCGCGAGCCACAACTACTGAAGCCCGTGAGCCTAGAGCACGTGCTCCGCAACAAGAGAGGCCACTGCAATGAGAAGCCCGCGCATCGCAACGAAGAGTAAGCCCCCGTTCGCCACAACTAGAGAAAGCCCACAGCAGCAACGAAGACCCAACGCAGCCAAAAATAAATAAATAAATAAATAAATAGATAGATAGATAGATAGATAAATAAAATAAGCAACTTTACTGATTTATCAGTAATGTTTGCTTAAATACTGCCTAAAATTACAGTCTATTACACTGCATTTAGGAGGATGAATAGTGAAATCACAAATCCTATGGAGTTCCAGTTAAGTCTTAAAAAACATTGCTCCTTCCCTGTATATCCCATTTTGTAAAATGTAGAATAAATGAAGTCTGTGAGCAACAGGCAATTTTAATAATAAAGTAAAAATCTTCTGAATTTTACCTATTGTTATTCTTTTATGACACATTTTTGCTAACTTCTGGTCACACTGTTTTCAAACTGATGCCTTTGCCAATGTTATTTCCACAGACTGAATGGACTTCCCTTAGTTTTTTTTTTTTTTTTTTTTGCTTTCTTTTAACGTGTTGAAAACCTACTTATTTGTCTTCTAAAGACACTATCTTCTAACGAACTGGCAAAATAAATCCTGATCTATCCAATAATGAGATAGTATGCACCCCATTATATGAGATTATAAATAAAGTTCTCAATCTGTTTGGAAGAAACTGGGATTAGGGATTAGTTCATAGAGGCAGCAAGGGACATGATAATCTCTGGAGAACTGTGATCAACACTATTCCTTCTCCTAAACATCGGCTCAGAAGAAGTGGGATAAACCTCTGTAAAAAAGCAGGTTGACTGGCAGAAGAGAGGCTCTGAAGGTGAATTTTTCCTTTAGCTTCCTGAATTCCAGGCTCTTTTCATCTCATGAGATTGTAAGTGCAGGTTCTGTACAGCAGCTCTTTGCTATAGCTCGCATTCAGTGATGTCTTTCTAATCGGAGGAAGGGTCTAAGCAGCACGGGCTAGTCAGTGAAGAAGTTCTCATCATGTCTAAAGCATCAAATATAAAGGGAGGATAGCTAGAGTCTGGGTCTGGCAACATTAACCAAATATGGACTGAGTCCAAAACAGACATGAAAGTTATTAAAACACCACTCTGAACGTCTTTATGTGTTTTAGGTATAGTGACTTAAGGCTCATCGGGGCATATCTAAGAGTCTCTTTTGGGTTCTGATATTTATACTGTCTTCTTCATGTTCTTGGCTTCTTCATCTTGAATAACAAGAGCCATTCTGGTCCTAGATATACTTATCACCAAGAAACCATTCCCCTTTAATTAAAACACACACACACACACACACACGCACGCACACACACACGCGCGCACACACACACACACTGAATCTTATTCTATTATCCTGAAGGCTCTTAGCCTTCTTAGAAAACTTAAGCATTTACTCAACAAACCTTGTTTCACCCCTATGTGTCACATGCTAAGAGTAGGGGAGAAAGTACAATTTTAAACTGGTTTTATCTCAAAACTATTATTTTATTAGGCTTATTTACTTTCTCTTCTCTTCTGTTATTAGCATAAGGAGATGGCTAAGTCATTTGGGGGTGTGTGTGTGTGTGTGTGTGTGTGTGTGTGTGTGTGTATTAAATCCTGGCGCAAGACAACAAGTAGAGACAGCAGAGCCAAAGGGAGATACAGGCGCTGGGTGGTCAGACAGGCTAGTTCACTGGCTTTTGCCACTCTCTCCTGTATACCAACCCACAAATCGGTAGAAACAGCGAACTCCTTATTGACTTCCGGAATCACCTTCAAAGAGTCAAACCTCTAATGTCAAGTGTACCTAATTCAGTGTGTCTATGGTATTGAGGGTCCCCCAAAGAAAGCCTAATTGGATTGTAATTTCAGGTTGGCCTCTTCTGAAGGGTGAGAGACAGGGAGTGAGAGCTGTCAGGGAGGGAGCAGACAGTTTCTCATGGCAAGAATCCTCTCCTGTCCAAACACAGGAAAGTTCCCAAGTAAGAGTGGCATATTGAAATCTAATCAAATGGCTAGCCTATTTTTACCCTTGAATTCATCAAAATCGCCTCAAGAACAACCACCCTTGGTACTTTTTAAGAATGCTTCCTTTGGGGGAAGGTTTTAGTTGAGACATACTTCAGTGTTTTTGAGTTTAATTTTAAAAGAAATGAGCCCTTTATAGTCAGTCACAGGGCTCTAAGACACAGGTAAATGAATCCAGTCTACTGAATAAGATAAGATCGGTCTTGAACTTCTTAGAGTATGTGGGCTAAAATGGATAAGTTTTAAACGAGCATCAACTGCAACTCATTCCACTGTAATATCATGGTGCAGTGGAAAGAATATGGACTTTGGGGTCAGATAATCCTGGGTTCAAAGCCTGTCCCTATCACTTATCTTAGGCTCAGTTCTCTTAAAAATATAAACACTATTCTACCTGGCAGGATAGTTGTGAGGATAAGAAAATATGCATATAAAGTGTTTATCACACACACACACACACACAAAGTGTCTATCACAGAGTAGGCATTCAATAAATGGTAGTTACTGCTATTATTATTATTATTATTATTATTATTATATGAGGTGACATGGTTACAGTTCCCAAACATCCCAATACCCACACCAAAACGCAGGTCACAAGGAGAATGTAACTGCCTTCACAGAAAATCCCAATCAAAATATTTTTTATCATATACATATTTAAAACTCAAGTATAAGACTTTTAGGCCTGCGAACTTCCAATACAACAGTATGGCTTCACATACTTGAGTGTTCTTTTAAAAAAATATATTCACATTTAAAAGGTCAAGTTGTAAAGCCATTTGATTAAAATAGTAATAAAAGAGTAAACATTAACTCACAATTTCTCCTTTGCTCTTTACTATTCCAAGCAGTATCACCTCCCGAATAAGTTGCACCTTAAGACATTGTAAGATTATCTTGATTAAAATCTTTAAGTTCTTAATTTTAAGTAGGGAAAACCTAATCTCCAAAAGCCAAGTTTAATACTTTTAGCATGATCTAGATCTTAACAGTAGCATGTTATCCTCTGCTACTCCTGGAACATGACTGCCCAAAGTAAATGAAGTTCCCTTTTTATATTAATTTTAGAGCCACTGATAAAAATACAAATGATTAACATCAGAAAGGAAGAATTGCTCATCGTTAGGCCACCCAAATTTCCAAAATCATCATAAGTTGTAGAAAGCTTATCTCTGGAATTTCAACAGTTTTCTCAAAGGTGTCAGAGCTATCTACTAGAGGCCTTGCAAATTGAATTAAATAACAAAATACAGCAAACAAATACCCACCCCCCTAATCTGTCAGTATTTCAAACCTAGGCTTTCCTCTTGGTTATGTAACTATCCTTGATGATAATTCTGTTCAAGCTAGTATTTCCTCTCTAAATTCACTTTTAACCCAAGCTAAATAAGGATGCTGGTGCCAATCAACTCCCACTATCTACAATATGGTAACCCATTTGATTCACTCTTGCTTTTGCTTCTCAAAAATAAACTCACTAAATCAGCACCTGATCTTCCCCTAAGAACTGTAAACCCATCCTATACGTAGGAAAAATTGACACAAAGATAGGTTATATTGCTTCCGTTGTTAAAAATAGCCACTAGTAAATTTAAAAATCTGAAGTATCCAAGCATTTAGATTTCTTATTTGCTTGTCTGGACTATCTGCAATATCCATTTCGATTTTTGCTATTTCTAGCCACAAAGCCATCACAGGAGTTGGCCTCAGGGCCCGGAGAGGAAATCTGGCTTCCACCTCTGGGACACACGTTTCAGCGCTTATGTCTGACTGACCCTGCCAATCACCCCTGCCAGAAGCCACAAGCCTGGCTTACAATAACAGAGTATATCAAAGAGGACAGGAAAGAAAACAAGACAGTGGCAGGGTCAGCAGAGGATAAGAACACGGTGAAGATGCCCTGTGGAAGCAGGGAACAGGGAGCCATATATTCATCGTATCGAGTGTGTTTCTCAGAAAAGGCAAAGTCATAAATGCTTTGGACCTTGACTGCCAAAGTCGGCCCTGTACCACCATAAAATTACTGTCAGATGTAACTAGGAGAGCAGATTGTCTCGTTATGATGGGATGGGTCAAGAAGAAACACTCTTGTTCACACGAACTTGTAATTACAACCCATATGCTTAAACCAACTCAGAGTGGTGATCGTGGTAAGTGGTAACTGTATATTGACCTCTGATATAAAGATCATCCATGTAAAGTGACTCTTTTCACTAGAACCATCCAGTTCAAGAATAGTGATAATCCATGCTTGCCTCCATATAAGAATATGCCTAATCCATTGTGCACCGTGATCATAAACTCAGCAAATTTAAAAGGCATAGAGAGTAGAATAGAAAAGTAGTTAAGAGCTGGGGAGGGGGTTTATAGTCAGTCTGGGTTTGACCTTGACTCTGCTCCTTATGAGCTGTGTGATCTTGGGGAAGTTACTAGTTTCTCTGAATTGCAGTTTTCTCAGAGAATTATTATGAGCACTCAATGTCCCCCCCAAAAAAGGTGAACTTTCAATATACGTTAACTTATTATTAAAGACAGCTATATATTATAAAAACAGAAGATAACTTTTAAAGGCCACACTCTTAGGCCTGACATTCCCAATCTACTTTTAGTCTCAATCAACTTTTTCAGCCTTTGCTTCTACTACTTCCCTTCACATCCACTATCCAACTTTCCTGCCTCTACTCCTTTATTTGTGTCGTGCCCTCTGCATAAAATCACCGTTAGAGTCACCTTTAAAGATTCAAGCCTACTGTTCAAATGACACCTTCTTCAAAAAGCCTCTTTCTTTTTTTATCTTCCCCATCTCTCTTCACTAAATTACTCATAATATCTTGTAACCTTCTGACAACTGACTATTTTATGCTGTCTGTTATAGGCATTTGTATATAAACAGAGTACCTAGCACAGGGCTTTGTCCACAGTAGCACTTAGTAATGGTTGATTAGAGGAATAAACGAACAACAACAATTCTCTCTCTAATAGATCTAAGAAAATGAGCAACTTGCCTTCACACTCCTACTTCCCTACAGAACCCCACGAAAACGCCGTTGCCTCATTAACTCCGGCAGGACGGGAGAGACAGAAGTTGCCAGGAGCCCAAGCTGTGAGAGTTGGCACTTCTCTCTTTGCATCCAAGGAGTTAAACTGAGTCCCGGGGAGATAAAAATCTCTGGTTTTATTGTTTAGTGAGGCTGCCTGACAAACGAAGATCCAGCTGCAATTGTAACATTCCAAGCTCAGAAGGCGCCAAGTTTTACTAACTATAATTTAACTGGTCCGACTGCTGCAGTCCAAATTCTTGTTTGGATAATCAGTCTTTGTTTGAATATGTTCAAAAACAGCACAGACTAGCATTAGCCTCTGGGTATGTCATGTGAGCTGATTACCCTGTGGCTCCCAGTAGCAGAAACTCATACACAAGAGGAGGATTATTTTCCTAGTATTACTGTTACGCTAACATATAATCAGTCCTTTTCTCCCAGTCTCCACATCTCGTCCACAGCCTCCCCCAACCTTTTTCTTTTCCTCCTTTCTTTTTTCTTCTCTTCTCTCTCTTTTTTTTTTTTTTATAATTCAAAAGTCTTCTTTCCAAGTTCAACCAAAGTTTAAAGGTGAAAAGGTCAAGAAAGTTTCATGGCTGTGGCTGTTTAGAAAAGGGTAGGACTAACTGGGGTCTCTAGCTCAGCCTCTACTAAAGGCTCAAGAAGCTCATATTTCACTGTACTTCTGCAGCGCCCAGTCGCCTTGACACAATCTGTTTGGAATGAAATTAAGCCCTTGTTAATCATTTTTAACATAATAGAATAATAATAACTTCACCTGCCAAACAATCATTTCATACTTAAGCAACTCAAGTGGCTCATTTGTTTGTTAAAAAAAAAATCCAAATTCTCCAAGTTGTACGTTTTAACTGGAGGACACTCGTTTGGGATCTATCCACCCCGCCCGTCTGCAAGTCATTCGGCTCTAACAAGCCAAGAAGGATTCTGGAAACTCTGCACCTATCCTGTCACTTGGGCCTTGCTCTGGCCATTCTCAAAGAGCCCAAATGAGTTGACAATGCCTGGCTGACAGAAAATGCTGGACAGTATTTGCTATTAGTATTTTGGAGGGGAAATCCTGACTCAGAGGGACAGTTCCAGCAATCAGTGGAAAAACTGCTGGTGGGGAGAAACCACGGCTCGGAAAAGGCTGGAATGATTAGCCATTGGTACATGGGTTGGCAAAATGCTGCAAACTGGGAAACTGAAGTGGGAGCTCTCAACTGGTCTGGAATTGTAGGTGTAAATCCGGTCCCAGCAGCTCCTGCATTGCTAGAGGGAAGGCCACCAAAGGAGAAGGAAACTCTGCTCCCTGGGAGGGATATCTGTTTATTTTACAATTAACAACAGCAAAGGAACGCTTTCTGAAATTCTTCCTGGAAGGCACAGAATTTAATCCTATACAATAGTTTGGTATTGAATCTGCAAGGTCTTAGCTGAGATGACAGGTAGAAATCAGAGTACTTCAGACCTGGCTCCAGTTACAGAGACACAAGGAACCAAGAAAAGCCCCTTTTGGGGCCAAAATTCTAAACTGTGCAGTGATCTAGGATTTGAGAGAGGAGGAGAAGAAAAAAGACGGTGCTGTGCATTAGGGCGCAGTGGGAAATGGATAGGAAGTGAGGTGTAATGGTTGAAAGTTTATCATTTATCTACTCCTCTGCATCCTTGCTCCATGCATTCTGGGGCAAAGGAAGAAGGTTTCTATTGTGAATTTCCACAACTTCTAATAGTCGTAGGTTAGACATATACTCATCTTTAATATCAATGAATTACACCTTCTACTAACTTAAATCATGCTGAAATTTAAGACCATGTTTTTCCTCCCTGCTGTGGGTACTGAGTGAAAGAAAAAAAACAGACCCACTGATATTAACAGCGCTCAGTTCACATTAATTAGAATTATAGAATGCCACAGCCAGAAGAGCTCTTAAAGAAAGGTTAAAGTAGAAGTGTCTCAGGGGCCAGAACTGAGGCCAGACAGGGATTTTCCCTGTACCCTCCATTAACGAAACATCTCCACCTGTATCTGTTTTATATATTGGGGTCCTGCAAAAATTTCACTAGAAAAAAAGGCTCTGCTGTTGGGGAGGAACGGGTAAGAGGGAGGTCTGAAAACCAAAGAGCTGGTCCAATCTTTCATTTTAAAGTTAACGAAACACGGGACTGTGAGGCTGTGACTTGGCCAAGGTCCCTCAGTGAGTAGAGAACAGGGTTAAGACAAGAATTCCTCTGCAGCCCCCAGTTCAGTATGTGCTCCATCTCCAAACCATGTCTGTCTGCTCCACCTTTCAGGGAAGCCCTGCCTCCATTTACTGTGTCTGCATCACAAGACTGCAACCTAAAAAGAAACACTTTTTAGAAATATTTAACTGGCACAAGAAGTCAAATTAACAATCATTTTTTAGATCTGGACAATGAACTACGGCAAGCCTGGTTGATGGCCATCTTTAGTTGTAAAATCACTTCTGCTAAAGCCATTAGCCACGAAGCGTTCTGGGCAACTCGGATTTTACAACAAAACCTGTAAAAGCCAGGGGTCAAAACTTTTCCCTGGGGCTCAAAGGTGTGAAGCTTCTGAAATGAAGCTTGGGCACTCAGAACCTTCCCAATCAGCTCTAATCTTCACCACCTCCTTTTGATTATCCCTTGAAGAGTGTTGCTAGATAATATGGAGGGGGGAAAAAAAAAAGCCCAATAAAAAAAGGAAGTATTTTTAGCCTCTTTTAAAGCGGTGACAAAGTTTATCACACTCCTACTCAAATTAGTCACACAGGTTAGTCCCAAGGGAGAGCAGTCTGGCTACAGATCATTGCAAAGGAATGACTTCTTGGAGGCCTAAAACAAACACTTAGGCACATGGTTCCATCTGGAAATATAGTCAAATAGAAGCAAATTCCGCGAAATTCCCAACTGATGCAAGCAACATAATTTTGTATCTTACAATACTAGCTTGGACTAGCTGCTGTGGTCTGCTAAATAGATACATGACTCTAAAATGAGGATAAAGACAATAGTTATTTCAATAATGATAATAATAATTATTATTTCCAATATGCTTATTCACAAGGGTTGAAGATGCCAATACAGCAGCAATGGAGAAGAGAGAGAACAATTGAGGATAAAACAAGACTTGCAAAGAATTTCCCACCATTTTGGTTCTTTTTCCTTTTAAGAAAGAGAAAATTGGTCCTGAATCCTCACGATGAAACTCAGGGACTTGAGGTTTTCTAAAGTTTTTCTTCACAAGCAAGAGGGTTTTCAGGGAAGGACTAGCACATGGGCCATGAAATTGGTTATCTTCAAGGGTCTGTCAAAGTGCCCTAAATGCAGCAAAGATTCCCACAGGAGTCTCTGTTCCTCTGTTCAAATACGAAAACCACCCCTTCTTACCCTTACCCCTTATAGCCCCCTATTCTTTTTTGCCAAAATGCATTAGTTATGAAGCATTACTGCCAGTAGGTACAGTTACATAAAACATGCATGCTTATCCAAAATTAATTGTTTCCAAGCTATGTGGGAAACTAAGCACCCGGTACATGAATAACTCATAGTCACTAACTTTGTAGAATATTTTAAAACTTACCTTCTTATTTCTTTTGAAGATAGGGTTGCCTTAATACCCAGCACGGTTTTGTATTATAGATTTGGAACTCAAGAAATTTCTAACACGGGTTAGAAATGGCTTTGCCACTCATGAACTTCATGAATTTATGACCTTGAACAAGTAGCTGAACTTTATAAAACCTGTTTCTTATCTGTAAAATGGGAACAGAAGAGAGCAATAAAAAAATATAACCTTTACCAATGTTTGTGTTATTGTAGAATTTCTGGGGTTATCTCGTGGTGGGCCAGGGAGAGCTGCATTGCTTAAAATTTTTAGGAGGAAAGGTAATTTGACAGGCAAATAATTCATATGTTAAAACAAACATATACATTGTGGAAGAGAATACAATATCAACACTAATTTTAAGATAAAACCTTAGCTTCAAGAAAAATTTTAAGCCAGTAGCAGTCAAGGTTGTGGGTCCAGAACTGGGGAAAGAGCAAGGGGGACACGTAGGCACCCCTCTTCTGCTATTCGAGGTACTTCAATGGAAAAGTTTTAGAAGCACAAGAATGTGGTTCCCCAACTCAGACTGGGGCTGCCGAGGAAAAAAATTATTAAATTTAGACAGAAAATTGGTGTGTGACTTAAAAGGTGACAGCTTTCATTCTTTAGGATAACATGCAATGATTTGGGAAAATACTGTAATTATTGGACCTATTACTTTAGTGCTTTTTTTTTTTTTTGCGGTACGCGGGCCTCTCACTATCGTGGTCTCTCCCGTTGCGGAGCACAGGCTCCGGACGCGCAGGCTCAGCGGCCACGGCTCACGGGCCCAGCCGCTCCGCGGCATGTGGGATCTTCCCAGACCGGGGCATGAACCCGTGTCCCCTGCATCGGCAGGCGGATTCTCAACCACTGCGCCACCAGGGAAGCCCTAGTGCTTTTAAATCCTTTTAAAATACACTATAGGGGGGACTTCTCTGGCAGTCCAGTGGTTAAGACTTTGCCTTCCAAAGCACGGGGGGCAGGTTCGATCCCTCGTCAGGGAGCTACATGCCTCGCGGCCAAAAAAACAAAACATAAAACAGAAGCAATATCGTAGCAAATTCAATAAAGACTTAAAAAAAAAATACACTATAGGGCTTCCCTGGTGGCGCAGTGGTTAAGAATCTGCCTGCCAATGCAGGGGACACGGGTTTGAGCCCTGATCCGGGAAGATCCTACATGCCACAGAACAACTAAGCCCGCAGGCCACAACTACTGAGCCCGTGTGCCACAACTACCGAAGCTTGAGTGCCTAGAGCCCGTGCTCCGCAACAAGAGAAGTCACCGCAATGAGAAGCCTGCGCACCGCAACGAAGGGTAGCCCCCGCTGGCCGCAACTAGAGAAAGCCCGCGCACAGCAACGAAGACCCAACGCAGCCAAAAATAAAATGAGTAAGATAAATAAATTTTTAAAAATACACTATAAATTATGCTTTCTTGTTAAAGGCAGCTTCTCTGGTTAAAGAGTTCAACGTGTCTAGTTTCCTTCACAATTTCTCAACGCTACTGGGGCTTAAAGGAATCTCAAAGCAAGATAAAAAAGGGCTCCTGAAGCCGTTCAAGGCTTCAGTGAAGAGCCAGGTGACTGGTCCCACACACATGAGTCTCACTTGCCAAAATGAGGAACTTCCTACTGCTGGATTCTACTGGGCCTGGGGGGATGATGTCAGAATTTGTGGGAATGAGTGTAAAAGAACAGGTAGAACAAGATGCAAAAATCTTTAGGGCTAAAAATCTACAAGGAGAGTCTCCAGGTGGGAAGGGAGTCTGTGTCTACACCTGTGGCTGAGCCTTTGCACTTTATCTCCCTGGGGTTCACTCTCAAGAAAGAGGAAAAGTACTGCTTAACGCCACTGCACGAACTGTTCTTCCCTTTACAAAGGCTCAAGGATTTACTCGCAAAACTCCCTTTCTATGTTGACCTCAGTGCAAATTTTACATAAAGCCAGGGAGAGAGAGAGAAAAACCATTAGAGAAAAAATGAGCAGCATAAAAAGCTATGTTTCCCAAGATTTCTTTTTTTTTCTTTTTTTTAACATCTTTATTGGAGCATAATTGCTTTACAATGGTGTGTTAGTTTCTGCTGTATAACAAAGTCAATCAGTTATACATATACGTATGTTCCCATACCTCTTCCCTCTTGCGTCTCCCTCCCTCCTAAACTCCCTATCCCACCCCTCTAGGTGGTCACAAAGCACCGAGCTGATCTCCCTGTGCTATGCGGCTGCTTCCTGCTGGCTGTCTATTTTACGTTTCCCAAGGTTTCTGATTCTGAAAATCTCTCCTCAGAGTAGCAAGAGCTTTCCTGACATGGCGCCAGGTGCTCCGCCCTGCTGGACCCGTATATCCGTACAGGACCTTTGCCTGGTTTCTTCTCTTTTGGGTGCTGGCCCTTCTCTCAGCCAGGTGACCTCAGGCACACAAGGTCTCCCCAGCATCCAGGACTGGCTCTACTGTCTACCTGCTCATCTCACCTTGTAATATTCAAGGACAAACACAAATTCTCCCCTTTTCTGTTTCAAATCTCCCACAGTCCCAAGGGTTCCTCTGCCGTCATGATCGCTTCTGGTCTGAGGGACACGTTCAGGTTATAACAGCATCAGTGACAACCACCCACCCGCAGAGGCCAAATCAATTATCTGAATCTGGGGCCCAGGGACGGACGTCAGAGGATCCCCAAATCCCTGAAAACATACAAGATTGTGTGTCTGAGAGTGTCTGCACATTTCTTCTGGAGCAGACTCACAAATTTCACTAGCTTCTCAGTGCTATGACCCCAAGATATTAGGAACCACTGACTTAGCTTTTCCATATTTAGGTGGTGGAACTTGTGCCCCTCTGGAACAGTCTGTGAGGACTCATTCATGTCATTCCACTACCCCTAGACAAAAGACAGTCTAGCCAAAACGTATCCATCCTGGCTAACAGGGTAACATTAGCTTAACATAGAGTAACCATAACCTATATGAAAGGGGCATTAGCACCCACATGGAACATCTCATAAATAGCCAACCTGGAACCCCTCTCCCAGTCTTCATCATTCTTTCCCCGAAGGAAAGCATATCCTATTTTATGCATAATCTAGTTACCTGGATTTCTGGTCCTCAGAAGTAGAAGCAACACATTTAAAAAGGGAAGGTTTGATATAAGTAGATGCATAGATAGCAACAAGAAAAAACTTGGTCTAAGACTCAGTCCCCTCACCTGTAAAATGGATACAGTGAGAGCTCTCTCAAAGGGTCACTGTGAAGATTAAATGAAGTATCCAATGTAACATTATGTGCACCTGGCATATATTAATTACATAGTCAGTAAAAGATTTCTGTCTTTCTCTAAGGTTGTCAGTCTTGATGGCAGAAAAATAAAAGTTACAGTTAATACACATGAGTACTGGAGCTATTTTGCATCTGAGCAAAGAATATGACATAAAAAGCCCTCAACTTTTAATATGTAAGACCCAGTACAACATTTACGCTTATAACAATGAGACATTCAATAACATACACGCAAATGTAGAAAAAGTATGAAATCATGAATAAATAGGATGATACCTACCAAACTGAGGCTAATGATTACCTCTTGTAGCAGTAATGAGTTAGGAGGCTCTAGTTGTTTATTTCTTTTGGGAAAAATATAAGAACAAATATTAAATTGTTATTAAGTTTTAAAATTTGCACAATGGGTCCATGGCATGGTGGATACATTGCTGTTGTTACTATTATGTTCTGTACTTTTCTATATGTTTGGAGTATTTCATAATTAAAAATTAAAAATAGATAAAAAGAAAAAATATGAGTCATTCAACAAGTAAGAACTGCATGTCTAGGCCCTGTACTAGATCAAAGGGTACTCAAGAAGTAAGCAAGCATGAATCCACTTGAGAAAGAGCTCCATACAAAGGGTTAAAACATTAAAATAATTATCTGAACACTTTCTTCTCCAACTATGCACAAAAAGACAGAGTGTTAATATAAATGCTTCAAATATTGCCCTTTTTTTCTGACATGCTGGAGTCACCCGAAAAGTTGATATCACAGGACAAATTTTCCCAAATTCTCTATAGAAAGGATTATGGACGTAACAGCAAGAATGTTAAAACGCGTATGATTGACACTCTTGTGGTCAGCAGGCATTTTAGAAATCACGCTGTATTTTTGAATGTACAAATATTAAATCAGAATGAGCATGTGATAGAGAAAAAAGTGAACCTTAATTTGCAAAAGGACAATCATATATTCTGTAGCTGAAAATATATGAGTAGTCTCCGTAATACCATACGTAAAGAAAACAGACCCTCTGAACAATCACTAATAAATAAGCTCTCACCCTCCTTTCCTTGGCTGTGCCCACTGGAAACAGGAATAAATATCCCCTTCACCACTATACTAGATCATGTTAAGGTCTTAGGTGGAAAAGAAGCGGGGAGAGTAAACTGATTACACTGCATCAAGTACAAGCACATATAAGTGTTTCTGGATTGTAGGGATAAGATGCTCTGGGCTTATTACTGCTCCTTGATCCAGAGAGATTTAAGGATCTGGTTTCAATTAGATGCTTTAAGCTAGTAAAACTATATCCATAAAGACACACTTATAGAAGAACTTTAAGATAATTAGGATGCTGAGGAAACTGACAAATTCCATTCCTTTTCCTTCTCCTCCTTTATTTGCCATCCAGTTGAAAGAAGAACAAAAAAAGCCGTATGATTTTATGAATTAACCAATGGTGGCAAAATTAAACAAACGAATCCAGAGGGATCTTAACAAACTGAGCACTGATACACTGAATCTTTGGGGAGGAAGTGTACAAGTTCATGACCTTTGACACAGTGTCCACTGGCTAAAACCAACACAAGTGTAAAAGGTAAACTTCAGGAGCAATTGGAATTAGATCAGTGCTGAGAATTCAGACCGCCACTTATTAAGTGAAAAAGGGTAACTATTATATTTAGCAAATAATCTGTGTTCTTCTAAGGTTGTTAGACCTGAATACAAAGGCAGGCTGGGTCAAGAAAGAATAAAAGGAGAGATGAGTCTTATTTCTCTAAACAAATGCCTGAGCAAAACTCACATGTTGGGACTTCGCTGGTGGCGCAGTGGTTAAGAATACGCCTGCCAATGCAAGGACACGGGTTCAATCCCTGCTCCGGGAAGATCCCACATGCCGCGGAGCAACCAAGCCCGTGCGCCGCAACTACTGAGCCTGCGCGCTAGAGCCCGCGACCCACAACTACTGAGCCCGCGGGCCACAGCTACTGAAGCCCGCACGCCTACAGCCCGTGCTCCGCAACAAGAGAAGCCCCCGCAATGAGAAGCCCGCGCACCACAACGAAGAGTAGCCCCCACTCGCCACAACTAGAGAAAGCCTGCGCGCAGCAACGAAGACCCAACGCAGCCAAAAATAAATGAATAAATAAATTTTTAAAAAATTAAACAAACAGGGCTTCCCTGGTGGCGCAGCGGTTGCGCGTCCGCCTGCCGATGCAGGGGAACCGGGTTCGCGCCCCGGTCTGGGAGGATCCCACATG
>NC_041227.1:101516668-101520198 GCF_002837175.3 Physeter macrocephalus | reverse complement strand
GCCCGTGAGCCATGGCCGCTGAGCCTGCGCGTCCGGAGCCTGTGCTCCGCAACGGGAGAGGCCACAGCAGAGGGAGGCCCGCATACCACAAAGGAAAAAAAAAAAAAAAAAAAAAAAAAAAAAAAAAAATTAAACAAACAAACAAAAAAACTCACATGTCCACCAGGATGGACTTGCTCCCAGTGATTGCTTTCATTCTAATCATCATTGACAAATCTCTTGTGGCCAGCTAAGAACAAAATTTATTTGGATTAACTTCTGTCATGTCAAAAACATCTGTAAGTGGTAGCTATGGATATCAGCATGGCATGACTTTTGAGTTCAATTCAAATGTTTCACTCTTTGTGTTCATAAACCCTAAGGTGGTGGAGTAGAAGAAGGGGTTCTACATGTTGCAGATCTGTGCTGACAAGGTGTGACTGTCGAGCATGGGCAAGACGGCTAGTCCGAATCCAAATGTGCTGTAAGGATGAAATATACAGCAGATTTCCAAGACTTAGCATGGGAAAAAAGAATGTCAAATACTCCGTTAATCATTTTAATATTGATTAAACCTTGAAATGGTATTTTAGATATACTGGGTTAAATAAAGCATATTATTAAAATTCGTTTCAGCTGTTAGTTTTTACACACCAGGAAACCGAAGTGCAGAGAGGATAAGGAATTGCCCAGGGTCACAGAGGTTAAGAAGTGGTAGAAGCAAGATTCCAATCCGACTGGCCAACTGGCTCCAGAGGTAACATTCAAAACCCTATACTCTCTAGTCTAACTTACTTTTCAAATGTTCTCTCCTTCTCCGCTCCTTGTCACACCCTGTCCTACAGGCAAACCAAACCATCGACTTTCCCTGTATGCACATCATGTTTTCTGAGCATTGTTCGCCCTGCCGGGAACGACTTCCCTTTCCTACTTCCACATAACGAAACTCACCTCAAATGATACCTCTTCCAGGAAGGCTTCCCTGAACTTCCAGTAGAAACTTACTTCCCTTTCTTCTGAATGTCCCCCCCATTTCACTTGTACTTCTGGTATTACTTGATAGTTACAGGTGTACTTATAGTTTATCTTCCTGCTAAGAAGAACTTGGCATTGTGCATCTTTAAATCGCCTATGGTTCCTAGCACAGAGATGCACATGATAGGTGCTCAAAATTTCATTTTATAAATGAATGAGTAAATAATAAATATATAGGATGAAAATTAAAACTGCTTTCTATCCTCAATAGGTTTATGATTGAGTACAGAAGGAAAGATGGACTGCCCAAGTGATATAAAGCAAATGCTTTTTTTTGCCCTCAATGAGAGGTGGCTGAAGGGAATTGAAGAAAGGCAACTTCACTGTCACCTACCTCCTTCTATTCAAATCCTAGCACGTGATGATGCTTGGCAGACATCCATCAGACATGATCAGGCTATATAACTGAGTTCTAGCTATAATGCCTGGTTGACATCTGTAGAAACAACTTTATACACCACAAAGAACCCAGGCTTCGGAAATCAGCTGTTCTGAAAATACCTGCGCTAGCTCTTTCATCATCACGTGGCCACCTCACCAAAGGCTCTCAGAGATGCAAATATAAATTACTCCGTATCGTGTTCTAAGAAATCAAGATATTCCTCCTTTCAAGTGTATCCTAATTGCTAGGTTTTTTTTAAAAATTTAATTAATTAATTAATTCATTTATTTTTGCCTGCTTTGGGTCTTCATTGCTGCGCGCGGGCTTTCTCTAGTTGTGGCGAGTGGGGGCTACTCTTCGTTGGGGTGCTCAGGCTTCTCACTTCTCTTGTTGTGGAGCACGGGCTCTAGGTGTGCGGGCTTCAGTAGTTGCAGCACGTGGGCTCAGTAGTCGTGGCTCGCAGGCTCTAGGGCTCAGGTTCAGTAGCTGTGGAGCACGGGCTTAGATGCTCCATGGCATGTGGGATCTTTCTGGACCAGGGATTGAAGCCATGTCCCCTGCACTGGCAGGCAGATTCTTAACCACTGTGCCATCAGGGAAGTCCCTAATTGCTAGTTTTAAATTTTTAAAAACCTGACATCATGAAAAGATACTATGCAGCCCTTCATAATGACTCACAGTTAAAGACATCTTTTAGCTAGATGTTGGCAGGTGGCATATAACTAAGGAAATGCATGAGCATGTAGAGAGACAGTACTCAAGGCAGAGAGGGGAATGACTAGATCAGGCAGCTTGCAAGCCATCCAGGACCTTATTAGAGGTGTCTCTACTAAGTGACACTTTAAAATATCTATAAAAAACAGCTCTGAATACTGTCACATATGGAAAGCAAAATAAATATTTCTAAGAAATCTATTCCACAATTACCATCTGCAGTTATGATTAAGGAAAGGGAGATATTGCATTGGTGTTCTTCAAATGTGGAGGATTAAACTACTGAATTTGGGGCCGACCAAACCGGGAAATGAGAAAAGCCCAAGGTGGGGTAGTACTATCACTGGGGGAAACCTAAAGAGCTAGCTTTAGGTTATGCAGCCCACAGGTTACACTCCCATCTTTCAGAGAGGACGCAAACATGAAAGTGGAGGAAGCACAGGGAGCAGCAAATGATTTTACTCAAGGCAGCTGAGTGAGGCAAAAGGGAACTTCAAAGCAAACCTCAAAGCCAACAGGCATAGGAATCAACCTGGACTTGTGGACCGGCCGATGGCCCACCTTGACCAAGACCACTCATAGCATGATGTAACTTACAAAATCAGCCATAAAACAATAAATTAGCCACGTTGCCTACTGGTAAGCTATAGACATAAGGCAGGAGTCTGAAATTTCACAGAAAGATCTATCAGGGCGGATCCACAAAACATCTTTACCTCAGGGAAAATACAGTTGAGCAACTGTGAAAAGAGGAGTGCCGCTACTCTTTTTCTTTTTCACCAAACCTATAAAATTTTAGACCAGAAGATTCTCTGGAGGCCATCTATTCCGATCTCCCACTTTAGAGAAAACTGAGGCCTTAAAGAAAGGAAAAACCATCCTAAGACCACAGTAGGTAGTCAAGCCTAATCTTGATTTTAGACTATAAAAGAGAATATAGAGTCTCAAAATTGAAATCTGTAGTTTGACAAGTCGAGGGGTGCTCTTTCTTTCAAAGGTTTGTGCTGAGTCTTTATTTTTATCATTTATTTACAGCTCCCCACCATTCTTTCATATCTTGGTTAAATGATTTCATTCTGCCATTCTGTGTCCTCTACCCCTGTATCTATATCTGATTGTATCTATGACTGCTAATAAATTCCCTAAATTAGGCACTTTGAACATATGCAGGGATTATTTACTGAGTACATTTATTGAGTACCAGGCATGTGTATTCTTAATAGAAATAGTAATATCAACGCCTGTTAACCAAGCACTTACCTATGTGCCAGGCACTGTGTATTTTCTTTTTTTTCTTTTTTTGTGGTACGTGGGCCTCTCACTGTTGTGGCCTCTCTCCTGTTGTGGAGCACAGGCTCCGGACGCGCAGGCTCAGCGGCCATGGCTCGCGGGCCCAGCTGCTCCGCGGCATGTGGGATCT
>NC_041227.1:101484546-101516559 GCF_002837175.3 Physeter macrocephalus | reverse complement strand
TCCCGGACCGGGGCACGAACCCGTGTCCCCTGCATCGGCAGGCGGACTCCCAACCACCGCGCCACCAGGGAAGCCCTGTGCATTTTCTTCTGTAATCCCTAACAGTCATAATATAAGTAGGTTACAATTCTCATTATAATTTTTATTTTATAAATGAGGAAGCTGAGGCAGAGGAGGTAAATCCACTAGTTAGTGATGTGGTTAGTTTTCTCTCCGACTCTAGAATTTATACTCTTCATAATTACACTCTCCCATAGGCCATATTCTTGTGGTTTTTCCCTTTATATTATGTAGCCTCCTGCAGTTTTCTTTCTTCAGGGCCTCGCAGAAGACCCCAAACACAGGCACATCTAATAAAGCCTTTTTTATGATCTTAGTTGGAGCAGCAGTCCCAATAGCAACATATCCAACAGCAGCTTTAGGAAAGGTAGCCAGCTGTAAGAAAGTAAATGGTAGACAGGCTCGGGCCTTCGCAAGAATCCATTTCTGAATGTGTCCCAGAGGTGTACTTTTTTTTCCTCTTACAACCCTGATAATCAAATTTATCCCTTAATAGCTAAAATCATGCCTCTGCTGGTGACAAGAAGAATCTTAAATCTCTGAAGGACAGATGATAACCTAGTACTATCAATTTGATTTGGGAAGAGAAGGCTGTGAAATGGCCTTAAGTGTCTGATAGGAGATTTTTTCTTAGGCAGCCTGAAAAAAACCTGTGGAGGGTGATAATGATAAAAACCAATTCTAAGCAGGTAGAGCTTGATGTGAAGGCAGTCTCTCTGTGACATTAGAAGGAAGTATTCTTAGATCTCCTTTAAAAAGAGCCAGGCAAACTACTGTTTCTATGTCCCTGAGAAGGGAAATGATGGAGAGAAACAATCACAGCCGCTGATGTCTGTACTGATACTTCCAGACACCGGGATTCTACCAGGAACCACACTTCTAAAATGAAACACAGACATATCTTCCTCAGGGGTGGGGATTGGGGGTGGAGGGAGGAGTAGGACACGTGCCCGCCTGATGAGACTGAGTTCTTGTATCCCACTAAAAACTTTATTATTTCGGCCACTCTATTTTTTCTTCCATTTTTATCACCAGTTCCCTTCTGGGTACCCTGTTGACCTTGGGCACAGATATCAAGAACTTTCTTTGGTACCACAGCTGGGAGGTCAATGTCATATCATTTTTTTCACCTCATTGTCTCAGTAAAGAGAATTCTTGGAAGGGTCGATTTCCAGCCCCTTTCACCCTAAGATTTGAGGTTTTAAGTTACTAGTTGGGAATTCAGTCACTTTGTTGCATCTAAAGATCAGGTAATGGAACCCAAGCTGAAACGTCATGAATTCACTGTGCTTTAACTCTGGAGATGTATTTAATAAAAGCCCAAAAGTATCATGAAATAGTCAAAAATTATCTGCATGTGTGGAAAGGTGTTTTCCTCTTTCGTGTGCCTGTCAGCCATTAAATAAAACTCTAAAATGTGGGAAAGCTAAAAAACAGGGGCTCTGGGCATGGCATTCTCCAAATAGATTCTTGTGACTCCGTCAAATGAGGACACTTTAGTTTTAACGATGCACCAGGAATTTTCTCGGAAAGGTTCTGGGAATGGCAGACTCATTCCTGGTTAGACCCCCTCTCTCCCGAACTCCCACAACCCGCCCTGTTTCTCCCTGCTCCCAACAGGATGGGAAGAAAACGTCCTTAGGAGACCTTTCCTTTTTTATATTACACAATCTCATCTCCGGAATTCAAGTCCTAGTACTGCTCAGACCAAATAAGAAGTGCTTGTCACCAGGAAGGCGGCCATCTAAACAAGCAGCAGCTAGATGAGAAAAGAGGGCACGTCAGCCCAGAGCAGCAGAGAGGGTTTCTCACGGCAGCTATTTGCAACCCTCCAAGGAGCTTCAGAGGCTGCCCATTAAAACCCTGTTAAAACACTTCTGATGTTGTCAGCAGCAGAGAGCTGAAATAGCACAGCGATCACTGAGATGCTATCTGCCTTGAGCAATTCAATGGTACTGTCAATACTATGAGCAAGGAGGTACAACATAAGCAACAACCTAATTTCTACATCAAAATTTCATAAGCTCCCTCAGCTGGCAGCACTTGTCATGGGGGCACATAGAGACCAAGCCAGTGGGCCACCCTAGGGAGAGAAAGACCTTTATGTTCGGATCTGGCCCCAAAGTCCTGAACCTGCAATACTCGATAGGAACTTTGCCCAGGAAGGAATTACTGGAACGAATGTTCCTCTCCAGGGCACCAGTTAAGGCATGGGATTTCTGGATCAGGTTCCTTTCTTGGAGGTTGTATGTTCAGAAGACAGTTTGTTCCACTGACATCTACCCATGTTTGTTCCTCACGAGAAGAGTCCAATTGTATTGAAAAGGCTACAGAATCTGCCTGATTTCATACTTCACTGTTCTGTTTCTGATTTCCGATGACAATGTTAGTTACAGAGACCAGAACCCTAATTCTAGAGCACCTTCCCTTGTCAGCAAACATAAAGAAGAAGGTATCTTACGACTGTCTTGGATGCAAGTTGAAAACAGCAGGTGATACAGGTGAATCCCCCCCCTCCCCGTTTTAGAAGCACACAGCCTGGCATCGTTCCATTTGATGGCTCTTTCTTTCGGCTAACATAGGGTGATAAATAGGGAGGCTGTCACCCACATCAGTGCACTTTTAAGGGTGACATGAGCACTGCTAATTAAACTGACACACGCAAGCAGGAGCTGGGTAGACTGGGACCTATGATTAGCCAAGCTAAGTCCTCGCAGTAAATTGAGACTTGAAAAGTTATGTGATGGGATAGGAAATGAATAAGTGGCTATTTCCTCACAGAACGAACAGCAGGATGGAATGAAGATGCTCAGCCCACCAGCTGGATGTCTTACTTGCCTAATAACAAACGTCAGGCTGTTTGATCCACGGTGTCCATGCAGACTACTGTGCCGACTCAGCCCTGACCCCCGCTCCCCGCCCCCACCCCCAGGTGAGAGGAAGGAGGCGTTACCATGTGACTACAATGCAGTTACAATTATCCACTGCAACTTCACACGCAGGGTCCTGGGACAGCTAGCGACCCGTCTCCAGGAAACTTACCTGAAGCCAAGAGCATGCTGGTCTCAGGGTCCTTTTCTCTGGCCCCAAGGACAGACCCAAGAGGACAGACAGAATGGGGTTTGGGCATTTTCCACTGTGACAGAATTTAAGGTAATCCCAACACACTAAGGAGAATTCAGACTGCAGTCTTTCAGGTAAAGTCTTTGAGGGAAAGGAGTATTACCTAACCTTCTGGATGCTTCTAATTACTGTGATAATGGGCTCACAGGGTAATGGAGTAGGAGGGGGAGACTTCAGACTGAGAAAGCCAGGGCAGCAAGCTCCACAAGGAACAAGAGATGAGGTGCTCGATTCAATTTCTCATGACGCAACACTTCGCGCTGAAGACCATGAGAGCATAACCAGACTATAGGCAAAGCAATATTAAGTGAAGAACTACTTGGAAAAGATCAGATAATCCCAAGAATTCTGGCAGTAACTAGTCCACCTAAATTATCTGTGGCCAATTATAATTGTTCATTCAAAACACGAAGGCCTCTCAGAGCAATAAACTCAGTAACCAAGACTTTTCAGAGGAAGTCTGACAGTTTTCTTGTACAGTTTATTTTGTGCCTGGCATTAACGCTTTTTTTAAAAAAAGCATTAGGCTTTTTTAAAAAGTCTATTTGAGGAAGGGAGGAAAAAAAGGCTTCGAGGAGTTTAAGCAAAGCAATATGAGTTGCTACATGATGAAGAAAAATATTTCTCAAGCAAATTGACAAGTCAGAGGAATCTGCCTAATGATATCAGATGTGTAAAAGTGAACTCAGGATAAAAAGGGGGGAATTTTGGAGGGTGCCTAGGTCCTGGGAATATACCCTTCATTTATTTGTCCATTCTTTCAATAGCTCCAAATAACCATGACAGGGGGAAAAGCACTTCTGCTCTCAGTTCCTGTTTATCTTTTTCAGGAAAGATTTCCTATAATTTACATTACTAAGGCAAGCCAAACTAAGCCACAATGATTCCTGGGTCACAATATCCTCACCAAACACTTCCAAACCATTGTAAGGACTGGAAATCATCCAGGTGGGAAAAGAATCTATTCTTTTCAGGAATCCAGATTTTTCACTATCACAAAAGGCAGAGGACACTTTAAA
The DNA here is from genome assembly GCF_002837175.3 of Physeter macrocephalus. Lineage (NCBI taxonomy): Eukaryota > Metazoa > Chordata > Mammalia > Artiodactyla > Physeteridae > Physeter > Physeter macrocephalus. The sequence continues at coordinate 101,512,357 of NC_041227.1, read as the reverse complement.
ACTAGCGCTAACTTTAAACTCTACATGGTAGGCAAACAACTTTGCAGACTGAGGACTTGATATTTAGATAAAGGAAAACCTGCACAAGATTGTACAGACCAGGGACTTCCCTGCTGGCACAGTGGTTAAGAATCTGCCTGCCAATGCAGGGGACACGGGTTCGAGCCCTAGTCTGGGAAGATCCCACATGCCGCGGAGCAACTAAGCCCGTGAGCCACAACTACTGAGCCTGAGTTCTACAGCCTGCAAGCCACAACTACTGAGCTCACGTGCCACAACTACTGAAGCCCACGCGCCTAGAGCCTGTGCTCCACAACAAGAGAAGCCACCGCAATGAGAAACCCATGCACCTCAACGAAGAGTAGCCCCTGCTCGCTGCAACTAGCAAAAGCCGCGCACAGCAACAGACCCAATGCAGCCAAAAATAAATAAGTAAAATAAATTTTTTAAAAAAGAGTGTACAGACTCATTGTTAACAAATGCACATTTAAATTCTGTATCTTAGAAGAGTGTGTTTGAAAATTATCTTTTTAAAAAAAATTTTTATTGAAGTATAATGGATTTACAATGTTGTGTTAATTTATGTACAGGAGAAATTAACTTTGCTGTACAGCAAAGTGCCTCAGTTATACATATATATAGTCTTTTTCATATTCTTTTCCATTATGTGAGAATTATCTTACTTCATACAAAATCAACAAGTATTTATTGAACTGCCTAGTTCATAGATACGATGACACATGCTAGAATCCTACATGTGTTTCAATTTGGTATCTCCTTTCTGAACTGTTTTGTTTTGTTTTGCTTTGTACTTTAAACTTCCGTTAAGCATAGGGTCAATTCTGGAAGAAAAAAGCTTCTCCCTCAATACTTTGTAAACTTGAGTTAAGGCAAATCTGACAAAACAGTGACATAAATCCCAATAGTGGTATCTTCTGTAGTACATAAACACATATCGACACCACTCGAAATCCACTCATGTGTCCCAGACTATGCTCAATTTCTTGACATCCCATGATACACTAAGGAATCTCCCTCCTCACTTACTTAGAGTTTAATCCTAGGAAATGGGAAAAGACAATTCATGTCATGCTGCCTAATCTGAAACGATGCTATACCTCCAAAGGAAGGGAAATGGCTATCAGAGAGATTAGTATGGAATAAAATATACAGTAAGATATTCAGCAAAATGTTCTGAAATATAAGAGACCTACTACTGGGGAAACCAACATAAATATATATTTTAATAAATTAGAAAAGTGAACTTATATATTACACTCTGAAAAGCAAAAGAGATCCAACTAAGACAGAGGTTTTCAAATTCAGCTGTACACTGGAATCATCCAGAGAGTTTAAAAAATACTGATGTCTGTGCTTCAATCTCAACTGATCTGAGTGTGGTCTGGAGATAGGGATTTTTTTAAAGGTCCCCAAGGAATTCTAATGTGCAGCCAAGGTTCTAGAGTCTGCAGTGTAATGGACATTGGTTCCCACTTTATGCAGGGGGAGCAATGCATACATGTTTGGAGACATATTCAAGTGTCTGCATGTCTCAAGTGATGAAGCAACAGAATCACTACAAATCTGGGGGGAGGTCAGGAATCATCTAGTTTAGATGTTTCACAAAATACCAAACTGAAGTATAGAATGGTAAAGTGTCAGAAGAGATAAGTAAAAACCAAAGACATCCAGATTCCGCATCCAGAGAAAGAAGAATCAGCCAAGCAAGTTCTTTTCTCTGGTACTATGATGCCAGAGAAAGAAGAACCAGCTACGCAAGTTCTTTTCTCTGGTACTATGATGCCTGAAATATATTCTCTAACCGATGGGTTTCAAGAGACATTTGTTTCCCTCTCAAAAGATTTAAAAGCATTAGACATCGGTGAAATATATCCTTGTCCATTCTTAAGAAGCTAGCTCCCTGAACTGAAAAATATTAGACCAAGCCAAGGAGCAGACTAAGAAAAATCATAATAATAGACAATATGTGAAATTAATCCCGGTTAGTTATATTTCCTGCTTATCTGCTCCAGGTATCAAAAGAGAGAGCCTGATTAGTTCCTTAAATTTTATCAGGTGGATGTAAGAGAAATGTAGGTTGTATTTACAGGGTAATCCTGTGCATTAAGTATATGCAAGTGGTTAATTTTCTGAGACAAACCCCCAACAAACTTGTTATCACTAAATACTGCTCAGCGTCTGTATGGTACATTCATAGCCAGAGCATACCCTTTTGAATAGTTATCTTTCAGTATTTTCCAGGAAAGCCACTGTTAATTCCAAGGAGTAGTTCCATTAGTATATTCCTTTACTTGGAATGAGCTTTGAAACCGGCCCCACAAGGAGTCCTGTGGGGTTAGTTAGCATCTCCAGCCCACTTTAAATCAAGCAACAGCTCTCAACAATCATTCTCTTGCCTTTCACTTTCGGAGGCATTCGGCTGCCAGAATTCCTCACTCACCCCTTAGCACTACATTACCACAGACCTTTCTCTGCCATCCTGGGACAATTGCAAAAGGGCAGAAGGCAGAGTTTAATATCTCATTCAGTTCTTCCTTGCCTGCCTCACACGCTGGGAGCTGCCATGGTTTGGAATTCATGATGGACTAAACCACATCCAGAAGACTCAAAACCTGTGAGTTCTAAACAGCTACCTAGGGACTTCCCCGGTGGTCCAGTCGTTAAGACTCCGTGCTCTCAGTGCAGGGGGCCCAGGTTGGATCCCTGGTCAGGGAACTAGATCCCACGTGCATGCCGCAGCTAAGAGTTCTCATGCCACAACTAAGGAGCTGGAGAGCTGCAACTAAGGAGCCTGCCTGCTGCAACTAAGACCCAGTACAACCAAATAAATAAATAAATAAATAAATAAATAAAAATAAAATAAACAGCTGCCTAGCACAAACGTCTGTCTGCCCACCTGTCTATCTATTCATCCTCCAACTTTCTTTCACAACTTTCAAAACAACTGTATTTTTCAAAAAGGAAAACATGTAAATATAAGACAGTTAAAGGTCAGGAAGAGAGATGAGCTACAATGCAGGAGTGGCAAAAGAAGATCCTCTTTCTTGGAACTTGAGGTAAGATGGTTATTGTACTACTTTTGCTTTAAATTTTCATCATGCCTTACTTTTCTCATATGAAAAATTTATGTTTAAGAATTAAACAAGGGAAGGAAACTCACACTTACTGAGGCACTGAACAGTTGGCTAGGTTCTGAGGAACACGGAAAAAGTATGACATAGGAAGTTAAGTCAAAGAAGTTAACTACCTGGTTGGAATTCAATTCTAAAACATAAAAGCCCTTGCACACAGTATGATAATAATAATTAAAAAGGTATTAACTAAATAAAGGAGGAACTCTCAAGAGAGACTTTTAGAAGAAAGGACCAGAAGGACATATAGATATCGGCAAAATTTGCCAAGGGAGCCCATAGAGACAATGCTAATCAAATGCCACTGCCCAAAAATGGGACCTCCACAAAGGCCACTTCATTTTCTAGTGTGATTTCTAAGAGAGGCTGAAAACGGAAATTGGAAACTAGCACCAGTGAGTCTAATAATCGCCCTGGTTATAATTAAGGCTGGCATAGTCTCTGCCTAAAGCAAAGCAAATATGAAGGCATCTTGGCTAAATCCACTGACTTGCATAGACACACATACTTATATTTTATATACTTATATTTATTTATACATATATTATTATATATAATATTTATATATTCAAGTGTACATATAAAAATAAAGTGGTAATGTGTGTGTATGTATATATAAAAATTTTTTTCCATGCCTTGTCTTTTGCTAATATAGCAGACTTCAGATACCTCTTTGAAGGTATAGACAAATTCTTTGCTATAAACAAAGAATTTAGGGGGTTAGTACACATATCCTCTTATTTTTAAACTTGTTGATCTTCAAAATAGGATATCCTTCCAATGGAACAGATCTTTTCGCAGGTAGGCTTTTTGTAAACAGGATATGTATACTCTTTAAGGAGCAACAAGTTGAGGATATAAATCTGTCAAGTCTAGAATATTCCTACTGAGTTTTACAAATGGCAGGAAACAATAGTGTACCAGTTCTTTCTAACATTAGCTGCTTTGTTCCTCTCACAGCCTTACAGAGAAGTTGTTTGCAACTCTTCACATCCTTACAAAATATTCAGATTCTTCAATGAAATGAGGTTCCCACATTGTGGATACACCCACACAGCAAACTGCTACAGTGAATGAAACGGATTATAGTCAGATCTTTGACGATACTAACTTTACGCTAAGGCCCTACTCTGGTAGGCAGCTTTCCCTCCAAATCTATGCCTGAAAAATGTTACCCAAGAAACAGACCCTAGACCTTCAGAAGAGCTGTTGAGTGGTTATTTGAGTTGAAACATTTCCTGTGTGGGAATAGACTGGTATAAGTACAATGATGGTTCCCTCGCCGAAATGTCAGACGCTTTTTTTTTTTTTTTGGACGGAGAAACGACCTGGATGCAAAGAAAAGATCCTGAGTCTAATGATGCATAATTCCTACTAGACCAATGCACATCTGCAAAACCAACCTCAGGAGAGCCTGCCTGCCTTATGCAGCCACCTCTGCTGCTCTAGATAGCACTCTTTTCAGCCAACAGCTCCTCCACAGAGCAACACTCACTTTAAATCAGCTTTCAAACAGCTATTCATCCAAGGGAGGACAATTCAAAAGGAATCAAATTGGGCAGCTCAGAAATCTGTGGCTAGAGACATGACAGAAGAGGTCAGAAGGGACCCACAGGGAGGGTGGCTCTCAAAAAGGGAGGAGAGTCTCTGGATGTTTACGTTCTTGTTTGAAAAGTCTTCCAGGGCACAAGTACAGTCAGTAAGGAAGCACAACCACCTGGTGGCCAACTGGGCTGTCGTATGAACTAACCAGGCAATGATTACTGATGACAGAGGGGAAAAGTGAAGGGGGGCTGGTTCCAGCAACTTTGAGGGGAGTGGGGAGAATGTTAATGTCATTCCATTTCTTCTGAAGAAGTGAGAATACTCTCCAGAACAGTTCCTCCCACCCCCACCCCAGGCTTTTTCTCCTTTCCTCCACCCAGGGCAGAGATCCTGGCTCACAGAAGGGTGTGGGCAGCTAAGACTCTGGCTCACTTCCACCATCTCTGGGGGTGCGGGTCAAGCTTGGCCTGGGACAGACTGGAGAGAGAATCCTTTCAGTTCTGCTGAAGGAGGCTTACACACGCCTTCATCTCCCCATGATAACCTACACCGACCTGTGGAGAGTAGATTCCCTGCTTCTTTGCACGATTCCTGACTCCCTGAGATGGGAGAGTGAGTTAGCAGCTGGAAGAGTCCCTTCCCTTTCGCTCTCCGTTCATGTCTGTTATAACTCAGAGTTAGGCAACCACTTTTTGATCCTATTTAAAAGCTATCCCTGAAATTGCCTCTGCTAAGTAGTTTACTACTACTATCACCACACAGGGAGGATTCTATGCTTAGCATCTGGTCACAGAGCAATTTCAGCAATAGGTCCTAGATTAGAATTTAGTGAACCTGAGGCTTTCACTGGTATTATTCCTAGCCACCAGGTACGAATCAGGGAAGAAATTCAGAACCTGGCCTTATCTTTCAAGACTTTACTTCAACATGCACTCCCTTAGGATTTCTGGATATCATCTAACAGACCATAAAGGTAAATCTCTAAACGGCTCCAAAGGGAGCTTTCAGAGTTAAAAAGCCACTCCATCACAAAAGCTACAAATGTCCTTATTATACAACAGGAACAAATCCACTGGGTTACTTCACCTGCCAAGGGGTAAATTCGTCCTCTGCCTGATGGGAATGACATTAACTTCCACGGCGGTGATCTTGTAGTCACCTATCAAGTCAGTAGGTGCCAATATTCCTGATGAGATCTGGCTCAGTTTTAACCTTCCTCACATTCTATCCTTTTGTGAACCCTGACACTTCCTCTCTGCAACTGATGGAATCAACTTCCAAACCTGGTGGATTTCGTGTCTAATCAGAGCATTCTCCTGACCTTTCCTGTATAGGGGTGAAGACTGGACCACGTTCAAGTGGTTTTCTGTTCAGCCTCTTTAAGAAGCAGTGGCAGCAGCTCTCCTACAAAATGGTCTAGGGCAGCCACGTAAAAGGGTGGGTGATCTTCATAAATGGACAGGAAACAGAAAAGACGAATATTTGGGTGGATGACAGATGCCTTAACTGGCCTTCAAGATACGAGCTCTTCTATTAAACATAGGGCCATTATGTTGGCCGGCCATCCACTTTAAACCCCAGAGTGATTAAAATGCTGGCAGGAAATGAAAGCTCTCTATTGAAGGTCCTTCCCTGAGGTCCTAATTTCAAACCAAATTTTACAGCACCGCACAGGAACAAAGGAAGCCCAGTCTTCCAAGTCTTCTTTTTGTCACTTTGGACAAAGACACCCCCTCATACTCTTCAAAGAACAATGGCCTCTGCAGAGCCACAGCCATGCCAAGAATGGGCACAAACCATACAGAAACACATTTTAAAAATACATTTTACACTGCCCTTGACATTTCGGATAAATAGAAACCACTGAACTGAAATTCCAAATATTTCATCCTTTCCCTCCTCCCTTTGCCTCTATAATGAGAATTTTCCTATTCTCCCAATCTACTTGATCTTTGACATTTTGGCCTCTGTGAATGGAGGACACAGTCGAGTAGCCAAATAAATTAATTATTCAGATAATTGCGTTTTATTAAAATAATCACTGTCACTGAGGCAGTCGCATGATTTTCACCATCAGAAGACAACATGGATGGCTATAAATCTTTTTTAATTGAAACATCGCCAGAGCCTTTCCTGTTCCACAGTCCACTACAAGCAAGCCAGGGAAAATATGTTATCAGGACAGGATTTCTTTTTTCTTTACTAGCTGTTGTTTCGGGGTGGCCTTTTTTTTTTTTTCCTTCTTCTTCTTCTTGAGCAAAAATAGCTTTTATGTTTTTACTGAACCACTTCAGATTCACTCTTCCACACAGTGGATGTTTACTTGGATTTGGCAGGCTGAGAACAGCTGGTTGTTTCCTAACGAATGGAACACGAGACCATATGTTTCAACATTTAAGCAATTTTGAACCAGAGGTATAATTCTGAGTGCCCTTTGTTGAAACTGTACATTAAATACCCAAAGGATCCAAGCTATACAAGAGATATGGCACCCCCCTCCCCTTCCTTTTTTAGCACATTTCCCTTAGCAACAAAACCACTCCACACCACTTATATCACACACTCGCACCACAAGTTTGCAGGAGCACTGGTGAGCCGACGATGGCTCTGCTTCAGGGGCAGCTGTATTTTAAACAGGGAAAGACAGCTAAGCAGACTTTTTCCTTCTAATTCTGTTTGGGAACGAAATGTGTCTGAGCCCCTCTGAGGGCACATCAACAATATGGATACCTATTTTTCTTCACAGAAGCATGGACCTAACAGATGTATAAAAGAGGAGGCTCTGATATTCGCATTTAGGATGACCAGACGCTTTGTCTCTCCCCTTTCCGTTTTAGAACATCCTCATGTGAAGCTGGGCTAGTGAGATTCAAGTTAAACTCACACCGAGGATGAGAAATGTCCTAAACAGAAGAACTTCTCATGAAACTTACTATTCTTTTTTTAAAATTGGTGCTTCAATATTAATCATTAAGAATGTTAGAAAACGAAACTACGGCTTTAAAGTCAGGCTGAGTCAGAGCATTAGCAAGGCATTAGCGGGGCACCAAAAACAAGATTCTCTTGTTCCTGGAAGATGAGAGCTCAGCTTTAGGAAAAAAATGAAATACAGTGAGAAGTCAAATGTATGTAAATAGGCAACACAATAAGTAAAATACCAAGTGCAGGGGAGTGGAACAGGAAGCCACCAGCCTCTAGAAAGTCTGAGAGTTCATGAAACCTCCCTATTTTGAATTTAGATTTTGAAATAATAAATTGAAGTCAACACATTTTTAGAGACCATTTTCTAAAATACTAAATGAGTTATTTATTAAGATATAATAGGTAAGAGGTAAAACTGTCAGTGAAAACAGGTGATTTCTACCCTAGATTCAGAGAGGCATTTCTTTAACTTCTTTCTGGGTTCCTAAATGTCCCAGTCTCTGTAAGTTTCTGCACATGTGGTTGGAAATATTTTTCGAAGGGGATTTTTTAAATAGCCCTACTTATTATCATTACTATACACTTTAAAAATAACTTAAAGAGGTGATCAATATTACCTCCTAAGATTTTTCTTCTCCATCCAGGTTCTTATATGAAAGGAAGATTAGTAATACTAACAATACTTTTCTTGCTCTGATTCCACTTAAGTGCAAGAATCCTACTGAGAGTTTTACAAAGCCATGTTACTAATAAAATCTCAGCAAAACCAAAAACATTATCCTGCCCCACCACTTTCACCAAACAAGACACAAATATGTATATGCATTGTTTCTACCTTAGTTTAAATCTCACAGCTCCAAGAAAACTTGGGAAAACGGACCCTTTGACAGCTGAATTTCCTTGAGCCTTGTGACAGGGCAGATTTTCTCCTCACCTGGGTTTTGAAGCAACACAGGTATTGCTTGGGGTGGGAGTGGTTGGAGAGGGCAGTTATATCCATGCTTTTAAGACGCTACTCAGTACACAAGGAAATAGGTACAAAGATGTTCACTGCAGCTTTGTTCATAGAAGCAAACATTTTAAAAACACTGCCACAGGGAGGCAGTTAAATCGATTATAATACCTCCATACAGCAGAATGCTATTGAAAAGAACTCAATGAACAGGAGCACAGGCCAACGAGCCAGAATATCTTGGTTTGAATCCAGCCTTGGCTTTTACTGTCTCTGTAACCTTGGGCACATCTATAACCTTTTTTAAACTCAATTTCCTCATCTATCAATACTTATATCCTAAAGTTATAGTGAAGATTAAATGAATTAATACACAGCTGCCTCTAGAAATATTATCCATTATTATTAATATACAGACAGTAAAAAGAATAAGGTAGATCTATATGTACAATATATACTGACAGGGAGACAGCATCTACCACATAAATTGGTGAGAGGAAAATCATAGGTTGGAGAGCAGTAGATATAGTAGTATGAGAACAGGGAAGAAAATTGAATTTCTATGCTTTTACGCATGTACAGATAAAAGTTTAAGAAACATCCCTGCTCCATTGACAGATGAACAGATAAGGAAGATGTCGTAAATATATACAATGGAATACTATTCAGCCATAAAGAAGAATGAAATAATGCCATTTGCACCAACATGGATGGACCCAGAGATTATCATACTAAGTGTAGAAAGTCAGACAGAGACAGACAAATATCACATGATATCATATGTGGAATCTAAAAAAATGATACAAATGAACTTATTTACGAAACAGAAACAGACTCACAGACATAGAAAACAAACTTATGGTTATCAAAGGGGAAATTGGGGTGGGGAGGGATAAATTAGGAGTTTGGGATTAACAGATACATACTACTGTGTATAAAATACATAAACAACAAGGACCTACTATATAGCACAGGGAACTATACTCAGTATCTTTTAATAACCTCTAATGGAAGAGAATCTGGGAAAGAATACACACATACACACATTACTGAATCACTCTGCTGTACACCTGAAACTAACACAACATTGCAAATCGACTACCCTTCCATTAAAAATTTTTTTAATAAAATAAAATAATTAAAAAATAAGAAACATCTCTGCTATCTCTGGCATACTGCAAGAGTTTATACGCAGAAAACTTGAAAAAGGTCTAAGAACAAATATTAATACTGTGTCGTCATATAAAAAGATACTTGAAAAACATACTCCTTTGTAGCTTTCATGTCAGTTGTTCCCCTAATACCCCTGTTCTTTCAAAACAAAATTATTTTGGATCTACATTGAATTCTTCAAGTTAAAAAAAGAACTAGATAGGGACTTCCCTGGTGGTCCAGTGGCTAACACTCCACGCTCCCAATGCAGCAGGCCCGGGTTCCATCCCTGGTCAGGGAACTAGATCCCGCCTGCCGCATATAAGACCCGGCACAGCCAAATAAATAAATATTAAAAAAAAAAAAAGAAAAGAAAAGAACTAGATAGAGTCAAAGTAAAACCTGCTACATTCATAGGGAAAAACCACCTCATGACTTTCGAACATTAAAAAGTAGTTTTAGTTAATATTATAGTTATTCGTAGTGCCACAAAATAACTAGCATAATGTATAGATCTATATATACAGATATACATACACACACAAAGCAAGATAAAATATGCCTACTTGTTGTAAAAATAAGTTGTTCCCAGAGCTCAAGAATCATCCAGACAGCTCTGACTCAGAATATGGGGAAGGCTGTGCATACGATGCCCAAAAAATGCCCCAGGGTGCCACGAGCATCCCTGCTATTCCGACAGGCAGTCACTCCAGTGTATGTGTCAAGGCGTACGGCACTGCAAAAGCTAATGGATCGGTCTTAAGCTAAAAATCAAAGGTGTGATTTGATTTTAAGTTCCTGTTTCAAAGGTGATGATTTGATGGTACTAGGTAAGGCTTTTGCCTAGATTATGACTTACCCGACACATCCTGAATTGTGCAAGACTCACTCATTCATGCAACATTTATCAAGTGCCTATAACTAGAGTGCTAGAAACAGTCCTCTAAAACTTAGGCTAAAACTTATGTTACCCCATACGTGAAAAACCTACAGAAGTAAAAGAGAAGTATAATTCAGGAATATGCACATCTCGCCCTTTAGGTGGGAAAAGAGATATCATTGTTTTTCCTTTAAAAGCTCAGATTCTACTGATCTGATGGACACAGATAGCATAAAGGCCTTTGGGGCAAAAATTATCTTCCTAATTGATAAAAAAATCTGTCCTTCTGATTGTGTCTGCCTGAAACTCTGCTCCTGACACAGTTCACACCCTAAGAATACCAAGACTACTCGTCTGTTAAGTACTTGGGTAAAACTCGGTACACTCCACAGGTCCTACAAAGCTTAGGCCACTTTATTTATTTATTTATTTATTTATTATTTATTTTTGGCTGCATTGGGTCTTCGCTGCTGCACTCAGGCTTTCTCTACTTGCAGCGAGGTGGGGCTACTCTTCGTTGTGGTGCGCAGGCTTCTCACTGCGGTGGCTTCTCTTGTTGTGGAGCACGGGCTCTAGGTGTGCGGGCTTCAGTAGTTGTGGCACGTGGGTTCAGTAGTTGTGGCTCACAGGCTCTAGAGCGCAGGCTCAGTAGTTGTGGCACATGGGCTTAGTCGCTCCGTGGCACGTGGAATCTTCGCGGACCAGGGATTGAACCCGTGTCCCCTGCATTGGCAGGCGTATTCTTAACCACTGCGCCACCAGGGGAGTTGCTTAGGCCACTTTAAATTAGCCATTTTCAGACTAACCAGAGTGGGAAAAGCAGCTGAACAAGGGTCTAGAGAACATAAAAGAAGCACATTCTCTGATGAGCAGCTCTCTTTCCTGCCCACTTCCCTTTAGACCAATGGAGGGGTAAGAAAGCACGACAGCATGTGGTAGCAATCACAAAGACCAATTTGTTCTGAGCATGTCAAGGTCAATGACATTATGGCTGAGGAGACTGTCTTGAGCATTGGAAGTCTGCAACAGTTCCTGAATGTCACACAGGATCACCTATGGTGTTTGTTTGCCATTTCCTCCATACTAGCTCTCTTAACAGCTATCTTTCCTGTAGACTTAGAAATACGCAGAAATGGAAATACCTCATTCTGGTGGTCTTCTGTTAGTCAACAGATAAATGCTATTGATGTTGACAAGGTGGGAGGCCCACCAGGAAGTCCAGCTGGATTTGTTGAAATAAAACAAATTTTCCTTCCTAAAACACATTTTATCAGCAAACTGGTCTCTGACTGTATCCCTCTTAGGATATACTGTCTGTTCTGGCTCTAGAAGACAGAAAAGGAGGAAAGAAATGATAGATGTTTGTTTTTTTTCTTTCACTTTCAACCTTTTTTTTTTTTGACAGGTGGGTAGAAAAGAGAAAAATAATACTTCTTGTATTTCCCAGATAGGTAAGTTCCAAAGAAAGTCACTTTTTTATTTCAAGAGAGTCTTAAAATTCTCTCCATTTTAACAGTGAACTGGAAAAATGAGCAGACTAGGGAGTAACCGATTGCATATTTGTCAGAAATTGCTACTGACTTAATTTCTTCTTAGTGTGAATCAGAAGTTAGCCTTTGACTTCAGATGGAATTGGACTTCCTAATTTTTTATCCTATTACTCTTTAATTTTTCTTCAAATTATTCTTGATGTTTAATAAGTTCCAAGGCATTTTTCCGTTCTCAGCCAACGCAAAGACTGAATAATACAATGGGAATGAGATTTAAAGAAAAAAGCCCTGGTACTGTGTTTTCTAAGGTAATCGTATTCCAGAAATACTTAATGTAAGGGCTATAAACTCTGTTTTAAAGAAAGTTACAGTGACGAAGCAACAACAATTTTTGTTATTTTTAACATGGGTATTTTAGTTTAAAAAAGATTCCACTCAATGTTTCCCAAATTCAGTGTTTCACATAATGGTCAGTCCAATATGAATGTGGGAAAAAAAGACAAATCCAAACATGGAACATTATTTTCAAAAAATAGTTAACTAAATGTAAAGGTCCAGTAAAATGTGATATTTAGATTTTTCTGAACTCGTTCACATGACCTTCATTCTATTTATAGAAAAGCAGCAATTCCCATTTGAATATAGAGCAATACCTTGTAGGAGAACTTGGTTTAGCACAAATAAACTTGGGGAAAGTGTTGACTTAAAAATAAAACACTGGAAGAGGAGGGAGGGGCTTTTCCCCCCCGCCCCTGTGAAAATTTCCGGAAAAGTTGTAAACAAAGGCAGGTTTGGCTCAGACCCTGAGTGACTCTGCTGAGCTGAGGAGGATGAAGAGTATATCAAACCTCCCAGAGTGAGGAAATGTTTGTAAAACAGTTAGTAAATCACAGGCAGCCAGGGTCACCATGCTGAACAAGCCAAGGGACACGCAGCCAAAACCCCAGCTGCGAAAGAAGGGGGCCGGCATGCCTTCACAACTTGAACCCCATTTTAAATGATCTCTTGGTTCCATTCTCTGCCCTTTCCCCTCTGTCACTTCAGAGCTTGGAGGGCTCTGCGATTCATTAGCTCAGGGCCAAGGGCAGGGCTGACTATCCCCTACTGACTGCCAAGGTGAAGATACTAGTACATTGAAAACAGAGTGATACTGATGGAGCCTTTGGTCCTAGGGACAAAGCTGAAAGTTCCAGCTGGAAAAAAAGAATCACACTCAACCTGGAAAAAAAAAAAAGTTTACAAAGATGAACAGAAAGCAAAATATGTAGCTGGAAGTTTCCATGTATTTCGAAATATCTTTTCAAGCCCTTTTGATCACTATTCTCCCTAACTATTCTGTGGTACATCTGTTAATTATTCTTTGCCTGATTTTACACAGATGACAATGTGGAAATTGTTAAGTTCTTCATAAACTGTCTTTTTTGTGCCCCATTGTCCCCCAGAAGTCAGGAAGACAAAAATAAAATAAAAATAGTAATGAAGGGAGAGAGAGAAAGGAAAATACACTCTGCAGGACTCTTCTCAACTACTCAGGGCAGAAGGTTCTTCCTGGCTGGACTGACGTTTAGTTCTCTTCATTAATCTTTACTCTCTAAAAATGACTTTTTAAAGACTGCCTATTCTTTCTGTACACCAAACTCAATCTGCCCACGCAGAAACTGTTACTATGCACTTAAACTATGGAATGATTGAAGGATAGTTATTAATGGTTTTTAAAAATTCTTAAAGTGAAAAGTGTGATGATAGATGAAAATGTTTATTTTTCGAATACTAAATGAAAAGAAGGTGGGACAGACAAAAAGCATGTACTCCTGATCACAACCAGCAGAGACCAAAGATGGACAGAGCAAGGTGCTTATATTTTAAAAATAACTCAAAAAAAAAGAAGTCCTGAAATTGTAAGAAAAACTCTTCCCTTTTAGATTTAGCAGGCACCAAAAAATTTTTTTTTTGAAACGAGAGGTAATAAGCACAGGCATTAGCAAACTTCTCCAGCAATTATACATAATTTAATATGAGCCCTAATTCACAACAGAGGACTAAGACCACCTTCGTCATGATGCTGATACTATAAATATAAACCTGCTCAGAGAAAATTCAGTATCTTGATTACCTAAATTGAAACAAGACAGATACAAAAGAGTCAGCTTTACTGTTGAAAAGCTACTGACTTGGTATAAGTTATTCAGGCTGTTTATTTCTACTTCTGATGCATTACTTTTACTCCTTTCAAATAGTCAGACCCTGTGAGAGCGACAGGACGTGTGCTTTTGAGTTGCTTTTCTGGGTTGCCATTGAGTCAGACACACTCTCAGCTCATCTCTCACACTTTTGTCACAACGGCAGCCCAATGGTGATGCTATAAAATCCTCAGCTTTGCTTTATAAAAAATTCATTTGGCCCATCCAGAGATCAAACAAGATTTGGGGCCCGATGTATTCTTATTCTAACTAATGGAGTGATTAGCCCAGATAGCCTAGGGCAGAAAAACAAGGAAAATCAGAAGGAAAGTAAACTCGGTGTTGAGAGTTCTAGTGAATGCTTTGAATAATGTTTCAAGGCAATTGAGAAAAGTATGGGTTTTGGAGCCAGATCTGGGATCAAATCCTGACCCCCAACCTTGATAGCTCTGTTGGACTGCGCAAGTCATTTCACGTATCACGTTTCCTCCTCTGCAAAATGGTGGTAAAAATCACTACCTACTAAGAGTGTTAATAGAACTAAATGTGACACTTCTGGAATGGCATCCAACACATAAAAAGTACTCAAAAATGTGACCTTCCTTTCCCCTACCGCTCTCCTACCTCTCCCCTACCTCTCCCCTCATTTCTTCGGAGTGTACAGAAAAGCCTTTAAAAGTCCCTGGCTTTTTTGGATTGCACGTGGACTGTACGTCATGTACATGGAGCTGCACCATTCTCTCTCACCATCAACCACAACCTGGGCAAACTCTTTAGGCTTCCAGTCTCTCACCTCCTCCAGCACCACATCTGTTATACTCTAAGTCAAAGGGACTCCTTTAAGCCTCAAAGAAGAGAGTGTACCCCCCAAAATAAATGGACTTGACTCAAACTTTGGATATTTAGCTATTTAAACATGTTGCTCACAGCTCATGTTCTCAGCTTGAGGAATTCCTCTTGGATCCGTTCACAGTGGCAATGGATAGTTTCCACATTACATTCTTTGCCCCCTTATTCAGCTGGCAAGCCAGATAAAACAAAAATAAATTCAGAATACACACACACACTTCAGCGCTATTGTGAGATAGACAAGTAGGTGATTAACACAGTTTGGAGGTATGATTATTATTCACAGGCCTCCTGGTTCTGATTTTGCTACTAGTAGATATTTGCCAATGTCAGGTAGTCTGCATTTGAGAAAAAATATTGCTGTCATTGTTTGATTTTTGGTTTGAGTTACAATGTATCTTAATGTTTTTTAAAAGCAAGATCTCATAATTTTAATGGGACTGAAAGACAACTGAATAATGACCTATAAGTTTTTTTACTATTTGTCCTCTTTTGCTCTGTCTGGTGGATGGGTGAACAATACTTCCTGAGTAAGGATCAAAGACAAACACCTGTCCTGCTAAAAATGTCTCAGAGCTTCTAACTTGGCTTCAAAATCCTTTGTGAGGCTTCCTTCCTTCCTTCCTTCCTTCCTTCCTTCCTTCCTCTCTCCCTCCTTTCCTCCCTCCCCTTCCCTCCCCTCTCCTCTCCTTTCCATTCCTTTCCTTTCTAATGGGGATATTACTGGGCTCAGGCAGGGGTGGAGAGAGGTATCCCATCAAAAAAGTGCATTTTCCAATTCTATTTGTAGTTTCAGTACTTGATTATCAGGCTCAAAGAAGTTTCTTCATTTGGAGAATTAAGAATTCAGTCTAATCATACCTGGCACCATGGGTGTGGCAAAGAAACAAAACCCAAATATTGGTTGGAACAAAAGCAAGATAATATAATAATAAATAAACAATAAAAACATATTAACAAAATGAGAGAGACAGCCGGGCAGTCAAACAACTGAAGATATCTTACCACCACCCTAGTTTGAGAATCAAAAGAAATTTGCTCCACTCCTAAAGCCTCTCCAATAGGAACGTTTGGTTGGCTGCAAAGGATCAGGATCCAGGAGGCTAACATTCCACACCAGCTTTGCCATTTATTTTCTATCTGGCTTTGGGCAGGTCAAGGACCTTTTCTGAAGCTCAAGTTCCTTTACTGTGAAATGAAGATAATCTCTCTCTCTCTCACTAAATTGATATGGCTATAAAATAATAAATGTGATAATGCTTTGTCAACAGTAAGTACCATATTGATGTTAGTTATTACTATTATCAAAGAGCATACTGACCAGTAGGGCAAGAATATTAAGTTAACCAACCAATTTTATTAATCCACTTCCCAGTCACTCAAACCTTTTTGAATCCCTCTGATGTCTCAAGCAAGCTGTGTTGTGACCTAAATAAAAATTTTATCTACTAAGTCAACAGTAAATTCTAAGTTGTTGTTGCTGGTTTTTTGTTCTTGTTTTGGAGGACAAGAAATGAAGGGGCCAATTCCAACTGGCTTAGACAGGATGCTGTAGTTAGTTTTGTTAAGTTTTTTCCCAAGCATGTTTCTATTTAAAATCATCTTTTTGCATTATTCTGGAAGAGAGGGTAACTCTTATCTCATCCAAAATTGGTGTTTCCAATTTCCTTATATAACAAGGCTTGAATGTTGTGGAGGAAGTAGGCAAAAACTAAGGAACCAAGAAAGATCAAAAAGCAAGAGACCTCTAACCTGTAAGGTTAAGAGGTTATGACCCTAGGGCCCTGAAGTAAGGTGGAAGTCTAGAAAGAGGTTTTCAGGTCCTTTTGGGCAACTAACTTTACGGGGCTTTTTGAAAAGTGATAGAGATAGAATCTAATGCTTAGGACAAGATTACAGGCATGAATACACTTTACAAAGATCATAGGGATCCATTCAAAATCAACCTGTCACTGTCTGAGAAAGGAGCTTCACCTTCTGTGTCTGCTGGTTAAAAATCAACATTTGTCCACCCTGAAAGTACTTCTTTTGACTTGTTCATCATTGTCCTAAACCTTTGATAAGGCACAGTCAGACTACAAATTACAAGGAAAAGTATATATGATTAGATAACCACAATGAATCACATACACACCTAAACAATGGTATTAATCGCATCCTAAATTCGGTTGTGGTAGCTAGTATTCACCTTTAAACTAAGAGAGGAAAGTTCAGTCAATATATTGTCATTCTCTGTTTCTCCAATGTTTGGTAGAGAAGTGCTGGTAGCCTCTCCACAGGCAGCTTGGAGAGGAAAGAGTAAGGCCGGCAGGTTGCACATATATTCTATAAAATAGAATAGATATAAACACATGTATTACGTGGTTGTACATGGTATACAAATGGCTAAAAGAGGGAAAGAAAATGGAAGGAAGAAATACCTTTCTTATATATCCCAGCAAGGCTGCAATGTATTATATATAGATTGGGAAAGTTTTAAGAAACATAAAAATAAGATGCAGAGCTGCATTAACTAAATTCAGGAAGGACAGCCTCCACCAAATACTTTTATTCACTAAGAATTACAAGCTATAGAAAATGTTTGTTTCAGTTGTATATTACTAGTCATCAGAGTATGGTAAAATATATTAAAAGTCTTTGGAGCTTGTAAACATCTATTAAAGACATTAGTCATCAGGGAAGAATCAGTGATTTCTAAGTATCATTATCTTAAAAGCTTTAGAAACATGCACCTTTCAAACCTCCAATTAGGTTAAACTAATCTGCATCAATCTAAGGAAACATTTAGACTTCCAGAGTCAGGAAATCAAGCCACTAGTTCTTAAATTCTGAGCAACCTCTAAGCCTGTCTTGCTTTTGTACTTAATGTTTGTAGGTAAATGCTAAGAAAATGTTCGAGACAAACTGAACAGTGTATTAAAATCAAATAGAAGATTAACCAAAAAGTAAGTGCACAGAAACTAAAAAAGGGCCAGGTTAATGGAACTGAAGGTGGCAGGAACAGCAATAATAACTTGTCAAAAACACCTTTTCCATATTCTCTCTCCTGCAAAACATAACTAACTGATCTACTATATAAATTAAGGTAATAAACAGTGCCTATCCTCCCCCCCAAAATTTAGCATAAAATGGATGCAGATATTATAGGAGAAAACATTTAAATGACTGAATGATTCGGAAATCAGCATTTCCTACACGTTAATTTCACAGCAGCAAACATCTGCTGGGTACTTTCATACGTGCAAGACTCAGTGGATACAAACGTGAATAAGACCTAGTTTTCTTGCCCTCAAAATGCTTAAAAGCTAGAACTACCTAGACAGAGAAGACAGACTCCTAACACACCTAACTCACTCACCTTATTAGTTCTCCAAGGAAATATCTGACTAAAACAATCTAGAAACCGTCAAAATAGCTAATAAAATGTTGATGCTTCAGTGACACTTGCTTCGACACTATAGGGCCACAGTAAAGTAGGAAGTAAGTACAATTACACAGCAGATCTGGGTAAATCTGGGATCAACAGATAGAGCTGATAATCCAGGTCTTCTGCAGGTCTTTGTCCAGCTTGGCTTAGCACTATTCTTCCTCAGGACAGGGTCCTCTGTATAACTGCAGCTGGGAAATGCATACCTGATGAGGGGTCCACATCATCCTCCAATTGCACATTCTACCTCTGAGATCTCTACTACTCTGGCAGTAAGATGAGAGGAGGTATCTGAGATGATCACTGAAGTTCCTTCTAGTTATGACATTCTATGAGTAAAGCTAACATGTGTATTTCAGGCCGATCATTACAAGAAGAAAAATACATTATTTAACTTCTGTGTAGGACGAGCACATTCTCTAAGACAATGCCTCAATTTTGGCAAAAGACCCTAATTTATGTCTCTTTATGGATTCCAATATCATGAGTTCATCCTACACCTAAAGAATGTATTCATTATGTAAGCTTTCTCTCAAGCAAATAGAAGGCTGGAGAGGAGGAAAGTGCTGCTTGCCATTCAATTTGGCTTCAGCAGAACTTTCCATTATCAGGAGGAAGCTGCCCATTTCTAGATAATGAGGACAAATTTTTCATCGTCACTGTGGTGCCTTTTATTTCACTATGTCACTCTGGAAGAGTTCGAAAGTCATATACTCTCCACCTTTGCCTCTTGTAGCATCGACAGGTTATAAAAGTAATACTTTGCCTCATGGTATGCAACCTTAAGATGAACTCAGGAAAATGGTATTCGTTATTGTGTAGGATATATTAGATGTGCAATAGCGATGTATTATAAAGTAAATCAAATTACAAAAATGAACCCCATCCCTTGGATAAAGTTCTGGGAGTGAGCCAACACCACAATTATTATCTTCTCTAGCACTGAATGTTCTACATAAGTGTTTGGAAGATGTAAACAGGACATAAATCTGAGATCGGTTCTTCAATCTGTCTACAAATAACCATGACATTATATATAAACTATGCTTTAGAGCATATATGCTTTCTGTTTAAGCAGTTAAGAAGTGTATTAGACACTATGATAAACAGAAAAAACGGAGCGTGAATGCCGATAAATGCAAGCCTTCCGTCTCGGAAAGTCTTCACTTATTTGATTAAGTTAGGTGAAAAACAGAGCAGTCATGCTTGTAGCCTTTCTTCCTTTTCCCTTTCCTCTCCTCTTTTCATTTCTAATGCGAATCGGAAGTCTATGTGGAGCAGTCTGGCTAGCCCCAGTCTAACCTCCCCATCTGGAAGGGGACTAACCAGCCTTGGGGCTACTTCCAACCCTTCCCAGCTGTTGGGTTGGGGTTTTTTGTTTTTGTGGGCTTGAGAAAGCATATTTATATAAATGATTGCCATATCCTTTGCCAGCTGTTGACCCTGCTCTTGTCCCGGTTGGGGCATGGTTTTCATTTTTAGCGGCCACAGACTGGAACTGACCCTGATAGAGTTAGCACGCTACACAAACAGCTTTACGCGCTATTGCTGTGACAGTTCAGACAATGGATGCACAGTGTAATCCAAGGGACCGGTGTTTCCCTTTGGGCAAATGTCACAGAATCCAGAGCTGGAAGTATCAGTTGAAAAAATAAATTCTGAGATTCACTGTGTTATGGAATAGCTTCTCTTTAGTTATTCAGACTGCAGTGATTTCAGCTATAGTCACAGCAAGGATGTATCAGCAGCAACAAATGCGTTTTCTCATTTACATGTATGAATCTGAAAAGTGCCCTAGATAGATCTGCAGAGGTAACTGTCCCTACAGTTATGTGAGAGGTTAAAAAAAAAAAGCTATATTTTCAGTTTCAAAACTATGTATAAATACTTCTGATGCTAATGTCCATAAATTTTTAAAAATGAGATGCTTGTACCTTAATGGGACAAAAAGATAAAAATCAGTTTGGGCTTTTGATCATTATTACAGCCTGCAAATAAATTCATTCCTAAAGATCCAATCAGATCATTTCTTACGCAAATTACCAGACAGAAAAAAAATCTATGTTTAATCTGTGGATAACTGTAGTCACAGCAAACTAGAAAGTTTAGAAATATTATTAGGGAGAGTACAGTTGGGGGAGGGGCCCCACAGGGACGGGAGGGAAGAATATTCCATTAAGGATAATTCATCCTGAACAACCAATTTTCATCTGCAGTTAAATGGGAATAAGAGCATAAACAGCAAATTTTTACAACTTTCATAAATTTAATTAAGTCCTTCTGTCCATAAGCACAAATGCATACGTGAAGAATAAAGAAATTTAATTGAAAAGAAATAGATTGCTAATGCTTAAAGTGATACACTTCCAAAAACTGAAGATTTCTAATATTTGATAATTTACAGGGTCATTCAGTCACTGCAACAGATTATTATTTAGAGAGTCTAATTGTAAAGGGAAAACAGCAAGATATCTAGCTTGTCAGAAAGAAGTCCTGTATTACATTCTCTCTTTCTCTCTCTGCAAGCCTGCAGGCTGACTGGCTATGGCAGATGGAGACTGCCATACATAACTGTAATTAAAATGTGAACCCCATCTTAGAGGTCAGAATAGAATAGTTGACAAACAGGGAAGCCGGGAGATGGAAAGAGAAAATATTTCCTGACATAAGCATTTTCAGTCTTTGAAAAGTAATCCAAAAGGAAATTTAGCCTATGAATTTAAGCGTCACATACTTAGTATAACTTTAAAAAAATCCTCAGAAGCTTGATGTCTGGAATTGCTGTAAAGGCAGCTCAGAATTTCAATCAGCTTTAGCGCAATGAAAATTTCAAGTGCTGGGGGAATTAACTGATGGGATATTTGAAGCGTCTGTGACCTGTGATTGATGACAAAATTTGTGAAATTACAAGGCGATATTTTTTTTCTCTCACGCAAATATATTTGTAATAATGAGGAAAAGAAAATAAAGCCATTTGTTGCTAACCGTAGATTCTGACTGAAAATTTCACACCATTGGTACAAGCTAACAGCACAATCTCCAGATGTACTTTTTTCTGGTAAGCAGAATATGATTAGATTTTTAAGTTTAATATTATATCCCCTGTCTTTTATATTTATTTTGATCATTGATGTATTGGGGCTTATTTCTACCGTCTTATTTTGTAAGATCTGTTCTCCCTTGCCTTCTATGGCACTGATAGTTTCCTATAATCATGTTTCTCTATATGTTTGGAAGCTATATGTTTCTGTTAATGGTTTACCCTTAATTTTTATCATACTATACAATACACAACTATAAAAATCCCTAAGTTACTCAATATCACAATATTTGTCCTAAATATGCTTTAATTGCCACCAAATATCCTCACAGCTTCTTTGTCATTATTGTCTGGGATTTAAGTTCCATGAAACGTATTGTTATTATAACATTCAAAGTTAATTGCCAAAATAATTCTGTATCTTGCATATCACTCTTTCCCTCTGCACTCACATTTTCATGGTGAAGTACATCTTTAAACGATTTTTTTTCCAGCAAGAAAAAGTCGGGAGTAAACTCTTACTACCCCATGAAAGTACTGAATGATAATTTTAGCTGGGTATAGAATGGTAATTTAAGAGTTATTTTTGCTCAGCACTTTGGTGTATTACTCCATTGTCTTCTAGCATCTAATGTGACCAAACAGAAGTCTGCTAGCTATCTAATTTTCATACCTATGTAGGTAATATACCTTTTCTCTCTGCTAACTTTTAAAAATCAGGGATCTTCAATTTTACAATAAAGTATGCAGATATGAATGTATTTATATATTCAGCTCAATACCCAAGTTATACTTTCAATCTGAGGACTAAATCTCTTCAATTCTAGAAAACTCTTAGTTATTATGTGAGCATCACTTCTTGGTCATTTTCTCTATTTTATTTTGGAACTCTTACTAGATATATATTGAAGTTTCTGAACTCCTTATTTCTTAACTATTATTTCACTTTTTTATATCTCTGTACTGTTTTCTGAGAACTACTACCCAAAAATACAGTCTAAAATTGTTACTGAGTTTTAAGTTTTCAATGTCTTTATTATTTTATTGTTACTATTGTTCTTTAGCTTTGCCATGTCTCCTAAATTTTCTTTTCTTTTTTTTTCCTTTTATTTTTCCAGCAGTTTGTGATCAAAGGACAGACTTACAACATCATCTTTAATGAAAGAATTCCCCCAACCAACTTGTTAGTAGTCTCTAAGTCATTCACCTTTTGATTTTCCTTGAAGCCAAACCGGCCTTATTATTGCTATGTCACAGATACTTACTTATGCAGGCCATGCTGAAAGTTTCTTATACTCAAACAATTTCTTATAATTCATAATTATAATTGTAATTAATTTCTTATACGCTTAATTATTCAAGTAATGAGTGAAAATACTCAAAAATATTCACTTAAATGATCAAAACAAATGAAAAATAATCAGCATCAAAGAAATGCAAACGTAAAGCGAAAGATACCTAACTTTTGCATATTGTATTGTCAAACTCTCTCTTTAAAAGATGAGAGTAAGAAGAAATCATTCTCTTATATGGCAGTGCAAACCTGACAATGTGAAACATGATTAGGCCAATATACATCAAAGTCCAAAGAGAACCCCTACTCAATAGATAGCATTTCTACTTCCAGAAATTTATTGTGAGGAAATAAACAAAAATAGATGAAAATGTACGAGGAATTCATTGTTTATAAAAGCAAAAAACCAAACCAACAATATCATAACAAACAAAAGCAAAGGAATAAATAAAATATTCATTAACATGAGACTGGTTAAATAAATTATGGAATACTACATAGTCACTGTAAAAATGCACCCATATACACAAAAGAGAGGTGAAAAGTTTATACCAAAATGTTACCTCTGGAAGTATGTTAATGGGTAACCTATATTTTCTTTCCTTTCTTTTTTTTCCTTTTGGTAGTTATGGTATTATTGCTACAGGACTATGTATGTATCTCTCTGTAAAAAGTAAAAATTAAGGAGAGATGGGGGGAATAATTACTCTTAAATGCACAGAAGGCAAGAAAAGAGTGATAGTATGAGCTTGAGACCAAGGAACTTAATCCGTCAGCTGATTGTCTATAAATGCAAATATATCACCACATGTCTAGAGCTATTTCTTCTTATTACACAAATCTGAGCTCACCTTCCTTCTTTTCAAGGCCTCCAAACCAATCTTCTCTTCCTTGTTTGGGATCTTGCTCTGTCAGGCATCCAATCTCTCTTCCATTTCTAATTCATTCCTTATTTCTGCATTTTCCCCTTCAGACCATAAGTATGCTCCAGTTTTTTTTAAAGGAAAATAAAAAATCCGCTCTTTAAAATGACATCAAAACAGAGACATCCCATGTCCTGTTTTCTCACCTCCTACTAATTCCTATTCACTCCATAATTTGTGGTAGTGTGGTTCTCACGTTTACTGCTGTGTTCAAATTGCTCTTGCTAACACCTCTCGTGATCTGCCAATTGCTCAATTCAATATATATTTCTATCCTTGTCATCCAGGACGATTACATGATCCTATATTTAATGATACTGCTGATCGAAACCCCCATGCCCACCCCCCCATGACTTCTGGTGGCACTGCACTTTGCGGGTTCTAGTCTTGATTCTTTCTCAACTCTTTCTGAACAAATCATCCTTTGTAGGTCTATGGTATTTTGCTGATTTTCGGGGTCTGCCCTTGACCCACCACTTTTCTCACTCCATACACTTTCTCTTTCGTCTGCACTGATAACTCCCAAATTTTTACTCAGGGTGAGGTGGTCCGCCTTGGTTGTCTCAAAAGTACATCAAGGGCTTCCCTGGTGGCGCAGTGGTTGAGGGTCCGCCTGCCGATGCAGTGGACACGGGTTCGTGCCCCGGTCCAAGAGGATCCCACATGCCGCGGAGCGGCTGGGCTCGTGAGCCATGGCCGCTGAGCCTGCGCGTCCGGAGCCTGTGCTCCGCAATGGGAGAGGCCACAACAGTGAGAGGCCCGCGTACCGCAAAAAAAAAAAAAAAAAAAAAAAAAAAAAAAAAAAGTACATCAATTTCAACATTCCTAAAATTACAAGTATTAAGTTCCCCATTAAACTGCTTTTTTCCATTCAGTTAGCACAGGTAGAAACCTGGGATTCATATTAAACTCCTCCCTCTTCCTCGTGCCTAATATCCAATCACCATGCCTAACAATTTTTACTCTTAAACACTTCTCAACTTTCTATCCTACGTCTCTCCATTCTTCTCCTTTCATTTGCATTTACCACTGCCCTAGGTCAGGTCAACACTCTACGTAGTCTCCCTGACTCGGGTCTTAACTTTTCTTCAAATCTGCTTTCTCTGCAGCTACCAAATTGCATTTGAAATGCAAGCCTGACTATGTCACTCCTCTTCTGCTTAAAATCTGTGTCCATACCTTATAAGATAAACTCCAAAATCCTCAACTAACACACACACTGCTCTGGATTCATCTCTTACAACTCCCTGCCTAGGAATTTATATTATGGCAACCTCTGTATGAGCCCATGGAACATACCATGGGTTTTCTTGCCTCTATACCTTCACTTATGCTATACTGTCTACCTGGATTGCTACCAACTCAACTCCTCCTCATCCTGGGTGTCATATCTTTAGAAAGCTTTCCTTAAATATTCTTTCCCTTCCTCAACTCCAAGCATAGAAAGGAACTTAGCAACAAAGACCATACCCTTTGAAGTTTGCTGTTCTTTACAGTATAATATTATTAGAAATCCAGTTGATTTTCATCTCTCCCTTATCAAAGGTTTCATATGTTTGAAATTTTATGTATATACTTTACTTTCCTCTCCTTCTTTTACCCACTAAGCTCAATATTGCACTCTGAGAAGTCTGCACTAAGGACTTTTCCCTGATTGTTTTACCTTGTACCCATAGGGTAGTCATTAGATACTTATTCACAGGCTAAGGCCAACTGCTAAGGTTAGAGACAAAAAGAAAGCGAATCACCGACAACAATTGTTTGTTTGTTTGTTTTTTAAAGGCCTTTGCTTGTTTGTTTTTTTCGGCTGTGTTGGGTCTTTGTTGCTGAAGCGGGCTTTCTCTAATTGCGGTGAGCGGGGGCTACTCTTCGTTGAGGTGTGCGGGCTTCTCATTGCAGTGGCTTCTCTTGTTGTGGAGCATGGGCTCTAGGGCGCATGGGCTTTAGTAGCTGTGGCACATGGGCTCAGTGGTTGGGGTGCATGGGCTTAGTTGCTCTGCGGCATGTGGAATCTTCCTGGACCAGGCCTCAAACCCGCGTCCCCTGAATTGGCAGGCGGATTCTTAACCACTGTGCCATCAGGCAAGTCCCAGCAATAGTTTCTTAAAGTTAAGTAAAATCTCCTTCTAGTAATCGAATGAGAAACAATTTTGGTATAAAAGACCTAACATCGACTTAGCTTCTAGAGTGGGCTTGTGGTTCATACCAGAATAAAAACTAGGAATTGTGTGGATATTCTCATGGAGACATTCCACAGGGAACACTTGCTACTGATACATGATGACTAATGAAACTACATTTGAACAGGTGATTCCTTTTGCTGAAGAGTGGAGAGAAAAAGAATGTTTCGGATATCATGGCACCAACTAAATAGATACCTAAAGTTAAACAGCAATAAGAAAACTTGCTAGCTTAGGAGTTGGATGTTGTTTATTAGCAAGAATAGCAAAAGAAAATCAACCAACCAACCAACCAACCGACCAAACAAACAAACAAAAAAACCGGTTTAGGGAAGAATCCATCCCTGAAATCCTAAAATTCTGCTGTGTATTGGTTTGTATATTTTGGGGGTTTTGGTATGTATATATGTGGGGGGAAAAAACCTTAAGACTTCAAAAATAGAAGAAATAGCTGTATTTGTACATTGGAAATGGATCTTAAATATCTGAAATTTTTTAAATCCTAGAAAAAGTTCACATTGTTTCATGGACAACAAAAAGGAACTAGAAAGAGATCTGGATAGAGAAAAATACCTTCGATAAAATTTAAGAAAAAATTCAGATCAGAAAGGAGAAATTCTAAAAGTGGGCAAGATTAATTTGGCATGTTATACAAATAGGAGGAAATCTGCTAAAAAGAAAAAAAAAAGAAAAAAAACTTTGCTGCTAATCTTAGGTTAATAGTAAATGACCCCATCCACTCTTAACCTCAAAGACTGACCTCTTGACCCACAGCCAGTGGCCCTGTTCAGAAACATGTTGCCACCAGAATAAATAAAAAGAGAACATAATGTGCTGAAATTGTTACTGCTAATGACAAGTGACACACACTTTATACTGCCAATGAGCAAGGCACCAATAAATAACCCTAAACACGTTTACAAATATTCTTCTAGGTTTTAGTTTCTTGTCCTGCATTTTTATATTTTTATTTATTTGTTTATTTATTATGGAAGGATGGTAAAATTATTATTCTTTTATTACTATAAAAGTAAGGGAAAAACCACACGGGTAGATGTGCCGTTGATCAGCGTTACACAATAATTCATATCCATGCTCTTTCTAACTGGCATGGTCCATGCTAAAAGACAAATGGTAAAAGATGTATTTGAGACATTCCAGAATTCTAGCCTAGAACACAGGTCATAGACATAACGTCTAGAGATAGGAAACTCTAAAAGCCTGATACTCAGAATATTTTGAGTAAGTTCTTTCTTTCTTTCTTTCTTTCTTTTTAACATCTTTATTGGAGTATAATTGCTTTACAATGGTGTGTTAGTTTCTGCTTTATAACAAAGTGAATCAGTTATACATACACATGTTCCCATATCTCTTCCCTCTTGCATCTCCCTCCCTCCCTCCCACCCTTTCCCACCCCTTTAGGTGGTCACAAAGCACCGAGCTGATCTCCCTGTGCCATGCGGCTGCTTCCCACTAGCTATCCACCCTACGTTTGGTAGTGTATATATATATATGTCCATGCCACTCTCTCACTTTGTCACAGCTTACCCTTCCCCCTCCCCATATCCTCAAGCCCATGCTCTAGTAGGTCTGTGTTTTATTCCCGTCCTACCCCTAGTCTCTTCATGACATTTTTTTTTTCTTAGACTCCATATGTATGTGTTAGCATACGGTATTTGTTTTTCTCCTTCTGACTTACTTCACTCTGTATGACAGACTCTAGGTCCATCCACCTCACTACAAATAACTCAATTTCGTTTCTTTTTATGGCTGAGTAATATTCCATTGTATATATGTGCCACATCTTCTTTATCCATTCATCTGT
>NC_041227.1:101462433-101483829 GCF_002837175.3 Physeter macrocephalus | reverse complement strand
AGATTGCTTTTGCTATTTGGGGTCTTTTGTGTTTCCATACAAATTGTGAAATTTTTTTTTCTAGTTCTGTAAAAAATGCTAGTGGTAGTTTGATAGGGATTGCATTGAATCTGTAGATTGCTTTGGGTAGTAGAGTCATTTTCACAATGTTGATTCTTCCAATCCAAGAACATGGTATATTTCTCCACCTATTTGTATCATCTTTAATTTCTTTCATCAGTGTCTTATAGTTTTCTGCATACAAGTTTTTTGTCTCCTTAGGTAGGTTTATTCCTAGATATTTTATTCTTTTTGTTGCCGTGGTAAATGGGAGTGTTTTCTTAATTTCACTCTCAGATTTTTCATCATTAGTGTATAAGAATGCCAGAGATTTCTGTGCATTAATTTTGTATCCTGCTACTTTACCAAATTCATTGATTAGCTCTAGTAGTTTTCTGGTAGCATCCTTAGGATTCTCTATGTATAGTATCATGTCATCTGCAAACAGTGACAGCTTTACTTCTTCTTTTCCTATTTGGATTCCTTTTATTTCTTTTTCTTCTCTGATTGCTGTGGCTAGAACTTCCAAAACTCTGTTGAATAAGAGTGGTGAGAATGGGCAACCTTGTCTTGTTCCTGATCTTAGTGGAAATGGTTTCAGTTTTTCACCATTGAGGACGATGTTGGCTGTGGGTTTGTCATACATGGCCTTTATTATGTTGAGGAAAGTTCCCTCTATGCCTACCTTTCTGCAGGGTTTTTATCATAAATGGGTGTTGTTGAGTAAGTTCTTAAAATCTCTTAGTGAAAGGTCTG
The DNA here is from genome assembly GCF_002837175.3 of Physeter macrocephalus. Taxonomy (NCBI): domain Eukaryota; kingdom Metazoa; phylum Chordata; class Mammalia; order Artiodactyla; family Physeteridae; genus Physeter; species Physeter macrocephalus. The sequence continues at coordinate 101,483,034 of NC_041227.1, read as the reverse complement.
TCATGATGTCCCTGATAACATTTAAGTCCCTGAGAGTTGGGACTTCCCTGGTGGTGCAGTGGTTAAGAATCTGCCTGCCAATGCAGGGGACACAGGTTCGAGCCCTGGTCTGGGAAGATCCCACATGCCACGGAGCAACTAGGCTTGTGCGCCACAACTACTGAGCCTGTGCTCTAGAGCCCACAAGCCACAACTACTGAGCCCGCATGCCACAACTACTGAAGCCCACGCGCCTAGAGCCCATGCTCTGCAACAACAGAAGCCACGACAATGAGAAGCCCACGCACTGCAACAAAGAGTAGCCCCCACTCGCCGCAACTAGAGAAAGCCCGCGCACAGCAACGAAGACCCAATGCAGCCAAAATAAATTAAAAAAAAAAAAAAGAAAAATCTGAGAGTTGATTGATGTTGGCAAGTTGATTCTATAAAAACCAACATGTGGAAAGTGATAGCACTTCAATAGTTTTGAAATCTTGAACCCCCCAATTTATAAATAAATTTTGCTTCAGTTTTTTTTTTTCCTCCACCCAAATAGATATTGTATAAAACACTTCTGGAAGGATAAAGAAACTGATAATATTGTTGGCCTCCAAAGAGAGGAATTAGGTGACTGAGGGACAGGGGTAGAAGAAAGATTTTTCAATTTTGTATGTTTTCAATTTTGAACCTATTAAAAATTTAGAAATACTAAAAGTAAAACAAAAATTCAAAGGGACAAATAACAAATTATGAGCATATCTATGGCCAAATTCAGAAAGCAGGAAAAAACATATTCAAGTGTAAAAAGATATGAATTACAAATGGAAAGTAGACTCTAAGTTAAGCAGTATAAATTTGCATGTGTATACTAGTGAAAATAGAGGTAAGTGCAGGGACAGATAACTAATTTTAATAAAATAAACCTTAATATACAGGTTAAAAATGATTGTATAGAATGTGTATGAATCCACACATAAGATATAGTACAAATAAATAATAATTTAAGGGAGTAGAAAGAGTCGGAAAACTACAGTTTTCAAAGTAGTTGGATATTAGCTGGAAAAATAAAAATTATACTTCACCCTCCATCCCACTCCCACACCTCCCCCCAAGAAATACATTCAGTAAGTGTACAGATAAAACCAAATTGTGTACACACAATTGTGAAGTGTATATTTTCTTACATTTTGTACTTTCTTGTTATTAGGAATTTTCAACTTGAAGATGAAATGAAAAATTAAGGCTTTTTAGCACAAAGTTATAATCTGTAGCCAAACAAGAGCATATAAAATAATATAATCCACAATTCTCATAAATAAAATTAAATTGTATTTAACTGTAAAAATTTCTCTCAATTTCTCACTCAAATTTTTTATTTTTATAAAATGTTTTCTGCTTTAAAGTTGTTCAAGAATAAAAGATGCTTTGACATGCTTTTAATTGATTCGTTTTACACTCAGAGGGAGGATAACAGTGATTTGTGAAAGGATTTTTTTCTGTCTTGCACACATCTCTCATTTGTCCATCTTAATTCAATTAAAGGAAATAAGGACAGTTTGACCGATGAATGAACCATATTTTAACCGAGGACACTTCTATTTAAACTGGAGTGTATCAACCACTGTAATTGTCAGTTAGTTACATCCGATCTCTAACTTTTGTTTTGAGAGGTCACAGCATGGTCATGAAAGAGGAACATATTAGAATATGGATAAGTCTTTAAACCATTAGTCCATTAGTCATTTTAAGAAAGAGCATTTTTAATTCTTACTGGCTTATAGGGTGATAACTCAACCCCACTAGTAGCTTTTGTTGTGCTGAAGGCCTACGAATACAAATACAATAAACTTTTATACTTGTAAGTTGAAAAAGTAGGCAGAAGTTTTATTATGCTAGGCCTTATAGGTTTTGGTAAGGAGTTTTGTTGTTGTTTTAATTAGCTTTACAGGGGCATTAATTTACCTTTAATTAAGCCTACCCATTTTAAGTGTTGCCTTTGAGGAGATTTTTGTTTGTTTGTTTCTGTTTTTAATGTATATAGTAAGTAATCATCACCACAATCAAGATATAGAACATGTGCATCACTCCAAAAGGTCCATTCACACCCCTTGGAAGTCAATCTCTTTCTTCCAACTCCTGGTCCCCGGCAATCACTGATCTGCATTCTAGCTCTATAGTTTTGCCTTTTCTAGAACTTCATATAAATAGAATCATGCAGTATGTGGTGTTTTATGTCTGTCCTTTTTCACTAAGCACAATGCTTTTGTAATTCATCCATGTTGCTATGTGTATCAATCAGTAGCCCCTTTCTTTTTATTGCTAAGTAGTGATATAACACAATTTTCTTTTTCTCTCTTCACAAACAGATGAACATTTGGTTTGTTTAAAGATTTTGGCTATTATGAATGTAGCTGCAATAAACATTTGAGTACCAGTCTTTGTATAAACATATGTTTCCATTTCTCTTGGGTAAATACGTATGAGTAGAATGATGGAACCATATGGTAGGTATATGTTTAACTTTATAAGAAACTACCAAACTATATTACAAACTGGTTATGCCATTCTGCATTTCCAACAATAATGTTTAACGGTTCCACAGTTTTTCCACATCCTCATCAACACTTGGTATTATTAGTCTTTTAAATTTTAGCCATTCTAGTAGTTATAGTATCATTTCCCTAAGGACAAATGTCAGAGCATCTTTTCACATACTTGTCACTTTTTTATCTTCTTTGGTGAAGTCTCTGTTCAAATGCCCATGGTTTAATTGAGTTGTTTTTCTCTTTACTGAGTTATAAGAGTTCTTTACATATTTTGCACATGATTCCTTTGTTAAATAGAGTCAATTCTTGTTATCTGCGGTACTTATGTTCTATAAAGTCACCATGAACACTGAATTAATGAATACTGAAATTTTCTATGGGAGAAACAGAGTGAGGGACCTGTGAGCCTCTGGTTACAACATTTCCAACGAATAAATGAGAAGAGGCCTGTAGTGACCCTTCCCCATCTCGAACAGGCAAGGGAACTGAGACTTTTGGAACTGAGTTCCTTTTGGAGCTATGCCACTGTGGAGAGTGTCTCCTGGCCCCATATGACCAGAAGGGATAGGAGAACACCTGGAAGTTGCATAAGTCCAGCAACGCTGGAGCTGAGAAATGGCCAGGCAGAGCTGATAGTCTGCAGAGCTAACCCAGTGGCCCTGTTCAGACAGGAAACTTGGGGCGCAGGTCAGCTTGAGTTAAGACAACAAATAAACAGATTTACCGGCTTTAGAGCTACTTCTCCCACCACACCTGGGCAGGGAAACTAATTCATAGCCCTGCTCGTTGCTGAAGATAGTCTTCAGCCCGCCCAACCAAGGAACCTAACCAGAGTACACAGGAAACTGCGTAGCCCATCCCAAAGCCCCGCTTAACAGTGGCACTTGAAAAGAGAACATAGCTTTCCCCATCTGCAGGGCAAAACTGGTGGCCTCACCTGACCAGGGAATTCAGTGCACACTCCAGCCTGATTCCAGTCCCCAAACAATGAGCCATATAGGCCCTGGGTCCCATCCTGTTGTCCTGCCAGAGCAGGGAAGCTCATTCATAGCCCCATCTACTACTGAATATAGTACCCAGTCCTGACCATCTAGTAAGCCTCACCAGAGAATCCAGGCAAACACTGAGCCTCTTACAGCCTCACTTGAATAGGAAACCAAGCCAGCAGTCCTATCCAATAGTTCTCAGACAGCGGAACACCTGCCCCCCGATCCCTGACCTCATCGCTCAAACGGCTGCTGCCCCCAAAACAGACCATAATAGTAGGCCCCACCTGCCCAAGAACATTACCAGCAGACACACCCAGAAACCCAAACTGAGCTGACTAGTAAAGATCTGTCTCTGCCAAAGTTAACCTGTAAAGTCTAGAAGAGGAGCCTGATTACTCAAATGTGCAGATATCAACATAAGGAATGAAGGACAACAAGAAACCAAGTAAATATGAGACTGCCAAAGGAAACTAATAAAGTTCTGATAACTGAGCCTATAAAAACAGAAATCTACGAACTGTTAGACAAAGAATTCAGAATAATACTCTTAAGGAAGTTTAGTGAGCTTCAAGAACACACAGACAACTAAACGAAATTAGGAAAACAAAGGATGAACAAAATGAGAAGTTTGACAAAGAAACAGAAACCATCAAAACCAAACAACAAACAAACAAAAACCCGAATAAACAGAAATCAGAAATCCTACAGTTGAAAAATACAATAATTGAACTGAAGAATTCAGTTTTTGAAACTCTCTAGAGTTTCAAAAGTGGACTCAACCACACAAAAGACAGAATCAGCAACCTGAAGGATAAGACATTGGAAATTATCCAGTCAGAGAAGCAAAAAGAAAAGAGAACGAAAAAGAGTGAAGAAAGTCTATGGGACTTACGGGACACAATGAAAAGAAGCAATATTTGCATTATGGGAATTTTAGAAGGAAAAGAGAAAGAGACAGAAAGTATATTTAAAGCAATCATGGCTGAAGACTTCCCAAACCTAGAAACAGAAACAGACATCCAGAGCCGTAAGGCCCAAAGGACCCCATGTAGGTTGAACCCAAATAGGGCTATACTGAGACATATGATAATTAAGTTCTTAAAAGTCAAAGGCAAAAAATGAATTTTAAAAGCATCAAGAGAAAACAGAGAAGTTATATACAAGGGAACCCCACAAGACCATCAGTAGATTTCTCAACAAAAACTTTTCAGGCCAGGAGAGAATGGGATAAACATCCTCAAAATACTGGGGGAGAAAACTGCCAAACAAGAATGCTATACCTGGCAAAGCTGTCCTTCAGAACTGAAGGAGGAATAAAGACTTTCTCAAACAAACATGGCAAATCCATACTTTGTCCTGATCTTCTTCGATTCCTTCATTTGACCACAACCAGTGGGCCTGCAATGTTTCAGGCTTTACCATAGAAGCATGGGCTCAGGTCAGGATCAAATCATCTCTTGTCCCTCACCAGTCATGCCAATTAATTAATTAAAATTTTATATCAAATTGCCATTTTCTGCCAGGCACTGTTCCAACTTCTGGAAATTCAATGACAGAAGATAAGGCCTGGCCTCATGGAGCTTAAATTCTACCCTTGGGCTCTACATGGCTATGTAATTTCCCCCTCATTTCAAGGGCTGCATGGCTAGGGTGATTTTATCCTGTGCCTAAAGCACAAAGTCTCCTGCAGGCAATGCTGTCTGTGAGGTTGAACTGCTGCTTTCTGTTCCACTGCAGAGACACACAGAATGCGGCCAATGCCCTCTGGTAAAGGTAGCAAGTATGAGCCCCCATTTGCTATCAAGGCCCATCGCTTGCTATAACAGTCCCTCTGAGTTGTTTCCTCATAGGTGTAAGGCACACCAGTTCTCCAAGTGACCTGACAATCAACTCCTGGATACCCTGGAGGCAAGTGACAACTTTCACTAATTCTTTCACATCCTCTGACATCACGGGGTCAAACTTTAAGCCAAATTATTTCTACCCAGTGGCTCCCAGTTTAATAGTATATGGGCTCAGTATTTATCACAAGCTTATTGGCTGAATAGCTTAATCGCTTATCTGTGGCCATAATCATTTTCTGTCTTGGCTTATCTGCCAAGATATTTTTAATGAAATGATATATCATCTTCTCAAACCACTCATTATAAAGAGAAAAGGGAACATGGTAAAGCTCTTGGGATTAATATAAAAACGTACAAGGGCTTCTCTGAGCTTTTAATCAGTTCTTCACAACAAGTCCCCAAAGCTAATGACTTAAGGACGTTTGGCAAAACGAGGAGCTTTGAATCTGGTCTCAGACACTAGAATATCTTTAATACTGAAAATTAATTACATAGCAACTCTTTGCTAGTATCTATCTCTAAAAAGATCCCCGAGAGCAAGAGCTTGCAAACATATTTTTACAAAATATCATAAGCAAACACAAAGGGCTCTCCGTGATACACAACTGAATATATCCTGCTGAAAGTATCTAAAGGGAGTTTTTCTAGAAGATAGAGGCTGCCAGGCCTAGAACAAGTTGGGCTACATGAAAAGGACAGTATCATTTCACCTGCAAATTTCTAGTAAGTACAGACATTCCCGGCTGCCCTCTGGAGCTCATAAGGTTGTTCTTGTGTTAATGACCTCACACAGCAGACAGATCCAGTCTTTCTGCTTTTCTTTCTTGTAGAATGATTTCCCTAAAGCCAGTGTTGGGCAAAATGCCACTAATACTGCCGTAAAGCTCCCACAGTGCTTGAAGGGGGAGGCAAGAGGTAGAGGGGTTAGGAGGTGATCAAGCTTACAGATTAAAGCTTACTAAAGCTACAAGATGAGCACAGCTCTTGGTGTTTATTAACTCTTCTAGTCCTGAGGACTCCTCCCCCAACCTCATGGCACAAAACACAAAGGTCTTTTCATCAATGGACCTCAAAGGCAGGCCTGCTTTAACTTTAAGCTTCCAAGTACAGCATCTCTACTGAAGTGTTCTTTGGTATCCATCAGTCAGGCAACAGTTCCTGCTTTTCCATGAAACACTGGAGTTATTCACACCTGAAGATGGTGAGATTTTTCTATACATACACTGACATCTGTGAGGGCTGAGTATTATAAGCAGTATATTCTAGACTTCTTTTGAAAAAGGCCTTTTTCTAGACACACACAGACACACAAAAAGCCTTTTTCTGTGACAACAGGAGGCTGCAATAGGAAGAAGTTAAAATAACAAAAACAAAAATAGTTCAGAGCAAAAAAAGAAAAAAGACTAAATTTGATTATAATTCAATGGTCAGGACCTGCTCTACTAATCCACTCAGGTGGAGGTGTTCTCAAGATTAATTCTTTTTTTTCATAAAGCATGCTGACGTTAGGCAGATCAGCCCACTTTATCAGTGTCGCATCTCAGTCTCTGAGTGCATTAAAACAAAAGACGACAACTCCTTTCTCCCTCCAATTCCACAACCTGAGCCCAAGAAAAACAGTCACATAATTTTTAGAATTTAATCAACTATGGGATTTCTGTAATAAGCTAATGCTTCTTATTTTGCAAACCTCCAGCATCTTCATGTAGGGTATATAAACTTCATTTATTATTTCCACTTGTGACATCTTGAGGGCTACACCCAGGTTGTTGAATTTGGGGGTACTAATTCCTGAGGGATATTTATTTTATTTGAAGCCATGAAAAATTTCCCACCTCTATTTGATAAATTATATGCCTTCATCCTCCCAACTAACTTAAAAGTTATGTAAATTACCCAGACGAACAAAAACAGTTTACGATTATAACATTGTTAAATGAATTAGATAACAATGACTACAGCTTCCCAATTATAGTTTGAGACAGATAAATTTATACTTTATTGATAGCAGGAGCAGAAAGCCCTAATCACTAAACGCCAGCACAGTCTGGTTTCTGTAGGGTAATGACCCATCTCTATATTCATAACAAGAATCTCATTCATCATAATTCACATTAAAAAAAAAAAAAGAAAAAGAACTCTAGTCAGGCTAATGGAGGAAACGTGTGAAAAGTGATTGGCTGGGAAAAACTCTGTATGCAGCTGGAGGGTCCTAATTGATTATATTGTGCTGCAGCTAAGCCTTCTGCTAGTACAACAGATCTTTATCTAACCGCATTTCAATTGATTTTCACTGATAGCCTTCTTTCTTATGTCTAAGGCTTAAAGTACTAAACTAATAAAAGGATAAAAGACTTTGTAATACAGATTTCAAAATATAATGTCCAAGCAGGACTTCCATGGAATAAGATGGCAGACGGGGTGTGTATAACCCACCAAACATCTAAGAGCCAGAACCTGTGAATTTGGGAGGTAATTAAAAAAAGAATGTTTAGGATTTTAGTCTGTATTTCAGAGTCCAAAAGCAAAACACTAACCTAAACATTCAAAGATACAACAAGTGTCTAATGTTCACTTTATTTTAGGATGTAGACATGTAGGACATTTAGTAGCTGTTATACGTGTTCTCATGTAATATATCCATTCTGTTGGTTTAGTACGGTATGAAGAATTGGTTTCCTCATTAAACAGTGATCAGTTTGGAAACAAGTCACGTACAATGACTAGACGATGTTCATCTTTCAGATGAAAGACCTACTGGATTAACTGGAACGCTAAACCAAAAATCTCAAAATAGCATTGCTGTACAGAATTTAGAATGAGAGTGTAAACTGTCATCCTTGAGAATTTAACAGTTTAACTGACATGCAATAAACTGTGTATGTTTAAGTGTACCGTTAGATGTTTTGACATATGTATAAACCTATGAAACTATCACCACAATTATCAAGAAAATGATCACGTCCTTGCCAAAGGTTTCCTCCTGCAGTAATCCATCTCTCACTTTGCCCCCTCTAAATCCACGAAACCGTTCATTGGCTTTCTATTACACAGATCTGTTAGCATTTTCTAGCATCTTATGTAAATGAAACTATATAGTATGTATTTGTTTGGTCTGGTTCCATTGACTTATTTTTAATTTTTATTATTTTTTTTTTTTTGTGGTACATGGGCCTCTCACTGTTGTGGCCTCTCCCGTTGCAGAGCACAGGCTCTGGACGCGCAGGCTCAGCGGCCATGGCTCACGGGCCCAGCCGCTCCGCAGCATGTGGGATCTTCCCGGACCGGGACACGAACCCGTGTCCCCTGCCTCGGCAGGCGGACTCTCAACCACTGTGCCACCAGGGAAGCCCCATTGACTTATTTTGAGATCCACCCATGTTACTGCATTTATCAAAAATTCCTTCATTTTGGGGGACTTCCCTGGCAGTCCAGTAGTTAAAACTCTGCACTTCCAATGCATGGGGCGTGGGTTCAATCCCTGGTCAGGGAACTAAAATCCCACATGTGGCACAGCCCACCAAAAAAAAAAAAAAAAATGTCATTCATTTTAACTGCTGAGTAGTATTCAATTTTATGGATAAATACCAATTTGTCCACTTATTTGTAGATGGACATTTGAGTTGTTTCCAGGTCTTGGCTACTACAAATATGGCTTTTATTGAATTCTGATACATGAAAAAATTAAGGAACTGCCAAACTGTTTTTCAAAGTGTTTTGTAAGATTCTGTATTTCCAACAGTAGTGTATGAGAGTTCCAGTTGCTCTATGTCCTTGCCAAGACTTGGTATGGTCAGTAATATTTTTTTTTTTTTTTTTTTTTTTTTGTGGTATGCGGGCCTCCCTCTGTTGTGGCCTCTCCCGTTGCGGAGCACAGGCTCCGGACGCGCAGGCTCAGCTGCCATGGCTCACGGGCCCAGCCGCTCCGCGGCATGTGGGATCCTCCCAGACCGGGGCGCGAAGCCGGTTCCCCTGCATCGGCAGGCGGACGCGCAACCACCGCGCCACCAGGGAAGCCCCTGGTCAGTATTTTTAACATGAGACAATCTAGTAAGTATGTAGTAGTATCTCATTATGGTTTTATTGCAATTCCCTAACGACTAATGATGTTGAACATCTTTGCATGTCCTTATTTGCCATCTGTGTTTCTTCTTCAGTGAAATCTGTTCAAATCGCCTCAATTTTTATTTGGTTGTCTTATTACTGAGTTTGAGTTTTTATATATTCACATGTTCTGGATACAAGTCTTTTATCAGTTATGTAAATTGAAAATATTTTCTCCCAATGTGTGGCATTCCAGTATCAGTATCAGTTAAAGAACACATGTTCCTGATTTTGATGAAGTCAAATTTTAATTTGTCAGTTTTTTCTTTTACGGACAACACTTCTGTTACCAAAACTAAGAAATTATAGTTTCATTGATTTTCTCTATTGTTTTCTGTTTTTATTTGCTTTCTACTTTGATTCTTATTCTAGTCTAAGATGGGAGCTGAAGTCATTGATCTGAGACCTTCCTTCATTTCCAGTTAGGCATTTAGTACTATAAATTTCTCTCTAAGTACAACTTTAGTGCATCCCACAAATTTGTATATGCTGTGTCTTAATTTTTATTCAGTTCAAAATAATTTCCAATAAAAAAAAATTCTTCTTAGAACCATGAGTTTTTTTAAAATGTTACTTTCCAAATATTTGGGGATTTTTCCAAATATCTTGTGGTAATTGATTTCTAATTTAATTGCACTGTGGTCAGAGAACAAAATTGTGTATGATTCAAATCTTTTAAATCTATTGAGGCTTGCTTTATGGTGCAGAAAATGGATCATCGTAATAAATATTTTCTGTGCATTTAAAAAGAAGGTGGTTCGGGGGACTTCCCTCGTGGCACAGTGGTTAAGAATCTGCCAGCCAATGCAGGGGACATGGGTTCGAGCCCTGGTCCGGGAAGATCCCACATGCCACGGAGCAACTAAGCCGGTGCACCACAACTACTGAGCCTGCGTGCCAGAACTACTGAAGCCCGCGTGCCTAGAGCCCATGCTCCGCAACAAGAAAAGCCACCACAATGAGAAACCCGCGCACAGCAAGGAAGAGTAGCCCCTGCTCACCACAACTAGAGAAAGCCCATGCCCAGCAACGAAGACCCAAAGTAGCCAAAAATAAATAAATAATAAATTAATTAATTAATTTTTTAAAAAGTGAAGGTGGTTCTGGACTTCTCTGGTGGCTCACTGGTTAAGAATCCGCCTGCCAATGCAGGGGACACGAGTTCGAACCCTGGTCCAGGAAGATCCCACATGCCTCAGAGCAACTAAGCCCATGTGCCACAACTACTGAGCCTGTGCTCTAGAGCCCGCGAGCCACAACTACTGAGCCCATCTGTCACAACTACTGAAGCCCGCGCACCTAGAGCCCGTGCTCTGCAACAAGAGAAGCCACCACAATGAGAAGCCTGTGCACCACGACGAAGAGTAGCCCCCGCTCACCGCAACTAGAGAAAGCCTGCGTGCAGCAACAAAGACCCAAAGCAGCCAAAAATAAATAAATAAATAAATAAATGTATTGAAAAAAAAAAAGAAGGTGGTTCTGCTGTTGGTGGTGGGGTTTTTAAAAAAATAAATGTCTATTAGATTAAGTTGGTTATTAGTGTTATTCAAGTCTTCTATATCCTTGCTGATTCTCTGTCTATTGGTTTATCAATTACTGAGAAAGGAATGTGGAAATCTCCAACTATGTGTTTGCCTAATTCTGCTTGTAGTCAGTTTTGTCTCATGTGGCTTGAATCCATAATCAGGAATATAAACCTTTAGAATTGATATGTACTCTTTATGAATTAACACCCTTAACATTAGGAATGTCTCCTTATTCTGTAATATTTTTTCTGATATCTATTTTGTCTATTAATATAAGAGCTGCTGCTTTCTTTAGTCTTATATAGTATATTATTTCCATCCCTTAACTTTTTTTAAAATTTAATTTAATTTATTTTTTATACAGCAGGTTCTTATTAGATATCTATTTTATACATATTAGCATATATATGTCAATCCCAATCCATCCCTTTACTTCTATTCTATTTGTATGCTTATATTTAATTGGATTTCTTGTAGACATCCTATGGTTGAATCTTCCCTTTTTATCCAATTAGACAACTTCTGTCTAATTTTAATTTAGTCTTTTGGCCATTTACATTTAATATGATTTTTGTTATGTTGGGTTGAAATGCACCATTTTGCTATACGTTTACTATTTGCCTATATATATATTTTTTGGGGGGAGCGGGGTTCCTTTTTTTCTCTCCCTGACTTCTTTGTAATTGAATATTTTTAGGATTCCATTTTATCTCATTTGTTGCCTTATTAGCTATATAATTTGTTATTTTAGTAGTGGCTTTAGGGTTAATAGCATATATTTGTAACTCGTCAAAGTCTACCTTTTAGGAATATTATACCACTTCATGGGTAGTATAAAAACCTTATAACTTTTAAACACTGGCTTAAAGCAATTTAATTATGATGTGGGTCATGCTTTTAAGTTCTGTTAGGCAGAATTGGAACAGTATAGTGTAAGAGAAATTTTGCCCCACTGTGGAGGAAATAACTTTCTGCATATTATCCCCATTTGTCTGTAAATTATGAGATTTTCCACTCTTGCTACTGGGAACAGAAACTATTCCCAGCCCTGTGTGAGCTCTAGTGAATGTTCACGCTAACCCTTGTTGGTGGTTCTTTCCTGGGCCTTGGGTAGTTTCTCATGTGCTGATCAGTACTCAGCTGAAGGCTCACAGGATATCCTCTGCAGATCTCTAGAGCTATTTATCTGGACAGCTCTCTCCTCTCCGGTACTGTGCCCTGTGACCACGAGACATCTTGGCCTCCCCAAACGCCCAGCTTCATCTTTTCCACTCAGAGAGACTGCTGTGCTCTATGTGGATTCCCCTTCCCTACAATATGTCCTGGTAATGAGACAGGACAATTGTAGGACTCACTTCATTTGTTTCCCAGCTCTCAGGGATCACTGTCCTTACTGCCTGATACCCAATACCTTGAAAACCACTGTATCATACAATTGTCTTGTTTATTTTTTTCAGGTGGAAGGGTAAGTCTGATGCCTGCATTTATTGAAGGCCTTATAAAACTCCATGGATGGAGTATGCAATTAATGCTTATAAAATGAATGTTAATTATTTCACCTTTATGAAAATCAACTTACAGAAATTGAAAGGAACAAAATCTATTTTAAGTTAAGTTAGTAAAGGGACTTACCTGGTGGGCCAGTGGCTAAGACTCCACGCTCCCAATGCAGGGGGCCTGGGTTCGATCCCTGGTCAGGGAACTAGATCCCACATGCCGCAACTAAGAGTTCGCATGCAGCAACTAAATATCCTGTATGCCGCAACTAAAGATTCTGCATGCCACAACTGAAAGATCCTACGTGCCACAACTAAGAGCCGGTGCAGCCAAATAAATAAATAAATATTACAAAAAATTAAATGAGTAAACAATGATCCAACGTCCACAGATATCCTTAGCTTAAACTCTAATTCATTATCTTATCACCAGCACCAATTTCTGCTTCTCAAATGGTCTTTAACGTCTATATAACAAATGAAAAAGTATATTGATTTTTCTGATTTTGTGTCTATTTATGAAGACTGGTGTTGAGAGTTTCTAAAGTATACTGAAGAATCCTTAAACAAAAGAATCCTCTTATAGCAGTTAGGTTATCCATGTGCAAAACCCCAAACCAAGTTATTTCACTTCTGTGCAAAGGACTGGGTACACAAGATGTTACCTTCATTCTAGATTTCACAAAAAAATCTGCTAAGCTTAAAATGATTTGCTATTCTGCTTCAAGTAAAATACTTTAAAAGTCACTTAAAAGTAGGCTTGGGCTTCCCAGGTGGCGCAGTGGTTAAGAATCCGCCTGCCAATGCAGGGGACATGGGTTCGAGCCCTGGTCCAGGAAGACCCCACATGCTGTGGGGCAACTAAGCCCGTGCTCCACAACTACTGAGCCTGCGCTCTAGAGCCCGTGAGCCACAGCTACTGAAGCCCACGTGCCTAGAGCTTGTGCTCCGCAGTAGGAGAAGCCACCACAATGAGAAGCCCGCGCGCCGCAGCAAACAGTAGCCCCCGCTCGCTGCAACTAGAGAAAGCCTGCGTGCAGCAACGAAGACCCAAAGCAGCCAAAAATAAATAAATTTACAAAAAAAAAAAAAAAGTAGGCTTATTAGCAATTTACAGTCAAAACAATATATGGTACTGTCTAAACACAGAAATGAAATTGGGTATTAGAACTGTTGAAAAAACACATATCTTGATTGTGAGGTCTTAAAAATTATCATGGGCTTCCCTGGTGGCGCAGTGGTTGAGAGTCCGCCTGCCGATGCAGGGGACACGGGTTCGTGCCCCGGTCTGGGAAGATCCCACATGCCGCGGAGCGGCTGGGCCCGTGAGCCATGGCCGCTGGGCCTGCGCGTCCGGAGCCTGTGCTCCGCAACGGAAGAGGCCACAACAGTGAGAGGCCCGCGTAACGAAAAAAAAAAAAAAAAAATTTATCATGAAATACATTCCAGGGACTTCCCTGGAGGTCCAGTGGTTAAGAATCCTTGCTTCCACTGCAGGGGACACAGGTTTGATCCCTTGTCGGGAAACTAAGATCTCACATGCCCCGAGGAGCGGCCAAAAAAAAAAAAGAAAAGAAAATACATTCCAATTTTCAATGATGTGTTAGCTGAAAGCACAGTAAGAATCCCTTATATTGCTCTTTAAAATAGATGATGGTTTTAGATGATTAGGTTAAGAACAGGTTCCTGCCTAATGTGCTCAAGGATGGGAGCATATTTATCCACAATAATATTTTGAGAGGTGAGATTTCCTGTTGTGGGAACTAAGAAACTAGGCAAAATGACCAGAAATCAGCTTACACTACTCTGGATCTTTCAACATTCTATATTACTCTAGGACATTACTGAAGTGAACATTAAGTCATTGCAAAACCATACTATATTGTAATTAGAATATAAGGTATAGGCAGTTATATGTATAATGACTATAAGCCCTCAAAAGAAGTTAATGAACTGAGGCTGACCTTGATCACTGACTCAGATCCTGCAGCACAGGGCATTACCTGCTCCCTCTCCCACATTGGCCAACCTTTGCTACAACAGTAATCAATTTGCCGTCTTGATCTCTCAAGCATATCATACATTTTTTGATCCATCATTAAGCCTCAAACTTGTGGCCTAATTAAATTACTGAGGAAAGACACTTTGGAATTCTAGACTTTGGCAGGAGAAAAAGTAGAGATAAAATATTTGAATATGGTGAGAAAATTATGACCTAATCTCCATGCAGTTATTAATATTCGAAGTTGCTGTTCAAAATGAACTTTGATTCGACTGCATTTTTTAAACACAAAATGATGTCAAACCATTTGTAGCATGGTAATTAAATGCCAAATATAAAACGTAGGAGAAGGAAGAAATAGAAAGGGCTCAAGGGACAAGGCAGCTCCACATGATAGGTGTGAACAGATATGGAGGGGCTGTCTGAGAGTCATCAAGGTGATCTTCCAGAGTGTAGAAGTTACATGGGAGAAACTGTGGAAGGATAGAAAAAAGCCTAGAGATAGAGAAATGAAAGACAGAAAGACAGAGACAGATCAGAAGAAAGAAAAGTCAAGCTTGACCCAGCAAATAAAATAAGTTAATGATGAATTCTGTCAATAGGCATTCATCTCAATTGTTTCCAATGAATGATAAAAGCCAATGGGGAAGTCAAATTACTTCTAGAATCAAAGGACAGGCAGTGCCATATTACGCCAGAGAGGAGAGAAAACAAACCTATAGTTACTGCAAATATCAAAAAGTAGGTTTTAGCAGCAAGGTAAAACCCCACGTAGAAGTGGCTAAGATGGAGAAAAACAGGTATGGGGAACAGAGATGATATTTGAAAGAGTAAAGGGGGGATTCCCTGGCAGACTGGTGGTTGGGGCTCTGCACTTCCACTGCAGGGGGCACGGGTTCCATCCCTAGTTGGGGAACTAAGATCCTGCATGCCCCAAAAATAAATAAATGAAAGAAAGAGTAAAGGAAAATGGGAACTAATTGTGACAGCACTAAAAAACAGAAAATAAACCATAGCATTTCCCTTTGCACCTAATGCCCTTCCAAACACCACTGCATGTTCAAATGCATCTCCCCTACAAGAAGCCCTAGTCCCCGTTAACCCGATTTCTCCCCCCACCGCTGGGCACCCACAACATTATATTCATGTAAGGCTCTTCTGTGGCACTTAAGTTTATCTTGTAGTCCAGTTAACTGTATATATTCTTACCCCAGTAGACTGTAAACTACTTGAGTCAAGGACCATTTTTTATAGTACCAGTACCTCATGCCCAGGACACAGCAGGGTGCTGGATAAATATCCACTGTATCATGTTGGAAACTTAAAAATACTGAGGGTGAGGTTTCACTTCTATCTCAAAAATCTAAGTGATTACAGGTCAGGAAGGGAGTATACTTCTGGCAAGAGACTGGCAATGAAAAGATATGAATTTGAATTCCAGATATGACAATATCTTGCTGTATAAATTTATGCCTGTATATTAATCTTGCTGAGTTCTACCTTCTCTTAAGGTGGTAGGATTACACGTTCTAAGATTATGACTCTCTCTCCCCTGAATGCAAAGCATTTACTATCTGTACTATTAATTTTGCAATTGATCATAGAATGCCTTGGGTATTTCTTCATCTTTCAAGTAATTCAAGTGCTATGTCTCATCTTTCCCAACTACAGCTCCTTGAATTGAGAAAGGAACAAAGTTTTCTCATCTCTCACACTGCTAAGAACAGAAAGACAGAGAGAGACAGAGAGCATTCAATAAATACCAACCTATTTCACAAAATGAATCGATTCTTTAAGAAAATGCTCAGAGTGCTGTCACCTAGCATTTGGAGGTTCTATTGCAAGTTGCCTTTTAACTGGAAGGAGTTGGGAGGCAAGGCTAATGAAGCCATCAGTTACAGAAGCTTCTTTATAGGACAAAAATATGCTAGGAAGGAATTCAAGGCTTTTTGCTTGTTGATAACCTGCCAAAAGGAGCTCCTGGGAAAGGTGTTTTGTTTTGCAAGGATGAAAAGGAACTGAGCAGGGACATCTCCTGAACTAGTGATAATAGGGGAAAACTTATCATGAGACTTAGTTTCCTTTGTTCACTGATAAGCCCAAGTAGCAATTACCTACTTTAGCAATGATCATTACCATCACAAAGAATTAGGCAGTGTCACATGGTGGCAGTATTAGGATTTACAGGACCTCAGTTTGACTCTCAGCTCTAACACTTGGTCACTATGCTGAAATTACTTAACATCTCTAAGCCTCAGTTTGCTCATTTATAAAATATAAAATAATAATTCCTGCCTGAGTCCATTCAAGAATCGAGGATGCAGCAACATGAATGGACCTAGAGATTATCATACTAAGTAAAGTAAGTCAAACAGAGAAAGACAAATACCATACGATATTGCTTACATGGGGAATCTAAAAAAATGATACAAATGAATTTATTTACAAAACAGAAACAGACTCACAGACATAGAAAACAAACTTATGGTTACCAAAGGGGAAAGGAGGGCAAGGATCAGTTAGGAATTTGGGATTAACAGACACACCACTATATATAAAATAAACAACAAGGACCTACTGTATAGCACAGGGAACTACTGTAATAACCTATAATAGAAAATAATCTGAAAAAGAATATAGATATATCTATAGATATATATGTATCTGTATAACTGAATCACTTTGCTGTACACCTGAAACATTGCAAATAAACTATACTTCAATTTTTTAAAAAATGAAGGAAACGTAAGTGATGTAAGTGAAGAGTTCTCTATAAACTAGAATGTTTTTTTAAAAATCACACAAATGCCCTCAGAGTGCCTGACACTCTTGAAGTAGGTGTGGCCAAGCTAAAGAATGGTGGTCAGTAGGCTGCTATTTTCTAGAGAGCATCTGGGTACTTAGGTGGGTTTGTTCTAATTCCTTCCGATCCCAGGGCTCCCTTTGAGACAAAAGTCTCTAAGTACTCAGGGCCCTAACAAGGCTTCCTTTGCAACAAAACAGCTAACTAAAGAAATTCTAAGAGACAAGGGCATTGAAAGGAGTTAGACTCTAACAGGTAGAAACTGTCACTGCAGGCACTCTCCTGGGAGTTCTGCTCTGCACTTTGCTTCCTGGATGACACCTAAATGGAGAACCAACTAGGGTTCGATACCTTTCAATCTGAATGCCGCTGTGGGGTCTCTTTGGTTCAGCTTTCTCATAACCGACAAAGAGAGCGGTCTAACCAGGAAATTCCATGTTGGGGTTAACAAAACATTCTTCTTTTTTCTTTTGTTTTGTTTTTGTTTTTGTTTTCTTGTGGTACACGGGCCTCTCACTGTTGTGGCCTCTCCCGTTGCGGAGCACAGGCTCCGGACGCGCAGGATCAGCGGCCATGGCTCACGGGCCCAGCAGCTCCGCGGCATGTGGGATCTTCCCGGACCGGGGCACGAACCCGCGTCCCCTGCATCGGCAGGTGGACCCTCAACCACTGCGCCACCAGGGAAGCCCCAGAACATTCTTCTTAATGAAGAGGTATCATAGCTATCATATACTATCAGTAAGATACTAACTTAAAAGGAACTAGAAAATTATGAAGCATGTTTAATACAAAACTATACTGAGCATAATTTTTCTTTGATGATTTAGAAGACAGTTCAATATCTTGCCACTGTTTCAGAATCACTATACACATGATTCCATGGTACTTTTGGTTATTTATTTATTTTTAATTTTATTTATTGATTGATTGATTTTTGGCTGCAATGGGTCTTTGTTTCTGTGTGCAGGCTTTCTCTAGTTGCAGCCAGCGGGGGCTACACTTTGCTGCGGTGCGTGGGCTTCTTATTGCTGTGGCTTCTCTGGTTGCGGAGCACGGGCTCTAGGTGCGGGGGCTTCAGTAGTTGCAGCACGTGGGCTCAGTAGTTGTGGCTCACGGGCTCTAGAGTGCAAGCTCAGTAGTTGTGGAGCACGGGCTTAGTTGCTCCACGGCATGTGGGATCTTCCTGGACCAGGGATCGAACCTGTGACCCCTGCATCGGCAGGCAGATTCTTAACCACTGCGCCACCAGGGAAGTCCCGACTTTTACTGCTTTCTCTTAAGCGTTTTATAAATTTTCCAATATCAACATCTCCCCCACCCCCTCCCAAAAAAGTCACGTCTTTATCACTGATTTCTGTGACTAACTGAAATATGATCACTTCAATTAAGTCTTTGGTTTATTTGAGTTTTGTTTATTTTGTTGACTCCTGGACAAATGGAATATGACCACTCCTTAAGCTATATTCCAGAAAGATTATGGAATGAAAACTTTAAACTACTGAAGAATCTGAGCAATTCTGCATTGGAAGAACATACTATAGTTATTCCTTCAAACATAAAATACCTTGGTGTCAAGTGTTAAAAGAAACTATCCCGTTTCTTGAGAGTTTAGATATGTTGACCCCCTACACTTTAGTAAGAAATGTCTTAGTCAATAATACTTATCATGTGTGCTGCAGTGCTTTGCTCTTATAATAGAAACAACACCATCTACTCTGGCAGTAAACACATTCTAAGTATTCACTACTGTCCTGCCCAATAGGTGTTGAACCAAAATTTGTTGAATGTGAATAAAATGTTGCCCTGATCTTTCACAAAGTAAAGACTGAACTTACAGACCTATGACTACAACTTGAACAAGACATGTATGTATATAATTTTTTATACCATGTTGATCCTCTTGAATGTCTCAAATAATAAGACCTTAAGAATGTAAGTAATACCGTCTTTTCTCTCACAATCCAACATGAGTGGCTCCTTAGGCTCCAGCCCTGGCTAGAGAGACAGCTCCTCCCCAAGGAGGGCACTATGACAGGGAATCAGTTTCAGAAAGAGAAATATATCCCTAAACTGGTTTACTTATTATTTTTGTTTTCAACAACAAAAAGCTGAAAACTGCAAAAAGCTATCGGAGAAGTCTGCTAAAATAAATGCAGAGTCCAAAAAAATCAGTGAACCATACCAATAAGGTTTATTACTGGGATCATCTTGGTCTTGCTGCTGTATAACAGACTGTCACATGGAAAAAGGCAGTGAAGAATTCTGTCAGGACATCTCCAAATAAAATATGGTGTGTGCATCTGTCTAGAAAAATGGTACAGATGAACTGGTTTGCAAGGCAGAAATAGAGACACAGATGTAGAGAACAAACGTATGGACACCAAGGGGGGAAGCGAGGGATGGGGGGCAGGGGTGGGGTGAACTGTGAGATCGGGATTGACGTATACACACTAGTATGTATAAAACAGATAACTAATTGAAAAAAAATGAAGCTGCTAAGAGAGCAGATCTTAGAAGTTCTCAACACAAGAACAAAAATTTGTAAGTGTGTGGTAATGGATGTCAGCTAGACT
This sequence comes from Physeter macrocephalus, assembly GCF_002837175.3. NCBI lineage: Eukaryota > Metazoa > Chordata > Mammalia > Artiodactyla > Physeteridae > Physeter > Physeter macrocephalus. The sequence continues at coordinate 101,463,172 of NC_041227.1, read as the reverse complement.
TACTCTGGTGATCATTTTGCAACATATACAAATATCAAATCATTTTATTGAACACCTGAATCTAATATAATGTTGTATGTCAATTATACCTCAATAAAAAATGGTAAATTTTTTAAAAAAGAAAAAAAATATGGTGTGTGTATCTTTCCTTTCTCTATAACCATATAATAGGAGAAAATTCTCTTTCTGTGGAGACAAATGCATTTGAAACATCTCTGTTTTGGGAATTAAAAAAAAAAAAAACAACAGGTGTCAGGAACACTTCCACAATTCCATTGCAAGCCCTCCCTCACAAAATGATTCTCACCTACCCCCATCCCACAGAGAAATCAAAATCTTCCGGAACCAGCCTCTTCAATAAGTGAAACTTAAAAGCTTTTGCACAGCAAAGGAAACCATAAACAAGACCAAAAGACAACCCTCAGAATGGGAGAAAATATTTTCAAATGAAGCAACTGACAAAGGATTAATCTCCAAAATTTACAAGCAGCTCATGCAGCTCAATATCAAAAAAACAAACAACCCAATCCAAAAATGGGCAGAAGACCTAAATAGACATTTCTCCAAAGCAGATACACACATGGCCAACAAACACATGAAAGAATGCTCAACAGCATTAATCACTAGAGAAATGCAAATCAAAACTACAATGAGATATCATCTCACACCGGTCAGAATGGCCATCATCAAAAAATCTACAAACAATAAATGCTGGAGAGGGTGTGGAGAAAAGGGAACC
>NC_041227.1:101448668-101462282 GCF_002837175.3 Physeter macrocephalus | reverse complement strand
GGGAGGGAGACGCAAGAGGGAAGAGATATGGGAACATATGTATATGTATAACTGATTCACTTTGTTATAAAGCAGAAACTAACACACCATTGTAAAGCAATTTTACTCCAATAAAGATGTTAAAAAAAAAAACAGGTGCCAGGAACATTTCCACAATTCCATTGCAAGCCCTCCCTCACAAAATGATTCTCACCTACCCCCATCCCACAGAGAAATCAAAATCTTCCTGAACCATACATACTCCTATAAGAATGGCAGCTCCATATACATTGCAGTCACTGTCAGTTTACTTACCCAAGGTATTTTCCAATGAGAGGTCTTCAATTTTTACTTAAGAAAAAAATACTGCACGACCAGGATACATACATATCATTTGGGGGAGTAAAACCATCTACATACCGACCAAATTTTATATTCTGTGAACCAAATCTACAATCAGCCTGTAAATGTAAATCAGCTCTACACTTATCTGGCTATTAAGCACAAATTTAGAATTTCTTACTAGAAGGAATCCAATTTAGTTATGGCATTAAATGTGTGCTTTTTTCCTCTCTGAGAGACAGTAATATAATTGAATTCTGTCCATCACAGCAGATCAGGACTACTCATCTTTGTCCAACAATCACGTCTGTAAAGGCCAGAGAAGGCAGTACTGATACTTTTCCAGCACAAACTACTAGTTAAATATCAGCTGAGGAGAATGAGTTCAACCAACCAAACAGCAACTCAGGCACCATGAAACTGGATTTGCGGAGGCTGGTGTGTGTGTTGCAGGCGAAGGAGCAGATGACTACCCTCAGCCAGCAAACACCCTTGCCCTCAGCTGACATCACCTTTCCAGATGGCTGGCTCAACCATTGCTAGATTGTTTAAAATAAAGACATCGTCTGTGTTTTCACTTAGAAATGTGTACACTGAGGTGCAGAAGGAAAGAAAAAAAAAGTCACGGATATAATCACGTGATCGATCAAATACTGCTTAAACCTATAGCCACATTTGGTAGCACTGTCTCTGTCTTTTAAAGAATTGAAAAGCACTGTGCTCTGGGATAATGATATAAGAACAACTGCTTTAAATTAAATGCAACAAGTAGACCTTGTAACATGACCAAAATCCATCCCAGGCTTTTTCTAAATTCCAAAGGCACCAAATTCCTCTTTAACAGTATTTGATAAGAAATGCTTAACACTTTTCTTTTCATATATTTCCTGTAATTACACATTTATAACAAAATGTGGATTTACTTGGCAGCCAAACCAAAGTGTTTCATATTGCTCTTAGATTGCAACCCTTGCTGCTGAAATACAGTATACTAAAAATGAAATAACTTTTCCATTTTAATGTGGTTATAAGCTTCCTGCTAGGCAGCAACCTAATTGATACTTTTGATGTTAGCTTTTTTTAAGACACACTATCCTTCATCATCTACAGAGTATTTTAACTATAGATCTCTTGCAGTCTTCCCAAAGTTGACAGAGAGAAGGGGGAAGGGGTGGGAGGAGGAAGGCCACTTTATCAAAGTCATTGGAAATACAAGGTATTAATTATGTTAAATGAAGAAATATGGGCATTTGGTTACTTTTGTGGGTCAGAAATATTTTAATCTGACACTGCCAGCCAGCTGCCTCTCCCTGAACAGCCGCCCCCCTGCATTTATATCAGTTGCAGGGACACATCAAAGCTCCAAAAAGTGAGGAAAGCCACCGCCAGTGGGGCCTTTCCCCCTCCCCCCACCAAGGTCACAGTTTTAACTAGAGCGACCGCAGTGTTATCCACTACAATCAGTAATAAGGCCATGACCCTTTTTTACATTTTGGAAGTATGCATAGATGTTAGAAAAATTGGTAAACCCTTAGCCCAAAGGGTGGGGGGGAATGCCCCAGTGAATGGAAAATCAAACTTTTGTGATATTTAGAAAAGAAAACAAATGGTGTTCTCAATTGCTCCCAGTCAAAGCAGAGTTGGCTCACACAGATGCAGCTGACTTCTAAGCTTTGCTAAATCGGCCAAGCACACGGTCCAGGAGCAGAGTTACAGGGAGGGGAAACATAGCTGTCGGCCCCGATGCCCGAACGCGCTTTATTAAAGCGACGCATGGAAACTTTGGATATGTACAATCAAAGAAGCCAACAGCAATTACGTAAATGCAACGTATCTCTTGTATGACCAGAGCAGGGACTTCTACAAGGTCACCTAGTAACATTTAAAAAATCCATTCTATTTCATAAAAGTTTTCTGATCAAGGGATCAGATAATGTGTTAAGAAGTCAGGTCACTACAACGTGTAATAATTGTGCAAAACAAAACAAAAACAACAACCCTGCTTTACACTATGAAAAACAAGCTTTTCGTGAACTGTACTTTATTTCTATTTTTGATTCCAGTAGCATATTAACATTTTGGGCAAATGCATTTATAGATGATTCTACTTTCAATAAATTTTTTATTTGAATCATAGATAAGTACCACATTTTTTCTTCTTTGACTTCAACTGCAGAAAATTCTCAAAGGAATTAATTGAACCACGGGTACTAATTTTAAGAAACTAACCCTTTGCATGTAATATTCAGGCAAACAGAACTTATCTGTTCTAGGACTGGGTTTTGGGAGTACTTATGGTAGAATTTTTTAAAAATAGGAATTAATCAGCATAAAACAAGGATACACCATGCTTGTCTTGAACCTTACATTACATTACAGGTAGAGAGTGCGGCATCTTTTAGGTAAAAACACAACAAACAAAACACAATAACTAAACCCCACAAGACACAAGTGAAAAGACAAAGGCCCTCCCTTTCCCTGCCTCTGAAAAGGAACGGATGAAGCCAAGGGCCTTTTCACTCTTGTTGACTCATTTCAACCTTACCCAAATGTTTGTGTTTCACTGTAGCTCTCCCACCTCCTCAAGGATGTTAAAAATGCACAAGATCTCTGTATAAAGATATTCATTACGGAGCTGCCTGTACTTTTTCTAATCTTAATTCGATAAAAATCCACATATCATGAGTCAGGCTTACCAACTAATTTTAAGTCAGGAATAAAAGGATTTAGAAATACATTTGCCTGCAATCACTTCACAGTTTTCTTCTTTATTTCAGATACTACTTCTTGGAATAAAAATGGAGTGATAAGAAATTTCATTTCTTTTGATAGTTCATTGCCGTTAGAGGTGACAACTACCAGCACAAAGAATGTAAAACTAAACCGAACAGAACCTCTCTCAGCTGACGCTGGGTATACCGTCTCTGAAATTAGTACAGAGCAACGTTCAATTTTGAAAATAAGCAGAAGTAAACATATTGATTTTCTGTTCCTATGTGTAATTCTTATTAAGTAATCAAAGGCAAAAAAAAAGAAAAAAAAATCCGAGCTGAGACAGTGAGGACTATAACTCTATTCTCAGGCTTTCAAGGAGAAAATTTATTAATACATATGGATTCCTAAGTTTGTGCTTTAAATGAGAAAAATTATGTACATATATTTGATTTGTTGATGTTACATTGTGTCAAGAAAATATGCAAGCTGATATACAAATAATTTTCCCTTACATACATACAAGCAAATACATTTCTGACAGTGAAACCTGTGAACTTCATATCAATTTTCTGAGCTTTCAGCATTGTCATTATTTGCTAACTTCTACATTTTCTAAATACGTAAGACCTTTATTTTAAACAAATGTAGTCAGACTAGTCTTGTTTTTCCACTGATGTCTAAATAAAATTCCTTTACTAGAGCTTCCTTACTGCCTCATGTACTATTCCTCTCTCGCTTTAAGCAAATATCGGAATCAGGCTATTAGTGCAACTTGAATTGCATTGTTAAGACATGAAAGTTGAAATTATTCAAAAGTCTGGATGAAGACAGCCTGATATTTGATGCAGTATTAATGCAATCTGTCTAATCTCAGCTAAAGATTCACTACCAAAATTACCAACAATTATAATAGCTACATGAATTCAGTAAAATACTTTTGAAAAAGTTACCAGCCTTGTCGGTCTAATCTGATTTTTCAAAATGACTCAGAGATTTAGCTTAATTACATGAAAGCAGTCGATGTTGGATTAAAACAAATACCAACCACAAAAAGTCATGCACATAGTCTAGCACTCTTTCTAAAAAATGACGGAAACGCTTCAAAAACTTGGCATAAAGGTGCAGGTACTAACGTTACAAGAGATTTGATGGGTCACGTAAAGAATAAGAAATCATCTCCCAGAAGTTTGAAGGACAAGAAAATAAAGCTTTCCATGAATGTAGAAAAAAAAATCTGAGTATAAGCAAAATATCCATGATTAAATAAAACTGTAGATGATTGAAATTGACTAGCATTTTACAATATTAATGCTAATGGTTCTTCGTAGTCTTGTTTGCACGTTTAACAGCTTCCATTAAAAAGGAAAAAAAAAAAGGCTTGTATGCAGGAAGGAGAAGCGAAGGGAAAACTAAAGCCATACATGGTAAGGATGGAGATAGAAGAAATATCGAATCAGCTAGAAATATACAATAGCAGTTTCCAATGTTGGGTCAGGAAATAAGGTAGTTAGAGAAAAGTTGCAAACCAAAGAGAAAACACTTTTAGGAAATGGCAAAATTAAAACAGAAGTAGATATGTAAAATAGATGAATGAAGACAAGGTCTTCCTGCACCAAGGGAGTTGTTTAGGAGAAACAGTGTCCGTTTGTGGCCAGCGATAATACTTTCCATTCAATAGAGTTTGCAGCTTGCTGATTCATATGATTGCAGGCTGGCGCCCTGCTGGCGAGCCTCTCCACTGAAATTAAATCCACTCTCTTCAGTTATAAATTATAATGCTCTATAAACAACACTCCCATTGGGAATGGGGAGAGAGAGAAAGAGAAGAAGAGAAGGAGAGGGAAGAGTGGAAAAAAAAAGAGGAAGAGAGGAAGGCAGAGAGAAAAAAAAAAGAGCCGGAGAGGGAGAGCGTTTCTGCACAGTCCACTCACTGTTTAATGTTCTGCTCTTCTGCAACAAACAAGGGGAGTAGCTCTTCCCCAGATATCATTCCTGCTGTAATTCCTACTCTGTTTGATGTAGAGCCCAGAGAGGAACGTGGGACAGTAATGTGAGTCTATAAGGAAAAGCACTTAGGAATCAATGAGTATGCAAGAAGATAAAACCATAAAATAGATTTTATACATGGATTTTTCAAATCCATTATTGAATATAGCTTTGGAGTCCCAGGGGAGAACCAAAATAAAATAAAATTCTTGATTCTATTTAGATAAATTAGATCTACATGTGGCACATCTTTTGATATCCAAATCAATCAGAGATATTCCCTCAAAATGCCCAGGCAGGCAAAGGAAACATAGGAAAGCAAAGATAAAAAGAATCATGCCCAAACAGCCACAGACAAGGAGTCCAGAATGAAAAGAAAGTTCAATGATTTGATCACCCACAGCACCTAGAGATTAAACACATTTTTTTTTCATGAATGTCTATCTCAGAATTCAATGTTAAATTTATAGGAAAGTGAAACCTCAACTGTTTAATGTTGAAGAGTTTCTTGGTTGTTTTTTTTTTTTAAAGGTGGTTTCAGAAGGAAAAAAATAGAAAATATTCAGTTTTGTCAATTTCCTAAATAACTCTTGAAAGAGTCCATTGTAGAGTTGGTTTGTATGCATCAGTTTCAGGGCATTAAATTATATCTATATTCCACATTTCTTTTGTGTGTCAGTCTTTCTTAGGACTGATTTATGCCCCAAAGTGGGGTAGAAACAATTATTGTCATATGCCAATTAGTATTCCAAAGGATCACGTCCACAGGTTACTCATCAACTACAAAAGGACACAGTTCCATATGAAAAAACACCTTTGAAATTTCTTACTAAACGATGAACCTGCACATAAAAAATGTCAGCGGAGGCAGGGGTTGGAGGGGATGAGAGAGAGGGACGGAAGAGGCGGGGAGAGAAGCAAACCTGGTCAAACCTAGGTTTGAATGTGATGTAGGAAAGCAGCAAACCTGCAAACCCAAGATGCGTTTCCAGTGAGGAAACTCAAGGCAAACAGAATCCTCCACAAACCCGATTCCCATTTCTCTCTTATTTACGCAGACCCAGTATTACTCCCATTTTCCTTCCAACGTAACAAGATGAAAGACAACTCCCGTTTCCTACTCTAGTCACAGAGAGAAGAAAGAAAGCAAAGGGGACTGAGATTTCAGTTTTAGACCTGAAGGAACTGTACCAAGCTAAATTCCAAACTGTGAAAAAAACTTTAAAACTGAAACATTGACCCAAACCTTAACCAGAGAATTAGGTTTAGGAACAACTCTGATTTTGCTCGCGCTCTCTCTCTCTTTTTTTTTTAAAACGTGTCTGGCTGATTGTCTCTCTCTGTCTCTCTGCTTTTGGTTGTGGTGCATACCAAGTAAATTATTTGCTGATAGGTGAATCTCAGCAAATGCTTTTCTTCCTTTGAATGCCTGGTGAGCTTGTTGGGAAAAGTCATTTAAGTCACTTAAAACAATCCCATGAAAAGTAAAACTCAATTCTGAAATAAGAGTATAACTTAGAGCTTAAAAATAAATTAAATAAAGGAAACATTAAAAGATAAATGGAGCAGGATGCTCTGTGGCTGAGGTAATCTGAGTGGAAAGGGAAGAAGGAGGGTTACGTTAATAAATGATTAAAAGGCCTTAACAAGGGCCTATCAGGTTGACCAGGAAAGCATTCTTCTCTTCGGCTCCTCCTCGAGACCACCTTTTTTACATTTGTTCTCAGTGCTGATCAATATGGTTTTCATTTGCTGATTTCCATAATGCCATATGTGATCTGCCAGCCTGACATAATGAAGCTAGAAAGAGCTGAAGTCATTTGAGCATTCTCGCTTGCATGACTGTCGCCAGTTCACCAAATGCCTGTTATCTGAAAGTCAGTATTTTTCTTTTGCTTATTGACAAATACCAGCAGTGTTTGCCCCTAGACAGATGTAAAACCTCAGCATTGGGTGACAAATTTAAGTTAAGATTCAAGTTAAATAATACACTTTTTCTGGAGAGTTTTCTCTTTTTCTTTTTTTTGCCACCACTCAACCTGTAATTTAAGTTGGATTAAACACAGAAAAACAAGATTTAAGTGTGAATTTTCCATTTCTGAACACAAATGCTCACTTCTGTTGATAAAGCAATAAATCACGAAGAATAAAGCACACATACTTGATGATGCCACCAAAGCCTCAGGACATATTTATTGCTCCAATTCAAGCTTTCCTATAAAGATATCAATTTAGTTGGCCCACTACTAATTGTCTCTGATAACGTTCACAGAAATTCATATCGAACGATGTTTATTAAATTTTTACTCCCTAAGTTTCTTTAATCTATGCTCTAGGATGGAGAAACATTTTTATCACATGTAAGCCTCTCACGCCTTTTTTTTCATTGTACAGCAAAATGAGTTTGTTGAGGTCATCTCACATGAGGGAGCTATGCAAGAACCTTCCATGATACCTGACATGTCTCATTACAAATTCTCTGTATTGTGCATTGGTCACTTTTCCATATTCAAAAGACAATTTCAAGGAAAAGTGCCGACAGGAACACATTTCTGAAATGATTTCTTTTGTTTTTTGCAAGCCAAAAAAAAAAAAAAAAACCCCACAAGAAACAGTTGCATTCAATCAAAAGAACACTTCAAGTTTACATTTTAAAAACAAAACTATATTTAGTGACAGTAACTTCATTCACAATAGATTTTATTCCTTTTTACATTAAACACATTAAATAATGAATAATCTGGTGATTAACTGATAAAGTCATGTTTTAGTTCTCAAGAATGTGAAAGTCTGTGGTGGTAGTTTTGTCCCAGAACTATGAAAACAAAGTCACGAAGTTTTGCCAAAAAAATCTCCCTGAGTTTTCCCAAAAAGGTGAATGTGTCATGGCTGAGTCAGCGCCCAAAGTTTTATAAATAGTTCTATCTCCAAATATTGCATTTGCTCCAACACGTAGTTCAAAATCTCTGCTTTATTACATGGTTTTTCTTTTTCCCCTTCCTTCCTTCCTTCCTACTTTCCTTCCTTCCTCCCTTCTGTCTGTCCTCCCTCCCTTTCCTTCATTCTTTCCCTCCCTCCTTCCTTCCTTCTTTGCTTCCTTCCTTCCTCCCTCCCGCCCTTTCTTCCTTCCACCCTCCCTCCCTTCCCTTTTTATACATGCTTATCCAGCAAAGGACATAGCTGGCTCACAAGAAAACAAAACAAAACTGAAGGAAGGCAGTGTGACATATATCTACAGGAAAAATCCTTCAAGAGAACCAAGCAGTCCCAGGGGATGAACACGAAGCTTACTTACTCAGCCCTTGCTTCCTTTCTTTAAAATGGATTGCTGTCTGTTTATTCTTTCTCATAATTCCTTTATCACCAGTAAAGGGATACTTAAACGATGAGATCTTTAAACTGGCTAGTTGCAGAACATGGACTGTTCTGAAATGTTTGTTGGTGGTGGTGGTTGTTTGTTAATTCCTTTGGAAAACACTAGCAGATTATACCCACAAATGGGAAGATAGGAGTTCAGACATCACCATGTTACTAAAGAATCTTATAAATGCTGTTGCGTTCTGATACTAAAGTTGATAATGAGGTTAAATAGAGAAGTTTAGCAAAAAAATCAGAAAACAACAAGCCAATACAAGGATTCTAAAGGCATACAAAGGTGGAAAGAATGCATTTCAGGGACCTTTCCCTGGGGCTCTGAGATTTGGGGCTTATGGAAAAAGCAAAGGATAAAGAACACGTGGTCTGTCTAAAAGTACCAAGATACCTTCTCTTGTGAATTCCAAATTAAGTAAATAGGAGCTGTCACATTACTATGGGGGGATTGGTGAGGTCAGATCTTTTAAGCACATTGAGTCATCTCTTTCCTTACGATAGTCATAGTAAAAACCGTTAACGCAGCACGAAAACCAAGAGAAAAGGTAATTTTGCCTAGATGTGAACCAGGGTGAAAGGCAGGAGTAATATTCTTAAAGTCTAGTGGAACTAGTGGCAGACTACCCTACGGGGTATTTGGCCACTCACCTTTATGCTTTCCTTAACATGGCCTCAGTTGCCTTAACTCTAAAATATCAGCCACCAAATCCAATTATTAGAAGTTATACAAGTAACTGACACATTGAGAGGTCAGATTAACACTCTCCTACCTCATAACACTATGATAACAACAAGTTAGAATAGTTGAAAAGACTCACAAAAGATGGAATCATAATCAGAACAGACTTCTAAAGTGAGGTAATGAGGTGGAGGGTATGGCAGGAAAGGGCCACTCTTATTTGCAGAAGCAACAAGAAGACAAAGAAAGTTCTATGGACAATGGACAGACGAGAAAACTATCAAGGTTCTTCTGAGCTCTAGTGAACTCAGGAGGATTAGGAGAAAAATTGTTAGAGTAAGATGATGGAAGAAAAAAATTTTTTTATAACTGTATATTGGTTTTTAATTAATTAATTAATTAATTTTATTTTTGGCTGCGTTGGGTCTTAGTTGCTGTGCGCGGGCTTTCTCTAGTTGCGGCGAGTGGGAGCTACTCTTTGTTGTGGTGTGCGGGCTTCTCACTGTGGGGGCTTCTCTTGTTGCGGAGCACGGGCTCTAGGTGTGCAGGCTTCAGTAGTTGAAGCACGCGGGGTCAGTAGCTGTGGCTCGCGGGCTCCAGAACGCAGGCTCAGTAGTTGTGGCGCACGGGCTTAGTTGCTCCGCGGCATGTGGGATGTTCCCGGACCAGGGCTCGAAACCATGTCCCGTGCATTGGCAGGCAGATTCTTAACCACTGCACCACCAGGGATGTCCCTGAAGAAAATTTTTAAAAGAAGGACCAAGGAAAGGCATTATCTCCTGCAATGTCAGGGCAGCATAAATAAGAAAGTTCAATAATAAGTGGTTCACATATAGAAAAAAATCTCTGTGAGGCTGTTGGTAGTTCCTCTGCCACGTGGGGCAATCCTATCTTTCACCGCTTTGCAGAGGGAGGTGTACCCACCAAACTCGAGGGCACCTTTCTCTCCAAAAGGAAAATGACCAGGAATCTGCAGTACTGGGATAGTTTTGGTCTTTTTTTTTTTTTTTTTTTTAACGTAACCTCAAGATTTTACACTCTTCATAATAAAATGAAACATGAAGTTTAGAACTGGATCACTTGATTCTCTTATCTCCTTCCAGTTCAAGGAAAGGATAACCTAGTCTGCCTACTATAGCCTCTGCTCCTTGTCATAATGCTGCTCTCTGTGGGCAGAGGATCCTTGCCCTTCTTGTACTGGGTCACATAGTGGGGTTAGTGCTTGCCACACTTCTTACAGGAAGTTCGCTGGGTTTTAGCAACGTTCGCCACACTCGGGGTAGCGTGATCAGCTCGGAAAGCTGTGGTCTATTGTCATCGCCACTGTATCCACAGTACTTGCAAGAGCTCCCGAAATGGGGCAGTTATTTAAAACGTGAATGCTGAATGATGGAGATCTTTAGAAGCTACGAGAGGATTTGCAGAAGTCCTTAACATGTTTTGTATTTTTTTAATAGCAGTAGCAAAATTAAAGAAGCAGGAGAATCAGGAGGCAGTAGTAGCAGCAGCAGTAGCTGTGGTCATCAAGGCCTCAAGTGACAAGCTGGCAGTGCAGGTGAAATCTGGTCATCTAGATGTGGCTCCCCAGAAATCTGTGGCTCAGCGCCTTATCATCAGTAGAGATTTACGCCCCTTCAACCGGGCTCCCAGGAAACTCTGAACTACAAAAGAAGGTTTGAGCAAGGGTGGAAAACCAAGATCTTGAGTAACGGAAGGATTTATAGTCAAGTTTAGCAAGTGAGAAATGAAATGATGAGGTTAAGTACCTTATTAGTAATGCTCGGGTCAGGACCAGGTCAGGATGGGTTAAGACAGAAGAGCTCTGTCACAAGCTCCAGAAGCAGTCTGGATGGTGCAAGGCATTTTAAACATGGCCTCAGTTTCCTGAACTCTAAAATAGCAGCCACCAAATCCAATTATTAAAAGGTCTACAAGAGCAAATCCAAGTGTAATCAAGGAAGGCAAAGGAACGGGGAGAGTTGAGAAACCTGTCTGTGGAAGGCAGATAAAAGAGAGGACTGCATTATTTTATCTCGTGATCAATGGGGAACTCTACGCCGGGAGCAGAATTACTATCTCTAGAGCAGGTAGGGCTCTATCACACAGCTTGTCCGATGGTTCCCACTTTTCAGTCCACGCGGGTGGTGGTGATTATTTTTAATGTATTCCTCCTTCAATAAGTCATAAATAAGCTTACCTAGTCAAATGACCACAATAAATGATGAGAAATAACACACTGACCCATAAGCAGCAAAGACCCAGAAGGCAACACTTAAAACATAAACTTCCAAGAGCAACTTGATCGGGTTTCATAAATCAGAGCGACCATGCCCTAAAAAGTGGGAATGAGAGCTCCAGTAATTGCAGCCTTCTGTCTGGAAGCATACAGTAAAAATAGCCACAGTAAGCACTCCTCCTGACCAATCAATAGACTCCTATTAACCTCCCGGCCAATTACAGAATGATTGGCTAAGCAAACAAAGAATTATTGGCTGTTTAGCTGGGACTTTATTCAGGCCTCCCTCTTCCCCTGTTTCTCATTCTGTTCCTCTGCTCCCCACCCCCTTTCCTGTGAGGGAAAAAAACTTCTGCAAACACCTGATATTCATCTAAGTCTCTGCAGTTGTACAGTCTTGTTAAATTGTTACCACCTTTTCCACAAGCAGTTTTGGCAATTAACCTCATGGCCAGGGACTTCAAAGAAAACAACTGTTGAGTTTAACCTCTCTGAGCTACCATAGATTCTTTTATGATTTTTCCTGAAACACTTTCATCCAGAGAGGAAAAAATGCAGACTGATAAAATGAATGTTTATTTTAATATTTGGTTAATTAAGGAGACCAACGCCTCAGACATGCGCCATAAAGTGGTGTGCTCGCTTCTCAAAGTCTCCACAAAGTGAGGTTTTATTTTAATTTACATTCCCAACACATGTGTGCTTCTCTGCTTGTCCACAAATCCTACATTTGCTGGAATCCGAGGATTTGATACATTTGACCCTCTCTTGCCCCTGTTCACAAATCTCTCATATGTTTCTCCAAACTGTTTATAAGTTCAGAATGAAAAAGGCATGTAAAGTTAATACTAAGAACCAAAGTTGCCATTAAAAATCTATTTTCATTTTATATTTTTACCCTCATAGATACACTTTTTACATTAAAAGCAAGGCTAATCCCCAACTCTCAGGAGAATAAACTACTAGCAATAAAGATCAAAATATATGACTGAACAAGCAATACAATTCTTCTTGAGTAATCTTGTGGCCTAAGTGTTTCAATGCAATTTATGCTATGTAACCAGCTTTTTACAGCTGTATATAATAATAATCATGGGCCTGATCTTACCAGCTGAAGGCAGGTTTGTGGAGGTGTGTTAACTCCTTCAGGCCACAAAGTTCATATTAGAATTTTAACAAAAGTGATTGAATATTTAGTAGATCCTGAGAACTACGGATTTCTCCTCTGTCTCTGGCAAGGTCAGGCCTTGTAAAATTGCCACTAATACTTTAGCCACTCTGTGAAATGAAGAACTCTACAAACGGTTTAGAGTATTTGTGTAGCTCTTCTAGAAGTACAATGAGGTTGAAATAATAAATCTGCAGCAACAGCAACAGAGCTTTTGTTTGTTATTTATAGTCACCAATACCTTCTTGTTATAATTAACTCCCCCCAAAGCCATACATAACTGTTCTCTGGAAGATGACACTCTATGGTACAGTACTACAAGATGTGATAATTTTGTTAAGGGCCTGGCTTTAACCAAACAGCATTTTTCTGCCAAAACTATCCCCAGCTCCATCCCCACAAATCTAGGGGAGAAAGGAGAGAGCCCAGTAACACCTAGTTTTTGGAGATAGGCCTGGGGGTAAAGCTCTACTTTTGCTACTGATTGGCTATACTGAAAGTGGCCAAATACAAGTAACTATCCCTATCTTGTAGGGATGTTGTGAGGATACAATGGGGTTGAGTATATAATGCAAAAGTCACAAACTTTTATTTGGCCTGTACTGGTTTAAAAATCAGGAAATATCCATAAAAATGTGAATTTCCTGTCTCTCTTGACTAAATGGAAGGTCTGGCAACACTAAGCCCACATTTCTGCAACAGCGACATGGAACGGAGTAGCGACAGAACCTTAAATGCAGGTAATTTGCTATATATAGTTCCCCGGCTTAAACCTGGCCATCGGAGCATCTGAGTTTTTGAACCCTCCATGGATAGCTTAAAACAGAGTTTGGAACTGTGTTTGGTGCACAGTGTTTGGTACATAGTAAGTACTCAATAAAAGAACTACTACACCAAATAAAATCCGTTGACTCCAAAATGGAGAGAGGTTTCACAGATATCAGCTAAACATTTTATGCGGCACAGAATACATCAAGTTCTGGAAATAATTTTTTAAAACGTCCATGTAGGGCTTCCCTGGTGGCGCAGTGGTTGCGCGTCCGCCTGCCGATGCAGGGGAGCTGGGTTCGCGCCCCGGTCTGGGAGGATCCCGCATGCCGCGGAGCGGCTGGGCCCGTGAGCCATGGCCGCTGAGCC
>NC_041227.1:101437084-101448586 GCF_002837175.3 Physeter macrocephalus | reverse complement strand
GAGGCCCGCGTACCACAAAAAAAAAAAAAAAAAAAAAAAAAAAAAAAAAAAAGTCCATGTATTTTGTTTTTATATATATATTTGGAAAGTTTTTTGAAAACAGCATATATAGGTATATGTGCTGTCTTCAGAACCTTCCAAATATCTCTACAATCTAAAGCTCTTACAGCACTTACTTTTTATCAAGCTTCTTCTGGAATTTAGCACATACGATTTTGTATTGGTATTTGCATCCCTAACCAACTTGTAAGCTCAAGTGTGTATTCCCAAAGCATTGTTGAGAGCATAAAAATACCCCTAATTCAGGCAACTCAGGAAACCGCTAGTCTCAAACAAGGAAACAGGTGAGTGCTACTTCAGAAGAATACTTGCTGAGAGGTAGAAGTCTGTTATATCTATGTTGATAAAAGAAACACCTGTAATTAGGAATGCTGTACACAGCTAACTGTATCAGCAGAAGTGTTTGAAAAGTTTTCGTTTCTTCAGTAAAATAATATTTAAGATACCAATTTGCAGCTTCCCTGGTGGCGCAGTGGTTGAGAGTCCGCCTGCCGATGCAGGGGACGTGGGTTCGTGCCCCGGTCCGGGAAGATCCCACATGCCGTGGAGCAACTAAGCCCGTGAGCCATGGCCGCTGGGCCTGCGCATCCGGAGCCTGTGCTCCGCAACAGGAGAGACCACAACAGTGGGAGGCCCGTGTACTGGGGGGGGGGGGGGATACCAATTTGCATAACAAACTTTACTTCCAGATAGTTCAATTCTGCATCAGCATACATTTTGAATTAGCGGGATCCATATTAGGGACTTGATGGTGTTATCACCCTTTCACTGGGATCATGAGGATTACAAGGAAAAAAATTGAAGAACATAGTAGAAGAGCGAAGCCTAGAATTCAAATTTGCCTCTCTAGCGGCAGGATTCTCTCATTTTTACTTTAATTACAGTCCCATACTCAAAGCCAGGCAAACAACCTACCATTTTGATTAGGTTGTCTCAGACAGCTGGGGAGGGAGTGGGTAGAAATAGGCCTATGAGGTCAGTCATTATAAACAATCTGTGTTCAAAAGCAATTTTCAGACCGACCCAAACTGGTTCACAAGTACATAAGTGATCTTGTGCTACAAACAGTGACGTACCAGCTGTCTGTCTGGGGTAGACTGTGCAGAGAGGGATGAGTCCTCTGTAGAAGAGCTGAGGGGCTGCAGGGAAAAAGACAAAAATATGTCTCTACCAAGAAGAAGATAAAAGGCAACCTCAAATTTCAGGAGTATCTTAGCAGCAGCCAGGAAAGGTTTGGCAGTTTCTGCAAACAAGTGGCCTGGGTTGAAATTTGTGAAGGAAGAAAAAAATGAAATCTGTCATGAACATGAAGTTCAGATCAAACCTAAAACTTCCTCTGTCCACTCTTGTTAAGAGGACTTTCCTATTCAGCAGAACTCTCCGGAGAGCCAAGTGATTTCTGGTCATTCTCATGGCGATAGTTCGCCTTTTCTTCCTTTTTAATTTTTATATTCTTTGTCAACTTAAGTCAAAGGGGGAGGGATATTTGTGCTGAACATTTAAGAACGATTTTAAGAAGGAACATTAAATGACACGAGGCTCTGGTGCTATGCTGTACAGTTCAATGAACTCCCGCGCAGATCAGCAAGATGGTTGGAAATGCCTCTCTCCGTCTGTTTTTCATCTCCAAAGTCTGTGTACTCAGTAGAGTGTGAAGAGAGCCTCTCTTTTCTTCAGAACATTCTCCCAACGGTCCTGCCCCCACCCCCACTCCCTCTCCGAAGCCCCTGCAGCAGAGAACAGGAACTAGAGCAAATGCTTTTGTGAATTAAGAGATCTTGTGAGCGTAAATTTGGTCAGGCTGCTCCTTTCTGCAGGCCAGACCCCGCTGCTGCCCCAGGATGTGAACTGTCAGTTTGCATAGCTGGTGATGAGTTGCAGAACCATCAGCAAAGGTGAAGACGGCAGAAACAAGAAAGATTCAAGACTGGTGGAAATCATTTCACAAGGAAAATTTCAGCCATCAGTGGGAGGAAGCTTTGAAAAATGCTGCCATTTCCGAGTCAGAATGAAGGAAAAATTAAATTACTGCCGGTGAGGCGAGCCAAAGTTGCATCTCCCTCCAGGGAGAGTTTTGATAATGGTAAACATTTGACAGCTGGCCTGGAGTTGTTATCTTGTTCTAACAGTTGTTATGGTCTAAATGAATATTTCTGATAAGGAAAGAGAAAGAAAAATTTAAACACTTTTATATTTTTTCTGTTTTAAACCTTAGGGGGTAAGCCAAACAAGTTTAGAGCCACCGAGAACGTACTCCAAACGCTGGAATGATCCTGGTCTGGAAATCTCACCAGTATCATTATTTCCATTAATCTAGATGATGTAATTCTTTGATGTAAATCAACTTACTAAGAAATTATCTTTAAACCTTTAGCTTCCTCCGCCACTCAAAAACCATTCCAATCGTTGACTTGAAGTCAAGAAAATAAAGCGTTAATAAAAGCAGATGTAAAAGTCCAAGAACGGAAGCTCAAGAACATGCAGAGAAAGGCTGTACTGTTACAGAATCTATTGTTTAGCTACTGAGGATCAACCATCAGAAAATTTTAATCTCTCACAGATTTTATTATTTTATGAAAACTATTGGGCCAAATATTTCAGAAAGGTAACAGAAATAAAGCAGCCACAAGAAAGAATTTTAAACTTGAAAAGGACTGTTTACTGGGTGTCTGAGGGTTTTGCATCACCAGGAGCTGCAGACTGCCTGGAGGGATATTTCATTATAAAACACTTGCTCAATTCCTATATATAGCATAAGAAAACAAGTCTGAGTTATTGTCTGAAACGTTCCAGGTCTTCACAGGCACTGGATCTATCACGGTATCTAGACATGAGCACAGAAGGCTCGGAGGAGATGGGAAGCAGTCTGGCTACCTTATATGGATCTGCTGATAGTTGTGTCCTCAGAGAAAGCACTGAAGTCCTGAGAATACTATAACCCTCTCCATCTACGTTAAAAAAGAATATCTACACTCCTAAATTTATGCTGCCTCTGACATGCTACCAGATGGGAGTTTACCAGGGGTCAAGAAAAGAGGGACCACGGCAAAAAGCAAAGAGAAGGAAGGAATCAGAACACTGTCCTCCTCTGGAATGAACAGAAACGTAGAAGTTATTTTCAGCAGATTTTATAAAATTTGTACTTTACTTGCCTAAAGTATAACTGGCATAAAGTCTGGGAAATTTAGTATAATATTTAGCATTCAGAAACAAATTCTTTGAGCATCTGCCTGGCGCTACAAATTGAGCATTTGGTCTCCATCTTCATAGGCCAAGGGAATCAGCCCACCTAATCTGTAGGTATCCTATCTCTCTGTCGCTTGTATACTCAGAATGCATTTTTGCAAACATTATGCCCTAACCAAAGGAAACCTTTACCCAAAGTCTTTCTCTATTTTTCTTTAAAAAACAATACCAGAAAAATCTACCTTGATTCTTGTATTTGTGGGAAGTAAGAGTTTCATTATTTTTTTCCCCAGGGACCCTGCCCTGCCTTAGTAGGAAAGTATATAAATCGATATTAAAGTATGGTATTTTGAGAATGTTTCAAAGTAAGGTCAAACTGGTGTTAAAAACCTTACTAGTGAAGGCTAAAATAACAGTCTGGCTGAACAGTCTTAAGTGCAGCTGACTCCAATTACTAAGTACATCCTAGCGATTTTTTTTTTTTTTTTACTAACAAGAACAATGCAAGCAAGTCTTTGAGTTCAAAAATAATGTCAAAGAGAAGTTACTCATAAGAGAAATTAGATGAATTATCCCAACACTGCAGCCATATAGGCAGCTGACAGTTAGTTAGCTTCAGCACTGGAAAAGTTGAGTCCTTTCTTTAACAAATATTCAGAAAAAAGAGAGGAAGGAGATTCTAAGAGGGAACAAATGCGAGGAAAAAATGCTTCTCTTGACTAAAACATCCAAGAGACTTTTGGATAAGAAAACATATACATAATCTAACCACTACAAAATCATGAAAACAGGGCTTTCAAATAAAATTTCTAAAACATTTTATTATGAAGGATTTTGAACATACACCAAAATAGACAGAAAAATATAATAAAACCCCAAGCATCCTTCACACAACCCAACAATCATCAAGCCATGGCCATCCTGCCCCATCCACATCCACCTCTCTTCTCCTATATTATTTTGAGGCAAATTCCAGACGTCATCAAATCAGACACAGTACATGAAAAAGCAGAGATCCTTCAAGTACATTATTCCACAATGACGGCCTCTTTCTGCCTTCACGTCCACCCAAAAATCATTTTTTTCTGATGATAAACTTCTCCCCTTCCCCATAGGTCGTTGTTACTAGTACTAACTACCCAGGGCACTACATGAATCTAGTTTGTTTATGCCACGTGGCATGCGGGATCTTAGTTCCCTGGCCAGGGATTGAACCCCTGCCCCCTTCAATGGAAGCACGGAGTCCCAACCACTGGACCGCCAGGGATTTCCCTACATGAATCTAGATAAACCTAGCATGTCTCAGATACACAGGACTTTTGTTTTACATGAGGGCTGATGACCTCCATATACCCTTCCATTCTTAAAAGTCTATGACTCCTCTACGCAAACAGACATTTTGGACCAGTGTTCCTCCATTACCAAAACTGGGGTCACATCATCTGGTACCAAGGAAGACACTATACAGTGGTCAAGGAAGTACAGTGTGGTTAAGACATCAGCTTCAGTCATACAGACCTGGTTTTAAATGTGGCTCTGCCAATTACTAACTTTGTATCCTTGGGCAAGTTCCCTGTCTCCTCATCTCTAAAACTGGAATAATAACTCCCTCATAGAATTGTTGAGAAGATTAAATGAAACAATATGTGTAGAGTGCTTAGCCAAGAATAATAAATAATAATTGGTAGCTCATTTTTAAGAATTAAGCAAGAGAATATTACATGTGATAAATACCAATAAAGAGAGGAGGTATGTATAAGGTGGAAAGGAGGAAGTGAAGGAAGAAATGCGGGTAAAAATATTCCATTTTTATAAATCATAACCCTTAACAAACCTTTTAAGAACTTAAGTGTTTCAGTATAATTGTTTAATGGGAACTTTCAATAAGCTCATACTCTAAAACCAAGGTGCTTCAACCTGTTTATAACTGTCGATCCTTAAAAAATCGAATGTCCCATACACAGATGTAAAGGGCCTTGGTTGAAGAATGTAATATTAATATATTACATTATATGTTATATATTACATATAATTATGTAATTAATTATATGAATATTAATATATCAGGGTAAGGACTCAGGATAGAGGATGAATGCTTGCTGCCTTGTCTAAATGAACCAGCCCAGTACATCTGTACAAGTGAACCACAGCAAAGCCAAGAAGTGACAGTACTGATAATGGAAAGTAGCAGTGGCGGCAATGGTCTCTCACTTGGCTTCAGCCTGCACCATTTCGGTATTATACTTTTGAAAAAAATCACTCAGATGAACAAAGGGCATGGGGAGGCATGCTTTTTGCTTACTTAACATTTGTCAGGACACTTGCAGATTGGGACAAAATGTATCTTAAATCATGCACTACCAAATTACTACACTACAATCCGTAATGTGCCCATGTCATACAGTCATTTAATAAGGAAAAGAACGGACATCCACATTTTATGTAAGAACAGTCTACCTACTTATTAATTAAAAAATCACAAACTAGAAGCTTTTTGCTGACTTTTAAATGAGAGTATTCTTTTCTTTCTCTCTCTATTTTGCATTCCAAAGTTGTACAAAGGTTATCCTAAGATGGCCAAATGCCAGAGCATTATTTCTTGGGGTCGAGGGGCGGGAGTGGAGAGGAAAGATTAGCAAAGTTTTTTTTCCGAATTTTGAATTTTATTTTATTTATTTTTATATAGCAGGTTCTTTTTAGTTATCTATTTTTTAAAATTTTATTTATTTATTTTTGGCTGCGCGGGGTCTTTGTTGCTGTGTGCGAGCTTTCTCTAGTTGCAGCGAGCGGGGGCTACTCTTCGTTGAGGTGTGCGGGCTTCTCGTTGCAGTGGCTTCTCCTGTTGCGGAGCACAGGCTCTAGGCGTGCGGGCTTCAGTAGTTGTGGCACGTGGGCTCAGTAGTTGTGTCTCGCGGGCTCCAGAGCGCAGGCTCAGTAGTTGTGGCGCACGGGCTTAGTTGCTCCGCGGCATGTGGGATCTTCCCGGACCAGGGCTCGAACCCATGTCCCCTGCATTGGCAGGTGGATTCTTAACCACTGCGCCCCCAGGGAAGTCCTAGTGATCTATTTTATACATATTAGTGTATGTATGTCAATCCCTATCTCCCAATTCATCCCACCACCACCACTACCACCCCCCACTGCTCCACTTTCCCTCCTTGGTGTCCATACGTTTGTTCTCTACATCTGTGTCTCTATTTCTGCCTTGCAAACCAGTTCATCTGTATCATTTTTCTAGATTCCACATATATGCGTTATGTGGCTTTACACATCAAGCCTCTCTTGGTGTGATTACCAGGTAAATGGTTGACTGTGATAACCACTTAACAAGGTTACTTTTCTTTTTAGTCTTTACCACACCTATTCAATCCTGCTGCTAGAACAGTCTTCCTAAACAGATCATTCATCACCTCAAACACTTTTCATTCCTTGTCCTCTATTCCAACTCTTCTACCAGCACTTTCCTTTCACTGTCTGGTCATAACCTCCCTAGACAGATGAAGCTCCCAAACTTCCCCACACATATCCCCTCCTATATATTTAAAGCACATTCCAGGCTGTCCTCAAATTATTCAGTATGTGTCTGCCTTGGTGCCTTTGCTTCTTGCCAATAGGAGTCCATTTCCTGAATCTTCACCTATAAAAATTCTACCTATTCCTCAAATTTTAGCTCAAATGGCTTTTTTTTTTTTTCCCCACACAACTGTCTCTCATCGCCCCAGTTAGAACTCATCTTTCCCTTATTTGTACTCTAAGAGGACTTGATCGGTCTTCTACTATGGTCACTAGAGTTTGGTTTTGATCCCCTGAATTCCAAGTTTCTAAGGGTCAGGGAGCACACCCTTTTCATTTTTTGTACCCCTTAGAGCATGGAGCACAGTGACTTTTAATCACACTGAACTGTGCTGCATATTTGATATCTAGGAAACCATCAGTAATAACATTTACATCTTTTCTGATAAGCAGTCCACACAAGGAATTCTTTGAGGGAAATTTCTTAACTGGCTCACCAACTCCTGGACTTTATGGTTTCTGCTACAAAGCCCCCACTGAGCCCATCTGATATACGCACAGTACACAGAAAGAGCAGCCAATTCTCTCCTGACAGAGTGAGTAAGAAACTGAAGAAGGAAGACACATGTGTAGGAGGAAATACCAAAACCACAAATATGGAAACAGTGTTTGTGAACCTCTTTCAGCCAGATCACAGACATCTTTAATTTCATCACACTTCCTTAAAAGGAGCAAGTCGGGAAATGGGGAAGGGAAAAAATATCTTTATGCTTTTTTTTTCTTTTAAAGTCTTCCAAATTTTTAGATTAGGTCATCTGTAACTCTAAGGAGAATAATGTATAATCTTTGAGAATGCACCTTACGTTTCTTGGCCTTTTGGCTAAGATCAAGTAAAGAATGTATCTAGATTTCAGAATTTCAACCACTAGCAATTAATACAGGTACATGCTAGGGCAAAATAAACATAAATAAAAAATTAACAGTAACTCTTGTTGGTTATCCATTTTAAATGTAGCAGGAAATGCATATACTATTACTTTTAAAATGTAACCACGGGACTTCCCTGGTGGCGCAGTGGTTAAGAATCCACCTGCCAATGCAGGGAACACGGGTTCCAGTCTGGGAAGATCCCACATGCCGCAGAGCAATTAAGCCCGTGTGCCACAAGTACTGAGCCTGTGCTCTAGAGCCCGTGAGCCACAACTACTGAGCCTGTGTGCCACAACTACTGAGGCTGCACACCACAACTACTGAAGCCCTCATGCCTAGAGCCTGTGCTCCGCAACACAAGAAGCCACCTCAATAAGAAGCCCACGTACCGCAACGAAGAGTAGCCCCCACTCGCCGCAACTAGAGAGAGCCCGCACACAGCAACGAAGACCCAACGCAGCCAAAAATAAATAAATAAATAAATAAAATAAAATATAACTACGCTCGGGGGATATCTAAGAGTTAGTACTACAAACACACATGCCAAAGCACATGTGCAGGCCCCAGTCCTTCCAACACCACGGACCCCTTTCTGTCACACCTCCCAGTTGTATTTCTAAAATGGCACTTGGGATTGACATATACACAGTGCTATATTTAAAATAGACAACTATGGGACTTCCCTGGCGGTCCAGTGGTTAAGACTTCACCTTCCAATGCAGGGGGTGCGGGTTTGATCCCTGGTTGGGGAGCTAAGATCCCACATGCCTCGTGGCCAAAAAACCAAAACATAAAACAGAAGCAATATTGTAACAAATTCAATAAAGACTTAAAAAATGGTCCACATAAAAAAAAAATCGTAATACAAATAAAAAAAAATAACATAGATAACCATCAGGACCTACTGATAGCACAGGGTACTCTGCTCAATATTATGTAACAATCTAAATGGGAAAAGAATTTGAAAAAGAATAGATACAAGTATATGTATAACTGAATCACTTTGCTGTACACCTGAAACTAACACAACATTGCTAATCAGCTATACTCTAATATAAAATAAAAAGTCAAAAAGAAAACAACAACTCTTGAAAATCCAAAAATAAAACTCATCTCTGTCTCCTTATAATTGAGTTGCTTTTTTCCTAGATCTAATAGATGTAATGAACACGCAAAGCAAAGGCAAAAAATGAGTTTAAATATAACTTGCCAAAGATAACAGCTAATTTAGGGTGGCGTTTGAAATAAAGTGTCTCTCCTTTTTATGAATGTATTGCTGATGAAAATTTTACAACTTAATATTTTTATACTCATCATCATAATTAAAATATTATGAGTATGAAAAGTATTCCCAAACACTACATCTTCTTTTCTTTTTTAAAAAAAATTTTTGGCTGCATTGGGTCTGTTGCTGCGCATGGGCTTTCTCTAGTTGCGGTGAGCAGGGGCTACTCTTTGTTGCGGTGCACAGGCTTCTCACTGTGGTGGCTTCTCCTGTTGCGGAGCACGAGCTCTAGGTGTGCGGGCTTCAGTAGTTGTGGCACGTGGGCTCAGTAGTTTTGGCGCACAGGCTTAGTTGGTCCGTGGCATGTGGGATCTTCCCGGATCAGGGCTCGAACCCGTGTCCCCTGCATTGGCAGGTGGATTCTTAACCACTGTGCCACCAGGGAAGTCCCCCAAAACACTACATCTTCCGAAAGCAATAACCCCAAAGAAGAAAAATTTTGTTAGTTTTCTGCTGAATTCCTAAATATAGCTGTCATTTGGACCAAGAGCCAAAAATCAAATGTTATGGTAAAAAATCCTAGCATTTCAACAAAGCAAGACTCTTACTCCAACAACAATTCTTAAACACCTAAAACAATCAAATACACTACATTCTCCATTTTATTTCTCAGTGTCTCAACATTGCCCCTAGATGGATAATTTATTTTATCACTATAATAATCAAGTCAACAGAAAAATGCAAAATTGCTTACTAGAAAATGTTTATAATTGTTGAAGTATATCCCAAGTATATCTCCTACAGAGTAAGTTTGTCCTTGTACAAGTCACATAGCTGTAGTATAACAATAACCTATTCAATTGTACTGTGAAAGTAGATATTCCTACACTCTCCATATGTATTCAACACTGGTCATTTATTCAATCTAAGACTGGGCTCCCTTTACTCATTCTGAAACTGGGGCCTCTGACCCCTAAGATATTTGCTGGGGTTAAGCTTAGATTTGTGGTTTTATCAAAGTGAAGACTTCTAAAGCTGTGCTGTCCAATCTGATTGTCACTAGACACAAATGGCTATTTAAATTTCAATGAATCATAATTAAATTTGAAATTCAGCTCCTTAGTTACATTCATCACCCCTCCAGTGCTCAAAGGCTACACGTGGCTCTCGTATTGGACAGCAAAGATCTAGCACTTTTCCATCATCACAGAAAGTTCTATTGTACAGTTCCATTCTAAGGATGACCGGTCTTATAGGTCATATTTGGTTTAGTGCCATGGCTTCAAGGAAAAGTGAAAGATAGAACTGATAATGAAAAAATGCCACCTATCAAGTTTGTTCTTTTATTTCTAGGCTGAGAATCAAATCGTTACAATGTTTCAGACTAGAGTCGCCACCGCCTCAAGATCTAAAAACATGAAAGAAAAAACATGGTCCCACTGGCAGATTCAAAGAAAACAAACCAACCAAAACAATTACAACTACAACAAAACAAAAACTCCACCATGGTCCATAGAGCACATGGGCTGTTCTACCGATGAGAAACTCAGTGCTAAGCATTTTGGACAAAAATAGTGCTCCCATTATTTAAAAAATGCCACATCTGCTATATACACATATTGTCCTTAGTAGGTACGTGCATTTTCGCCGAACCAAGAAGATAGGATTCCTCTGGCTAATAACTGGCTTGCAGAAGCAACATGGTCAAATGATACAAACAAAGGTTTTGAAACCAGATAGGAGCTAAGTCCTGTATCCCTTCATACATGTTCACTAGTTACATGACTTTTGAGCAAGTTACTGAATCTCTCTGAATCTGAATTTGCCAAAAAAGAAAGAAGCAAAAATCAGGCCAACTTCCCAGGCTTGTTCACTATTAAGAATATAATGTATGTTTGGCATCAACTAGCACAGAATGTGACACAATGAGTTGCACCAGTAACTATTCTAGAAGACGAAAAAAAAAAAACACTCATTCACAGTACACAATAACAATGCCACTGGTAACAGCTATTAGTAAACCAAATCTTTTTATTTAAAAACAGCTTTATTGAGCAATATCTCACTCATCATACAAATCACCCTTTTGAAGTGGAAAACTTCCCTAACATGGGAAAGGAAATAGTCACCCAAGTCCAGGAAGCACAGAGTCCCATACAGGATAAACCCTAGGAAAAACACACCAAGAAACATGTTAATCAAACTAAAAAAAATTAATTCAAAGAAAAATTATTAAAAGCAGCAAGGGAAAAACAAAAAATAACATACAAGGAATCGCCATAAGGTTATCAGCTGATTTTTCAGGGGAAACTCTGCAGGACAGAAGGGAGTGGCAGGATGTACTTAAAGTGATGAAAGAGAAAAACCTACAACCAAGATTCCTCTACCCAGCAAGGATCACATTCAAATTCAATGAAGTCAAAAGCTTTTCAGACAAACAAAACCTAAGAGAATTCAGAACCACCAAACCACCTTTACAACACATGCTAAAGAAACTTCTCTAAGCAGAAAACACAACGGAAGAAAAAGACACACAAAAACAAACCCAAAACAATTAAGAAAATGGTAATAGGAACATACATATCAAT
>NC_041227.1:101435096-101435579 GCF_002837175.3 Physeter macrocephalus | reverse complement strand
TAGATGCAGAAAAAGCTTTTGACAAAATTCAACACCCATTTATGATAAAAACTCTCCACAAAATGGGCAGAGGGAACCTACCTCAACATAATAAAGGCCATGTATGACAAACCCACAGCAAGCATCATACTCAATGGTGAAAAACTGAAAGCATTTCCACTAGGATCAGGAACAAGACAAGGATGTCCACCCTTGTCACTCTTATTCACCATAGTGTTAGAAGTCCTAGCCACAGCAATCAGAGAAGAAAAAGAAATAAAAGGAATACAAATTGGAAAAGAGGAAGTTAAACTGTCGTTATTTGCCAATGACATGATACTATACATAGAAAATCCTAAATATGCCACCAGAAAACTATTAGAACTAATCAGTGAATTTGGTAAGGTTGCAGGATACAACATTAATGCACACAAATCTCTGGCATTCCTATACACCAACAACGAAAAATCAGAAAGAGAAATTAAGGAAACACTCCCACTTACC
>NC_041227.1:101405238-101435009 GCF_002837175.3 Physeter macrocephalus | reverse complement strand
CCCGAATAGCCAAAGTAATCTTGAGAAAGAAAAACGGAGTTGGAGGAATCAGGCTCCCCAACTTCAAACTATACCACAAAGCTACAGTAATCAAGACAGTATGGTACTGGCACAAAAACATAAATATAGATCAATGGTACAGGATAGAATGCCCAGAGATAAACCCACGCACATATGGGCACCTAATTTACGACAAAGGAGGCAAGAACATACAATGGAGAAAAGACAGCCTCTTCAGTAAATGGTGTGGGGAAAACTGAACAGCTACATGTGAAAGAATGAAATTAGAACACTACTTAACACCATACACAAAAACAAACTCCAAATGGATTAAAGACTTAAATGTAAGACCAGACACTATAAAAATTTTAGAAGAAAACATAGAAAAAACACTCTTTGACATAAACCACAGCAAGATCTTTTTTGACCCACCTCCCAGAGTAACAGAAATAAAAACAAAAATAAACAAATGGGACTTAATTAAATTTAAAAGCTTTTGCACAGCAAAGGAAACCATAAATAGGACAAAAAGACAACTCTCAGAATGGGAGAAAATATTTGCAAGTGAAACAACAGACAAAGCATTAATCTCCAAAATATACAAACAGTTCACGGGGCTCAATATCAAAAAAACAAACAATTCAGTTAAAAAATGGGCAGAAGACCCAAATAGACATTTCACCAAGGAAGACACACAGTTGGCCAAGAGGCACATGAAAAGATGCTCAACATCACTAATTATTAGAGAAACGCAAATCAAAACTACAACGAGTGGGGCTTCCCTGGTGGCGCAGTGGTTGAGAGTCCGCCTGCCGATGCAGGGGACACGGGTTCGTGCCCTGGTCTGGGAAGATCCCACATGCCGCGGAGGGGCTGGGCCCGTGAGCCATGGCCGCTGAGCCTGTGCATCCGGACCCTGTGCTCTGCAACAGGAGAGGCCACAGCAGTGAGAGGCCCGCGTACCACAAAAACAAAAACAAAAACAAAAAAACAAACTACAACGAGGCATCACCTCACACCGGTCAGAATGGCCATTATCAAAAAACCTAGAAACAATAAATGCTGGAAAGGTTGTGGTGAAAAGGCAACCCTCCTATACTGTTGGTGGGAATGTAAATTGATACAACCACTATGGAAAACAGTATGGAGGTTCCTTAGAAAACTAAAAATAGAACTACCATATGGGGAATTCCCTGGTGGCGCAGTGGTTAAGAATCCGCCTGCCAACGCAGGGGACACGGGTTCAAGCACTGGCCCAGGAAGTTCTCACATGCCGCAGAGCAACTAAGCCCATGTGCCACAACTACTGAGCCTGTGCTCTAGAGCCTGTGAGCCACACTACTGAGCCTGAATGCCACAGCTACTGAAGCTTGCATGCCTAGAGCCTGTGCTCCATAACGAAGAGCAGTCTCCGCTCACCGCAACCAGAGGAAGCCGGTGCGTGGCGACGAAGACCCAACACAGCCAAAAATTAATTAATTAATTAAAAATTATATTAAAAAAAAAAAGAACTACCATATGACCCAGTAATCCCACTACTGGGCATATATCCTGAGAAAACCATAATTCAAAGAGACATGCACCACAGTGTTCCTTGCAGCACTATTTACCATAGCCAGGACATGGAACCAACCTACATGTCCATCGACAGATGAATGGATAAAGAAAATGTGGCAAATATATACAATGGAATATTACTCAGCCATAAAAAGAAACAAAATTGAGTTATTTGTAGTGAGGTGGATGGACCTAGAGTCTGTCATTCAGAGTGAAGTAAGTCAGAAAGAGAAAAACAAATACCGTATGCTAATGTGTTTATATGGAATCTAAAAAATATATATACATATATATAGGTTATATTCTGTTGGACAATATATCCTTATAGCTTATTTTTTTTTGAATTTTAGAATTTTATTTATTTTTTTATACAGCAGGCTTCTATTAGTTATCCATTTTATACCTACTAGTGTATATATGTCAATATAGCCAATATTTTAGAAAAACTATAAATGGACCATAACCTTTAAAAATTGTGAATCACTATATTGTATACCTGTAACTTATATAATATTGCACAGCAACTATACTAATACAAATTTTTATTCCGAAAAAAAAAAATGATACTGATGAACCTAGTTGCAGGGCAGTAATAAAGAGGCAGATGTAGAGAATGGACTTGAGGACATGGGGTGGGAGGGCGAAGCTGGGGCGAAGTGAGAGTAGCATCGACATATATACACTACCGGATGTAAAACAGTTGGCTGGTTGGAAGCAGCAGCATAGCACAGGGAGATGGGCTCGGTGCTTTGCGATGACCTAGAGGGGTGGGATAGGGAGGTTGGGAGGGAGGCTCAAGAGGGAGGGGATATGGGGACACGTGTATGCATATGGCCGATTCGCTTTGTTGTGCAACAGAAACTAACACGGTATTGTGAAGCAATATACTCCAATAAAGATCTATTTTTAAAAAAACAGCTTTATTGAGCAATATCTGACACATCATACAAATCATCCTTTTGAAGTGTACAATTAATTCAATGTGAATCAAGCCTTTTTAAAAAATTGTTTAATTTTTGGTCTTCGTTGCTGCGCATGGGCTTTCTCTAGCTGAAGTGAGCGGGGACTCCTGTTCGGTGCAGTGAGCGGGCTTCTTATTGTGGTGGCTTCTCTTGTGGAGCACAGGCTCTAGGCATGCGGGCTTCAGTAGTTGTGGGATGCGCTTATTTGCTCCGCAGCACGTGGGATCTTCCCGGACCACAGCTCAAACCCGTGTCCCCTGCATTGGCAGGCGGTTTCTTAACCACTGCGCCACCAGAGAAGCCCCTGAATTAAGTCTTTTAATACATAATTCAACATTACCCAGTACCCAGTATGGGCTACTGACTATGTAAGGTTCTAGAGCAGTGGCTCTCAAATGGGGACAATTGTGCCCACCAGGGCACATTTGGCAATGTTTGGAGACATTTTTTATGATCATGATGGGTGGAAGCTATTAGTATTTAATGGATAGAGGCCAGGGATGCTACTAAACATCCTACAATGCACAGGACAGTCCCACAACAAAGAATTATCCAGTCCAAAATGCCAGTAGTGCTTAGGTTAAGAAACTTGTTCTTGGCATACAAAGATGAACAAGAGACAATATCGGTCTGCCCAAAGCTTACTGTCTGGTGAAAGAGTGCAAGGTGGAAACAGCACAGAATGCTAGGGTTGCAGAAAGAAGAGGACGCTTAAGACAAAAAATATTGGAAGACAAACAGGAATTTGCCAGGGGTGCTCAGGATGGAAAGGAGTGATTTCAAGTAGACGGACTAACGTGGAAAAATATTGACATGCAGAAAGCATGTTGGAGTCTAAGAAGTTCCAGGAGTTCAGAATAGTTACAGCTCAGGAGAGAACAAGAGAATAGAAGATTACACAGGAGCCCGATCATCATGGTTTTGTATATCATGCTAGGAAAGAACTTGGACTTGATCTTATAATCAGCGGTCAACAAACATTTTCTGTAATGAGCCAGATAGGAATATCTTTAGGCCATATGGTCTCTGTTACAACTACTCAACCCTGTGATCATAGTGAGGAGAAAGCAGCCATCAACAATCCGTAAGTGCATAATGAATGTGGCTATGTTCCATTAAAACTTTACTTATGAGCACTAAAATTTGAATTCCATGTAATTTTCAGGGTTAATAAAATATTCTTGCCCTTTTGATTTTTTTCTACCATATAAAACTGTGAAAACCATTCTTTACCTGTGGGCTGTACATAAGCAGGTGGTGACAGTAGTTTGCCAAGCCCTGCTATAGTGAATACACAGGACTTCAAGGTGACAAGTCAGCTGATCAGATAAAAAATGAAGTGGGGCATTTTTCTTGAGACCTCTGGAAGGACTGACCATCTTCTAGCCATTCCTGCTAAAGAAAAAATTGACTTGGGCCTAAATTTTGTCAATAGCTTGCCTGTAATACTTACAATGAGGTGGTATGCTAACTAAAGGAAAGGAAAGCTCATTTTAGGCTACTGTGGTGAAATGACATTTACCTAATGCAGATATAAATTTCTTCATAATTAGTGGGCACTTGACACTAATGTAATCCGATTACTGCAGCAAAGTCATCTTTAAACTAACTCCCTAGTACTGATAGAGCATGTCCTTGAATTAAGCAAATTAGGGCTCAGTGACAAAAAGTACCAGCTATTAAGAAACAACTCCATATTTATAATCATCTGTTATAATGAAGAGAAGACCAAATACCTCATAGTATCAATATGAGAAGTATGACACAGGCCGCTTGACACACAGGGAAGGTGTTCTCACTATCTTAGTCCTGATATTATCCCAATTCAAATTCTAGAAACTTCAAGCTACTGGAAACCTCTTATTTACTTTTAATTTGGAACTATTTTCAAGAGAGAGGTCTGATAACATGGATTCAAATTGTGAAGACAGTATGTCACTTTTACTCAATTTAAAAATGTTTTATTAAAAAATAAACTGTGTAAGAGAAGAGTACAAGTGTACTGATCTAGAGAAACATTTCTTTAAAAAACTTGTTTCTTCCTGATTCCAATTTTGTATGATTTATAATAGCCACAATGGTGTACTATTATAACTAAAGGCATTTCAAATCTAAACAACTGTCTTTTACATCTTTGATGTGGCTGACTCTTTATGAATAATTATGATCTTTCTTAGGGACAATAAACATATGTCAAAAGGATTGTTTTGAGGATTAATTGATCTGTTTGTAATTTAATTACATAGTGTCTGGTATATGCTCCATCGAGGTTAGGTATCATTAAACACGAAATGTATTACAATCACTACTTCAGCTTCTCTCTAGATGTTTCACCACGACAGAGTTCTCCCGACTTTAAAATACTTTTCAAAGAATTCAAGAATCGAAAGAACCTAGAAATTGCACGGTCCACCTCTCATATTATATAAATGGATTGACTGACCAAAGTCACACAGGGAGATGATACAGCTTGGTATAAAGAGCAAGGGCTCTGTAGTTGAACATGCCTGATTTTGAGTCCTGGCTCTACCGGCTGAGTTAATTTGGCCAAAACCTCAGTTTCCTAATTTATAAAAATGTGGATTAAATGAGATGATGCTCACAAAGTACTGAAGACAGTGACTAACATATTTTTTAAAATCAATAAATGTTCACTATTATTATTGATCTTAATCTTCCTACCATGAAATTATATTTCCTCTGTCCATCTTTTGAAGAAATGTGTGTAAATTGCTCCTGTATTTGTTCTGAACTTGACTCCTAGCTAACTATACTGAGAGGCCACACCAGACTAAGGCAAACTATTTAAAATATTTATTTTCCAAATCCGGCAAACTCTACCTCTCCCTTTCTTTGTACGATTCCTTCGTTAGTATATACCTCAACTTCAAATTATTTTAGTAAGTCTTCCAATGCTTCAATTTCTCCAACTCTGCTCCATGGGTCCCGGGAACACATATATAAAAACTGTGCTAAATATATCTGTGAAATGCTTTGTTAAAGATTACACAATAAGGAACAAAAGATGGTGTTTCTGGAGATTCCAAGCAGTTGTGGGCCAATGAACGTCACAGAAAGCATCCTTCCAATTCATTTGCTTAAAAGGCTAAGGAAATAATCTATTTCCTTTTCCCTGTTTTCTATCTGGTTTATCTGATGTGTTCCCAGATACTCAAAAGAAAGATTCAGATATCCATGAAATCTTAATATGCCTGTTTGAAGCCAGGAAAAATAAAGAACAGTACGCCAATACTGAAGACCAGGAAAAGTCCATCAGTACTTGAGGGGGAATTTTGTTCAGTCTTGGAAATTACTGAAAGAGTCTACTTCCATGGTAACTGGGGAAGAAAATGTCAAATGGTTTAAATTTACATGGCATTCCACTACCCTGAAGCATGCTCCTGAAGTGATCCTACAAACTTGGCAATTACTCTAACAGCCTAAGTCTTCATCTGTTGCCAGATGGGCTGCAGCAATTTTTGGCCTTGCCTTACAGCCCTTGCACTTGACATCATTTAGCCTAGACTCGGCCCTTGACCTTGCCTTTATAGTTGGGGAAGAGTTCAGAGGGACCAAACCTCGATAGAAACAACCTAAGTGTGAAAGCTTTTGCCCCAAGGCTTCTCTCAATGAGTGCCCTTTAATATTTAACGTTGATCTTTAATCTCATATGTTCATCAGAATGGGGTAACTGCAAACTCTCCCTTCTAAGAAACATTAAAGCTCATAATTTGTTGTTCTTATTTGTTTCTTTGTTTTTGTTTTGCCTTAAGGCAGAAGTAGAAGGCCATAAGGGTAACTTGAAAGGCTCCTCTCACACTAAGGATTGTATCTTTTTATCAGCTTTGTTCATCTGATTGGATTCTATTTAAATTTTCCTTTAACCTTGGATGTTTGACTGGTTCTTGAGCACACTGAGACTTTCTCCACAAAAAGGAAACCCCTTGATTGGATTAGAAACCACTGCCTGCCTCTGGAAATCAAACCTTTCAGTAGGGTCTGATCAATCTGAACTTAAATTCTTTGATGTTTTCCTGTTAACCCAAATAGATCTGCTCAGGAGCTTCTTATTAAGAAGGGCAGGGCTGGGGCGATATCTCCTACTTTTTGTCTTTCCTTCTCTCCATCTTGCCTTCTCAACATTGAACAAAGTATTGTGGACGCCACGAAGTATTCTCGTGAATGAGAGCAAACTGTTACGCATGTACCTGGTTAATGTGCTGCGTACTTTGTTCAATGTTGAGAAGGCAAGATGGAGAGAAGGAAAGACAAAAAGTAGGAGACACCGCCCCAGCCCTGCCCTTCTTAATCACACTAGATTTGGAACTTTCAACCTAGTTGTGATCAAAATTACCAAGGGAGTAGGAATTTGTTCTTTCTACTGGCATTCTGTCTTGTAAAAACAAGAAGAAGGGAAGGTGATTATAGGCACCTAACATCAAATTTAGTGAAAATCACTGGATAGAAAACCAGAAGTGTGATTTAATGATCTAAGAAATTAGGCAAAAGTGTCAAGTCTGAAGAATTTTAAAATGGTTATAGGTCAAAGCATTAAAAACTTCTTTGGGGATGGAGTGGCTATAAGGCGAACCCGTTTAGGTATCTGCCAGGGGTTAATTGCAACCCTGCATGAAAAGCAGTTAACAAGTGAGAATTAGAACACCCAGGAGGAAAAGAAAAATGTTTCCAGTGCCATAAGAAATAAACAACAAAGGAGAAATATTTCCTTTGGCTACCACTGCCTCCTTTTCAAAAGCTCAGAGGAGCTACGGGGAATGCCAAGGACTGGTTTTCTCTCAACTCCCTCCGAAACATTTGTCTTCATTACCACTCTTTTTAATCAGGGCTCCTTCATGAGTGTTTCTGCTCAGCCCCTAAGGGGCAGCTCTGGTCTGCGATAAATCAGAGTCCACACCGCAAGTCACTAATCAGCACTCCCAGGGAAAGAAAAACAGAGAAGTGCAGACCACTACACTGAAAAGGACTGGCGGCTCACAGGCCTCAAGGAAGAAGGGCCTTTATGTAGAAATAATAAATTAGTGGAGGTAGAATAGCACTCCAATGTCCAGGACTTATTTTAAAATCTCAAACGCAAATTGTTCACACTTAATCATAAGAGTCTGGAAGATAATTTCGTTTTAGCAATGTAAGGCAGATTATGAGTTTGCTTAATGAATCGAATTTGTACCCCCAGCTCAATGATTTCGATACCTAACTCAAAACTTAGTAAGACTCAAAGATGTCACTGAGAAATAAAACAAAAAATTCCAGGTGAGAATTCTAATGTCTATAATATGACTGTTACCTTGCTTAAATGGAATTAGGATCATAAAATTAGGAACATACTGTATTTTTTCTCTGGAAAGGATCTTAGAAATAATCTAAGAAAAAGACTAAATGGAGTGGCTAAAAGTCAGCAGAGCTTGTTAGTAGCAGAGTTTACTCTAGAAACTAGGATTCCAAACATCTTACACAACTATAGATCTCATGCGTGAGTCAATACTGAAAAATCACCACTTAACAGAGAAAAGTGAAGAGTAGAATATGAATCAGGAAATGTGGGCTACAGTCCTATGTCCACCACTTCCTTACTCGCTCACCTTGGCTAAATCACTGAACACTCTGAGTCTCAATTTCTTCACCTGTAAAACGGGGTTTACATATTTCCTGCATATATTATAGGGCTGCTGCAATATATATACAAGGTATTATTAAATTATTATAAACAACTTTTCTGAGAGCTGGAATGGGCTGAAGAGCTAACGGGATTCAGGTAAAGCAGAGAAAATTCACTTTTCAGAGGAAGACAGATACAGATTGTTGCAAATACTACCAGAATCCCAGGATACAAGCTTAGATATGAAATCACCCCTGAGACACAAAATCAGACCATGGTGTGGCATGCAAATTAGCAAGCCAAGAGTTGAGTCCATGGCTTCCAAAATAGATGCTAACTTTTCTAATGGCAAACCTAAGACCTACTTTATATCTATCTGCCTATGACAAAGTGAGGATGGCATGGACTCCAGAAAGAAATCATAGGAGACACTTAGCCAAATACATGATGCTGTGTGGCAGTAAAGGCAACACGCCTGCCTAGGAGCCAAGACCTACTGCTCTTCCAGCTTTGTTGGTATGCTACTGCTTGTTGTCTGTGAAACCTGAAGCATGATAATGTCATCTCACCATGGCTTGACAGATATGGATATTGTCCTTACACAGAGCACAGAGGAGCCCCCCTCTGAGGCAGAGTCATAGCTATGCAAAAATGCTAGTTTTCCTACACTCCAATATTATTAAAATATAACTAAGGAACTAGCATCCATCAAAGTGATGAACACGTCCTGAATCTAACTGCATAAAACAGCCCCCTGTTTTTCCTACTGTAACCAGAACCTTTGTCTGTCATTGACTTTATGAAGAAAAACTCTCATAAGACCTCAGGAGAAACACTGTTTGACACTGATCTTAGGAGCCAGGATCTGAACTGCTTGGAGCCCAGCTGAACTAAAAAGAAGGACAATTTGATTAGACCGCAGGTGCTTATAGAAGGGATATACAAGAAGCATGGCTAGAATTTTGAATCTTCATTCAAAATACTAGACTTCATATTGTAAAACGGGAGCAATGAAATGATAAAAGCAGTATTTAAGGAAGAAGTTTCTATCAGCATTACGTAGGATAAACTGGGGGAAGTGGCAGGTTCAGAGAGACTGACATTTGGGGGACCAAGGTTGACACTGCTGCAGTGCTCCAGGCAAGAGGTAATTAAGAATCAGTTTTGTGGTTATTCTGATGAATGGGGGGGAAGGGGGTTCCTTGGCTTGTACGGACTATTCTCTTGGATATAAGAGAATTAATCACACTGTAATAGGGAAGAACAAATCTCACTCCACATTAGATCTGTTTCTTTTACTTTAACCTCTGTGTTCTATTGCTTTAAGAATGTTGCCTATAGCCTGAAATATAGAGGATAGCCCATTCTCGAGGCTCTGATCTTTAAGGGTATAACACTTTTTCATTCACATAGAGATAAAAAGTTGCAGAACAGAGAATAACATTTGTCTTGTTGGAGTTTTACAGGAACATTGAGACCTGACCTACCTAGACAGCTGCAAGAACAAAGGATTCCAACACCAAGAAGTGTGCAACAACCAACCATGCCCCTTCCCTCATCTTGCCTTTAAAAATACTTTGCTGAAACCCTTTAGGGAGTTCAGGGATTTTTAGGGCACGAGCCACCCATTCTCCTTGCATGGCCCTGAAATAAACCTTTTTCTGCTCCAAACGCTGATGTTGTTTCGGTATTGTTTGGTACAGACTAATTGCTCATACTTAACTGGGAAGATATTTTATTTGTTGGTTTTTAAGGAGCTCTGAAAGTTAGAACTAAGAGGAATACTTATGCAATTATTATTAAATACTATTAAGAATCTGAAAGAGCTTTAGATAAAAAAGTATTGACAGTAAATTTAGAGTTAGTCATATAAGCTCAGTAAAGTTGAATGTGGGTCTTTCAGCTATCTACCAAATATGTGATTAGAACAACTGGGCAGATGCTATTAGGGAATCATCCATATGCTCTCGGGGACCTGCCAACTGTCTGAGCCACAGAAGCAGAGTGTGGGTGATAATGCTGAGAATCCAACATGGCCTTTACAAACAACAACAGACCAAGAATCACTCATGGTCTAAAGAAAAGCACCAGCAGATATGTCAAGTACAGATATGGATTTTATTTTTCTTTTAAATGTTGCAATTAAACCAGATACAATTTCATGATGTGCTATGAGAAATGAATAAGTCTACCTTATACACAAAAATGGCTTCTGTAGACCCTGAAGAACAGCTCAGCAGAAGAAATAAATCAAGGTGTAGCTCCTAAATATGGGCAGAGGAGAACATAGAGAAGTTCATGGGACGATGAAAGGTGTCCAACAAAGGCACTAAAACTGAGGATCTGCACCTCCCTGTACAGGACCTTGGGGTCTCCTCAACCTCACACATGAGAGCAAAGCTCCTCCTCTCTGTTTTCCTGAGTACTGTAAGGAAAGGAGGCTCAAAGTCTTGGAGGTTGAAAATCAAGTCTGGCTGCTATAAAGCAACCCCTCTCAGATATATTCTCATTCCTGACAAATACCCACCCACTGGCAGGCCTGGGAGACACATGGGGACCAGAGCAAGCTGTCAAAACTTATCATTATAAAACGTCCATCTTCCCAAAGTACAACCTCTGCTCAATGCAGTGTTTTCCTTGGAAGACAGCTCTTCTGAGAGCTATAAAAAGGTGGTTAGAATTGATGAGGTAAGCTCTTGTAGTCAAGCTAACCATCATGTTAAAAATGTAAAGGTGAATAATGATGGTGGAATGCTTAACCAAAACCAAAACATAATAACAACAACAAAATTCATTAATTATGTCCCTCTACTTCAAAGAATTTCATAATTCTTAGCATTCCTCTTTTGAGAAAAGAAAACTGCGTGCAAATTTTATGGCCCTCTTACTTTAATTTCCTTTCTTACGCCATACCCTCAGGTGGCTAGCCTGGTGCTACATGGCCTAGGCTACATACAAAGTTCACAGCTCTTTGCCTGATCTCATGATCCTCTATCAAAACAGCACTTTCAAAAGTGTTTCCTGTCTAGTTCTGCCATTGCGTGAGTATTTCCTTGGCTGGATCCGCTGCCAAATTAAGTCCCTTTGGTAAAAAAAACTGCAGGGAACTCAATACAGCCCTGTCCCCCCTCTACCTTAGGTTTGACATCCGGAAGTGACTTAGGAAGTACTCTAATGGTTACCAAATTTTTGGAAACTGATTTAACTTTCCTGAGCTAAACATGTGTTTAGGAGAGACTACATCACTAATCATCACTTGACCCTGTGACAGACTAAAAGTTGATTTTTTTTTTCCCTTAAAAAAAAAAGAAAGAAAAAAACAACTTTTATCAGCTAGCACAATGATGTAAATGCAAAATCATGTTGTGAGATGACTGCAAACATGCTGACTTCCAGATGTTGGACAAGATAGTGCAGAAACACCAAAAAGGACGGTTAACAGTTTCTGTCACAAACTCTGCTGGGTTACTTGCTTTCTGGGGACTTCACACAGCTGTCAAACCATTTAGGATAAAGAAGAGCTGAAGGTTTCTTGTCAGTGGCAAATTCTAATCCATCGACTCTGGGTAAAAAGAACTTTGTCTCTGAAAACACAGAAAATTTTCCAAATCTATTATTATTACTGTGATCAGAAATAACTACAGTGTGATTTACTCAAATATATATTTATTGTTGCCAAACGTTTTATTTAAGTAAGCTTGTACACCAATCATAGAAGGTACAAATCTAGAGCAAAGCTCTGCACATTCCACTAAATATCCCCTCCATATATCAGCCATAGATAAAATCATGTCAAAACATGATTTTAGGAATATTGCTCAGGCTGTCCCTGCTGCATGGGCTTCTTTTTTATGGACTCATCCTTGACTCACACTATTCCCGGTGGGAGTCTTTCCAAAAAAATCCAGATTTAGTTGTCAGATTTACACTATCAAAAAATCTCTAAAATGAATGGGTTCCTTAAAAGAAGAGCCAAACTCTGGGTAATTACATTCAAATTCCTTAATCACATTTTCTGAGCTCAATGGGAATTGTGGTGTTTCTTTCCTGAATATCTTCTCCAAAGCCACATAAATGCAATACAGATTCTTCCTCCACAGGGATATCCAACATAAGGACTCCCCCTTGGCAAAATGTTAGTTTCAAGTGTATGCTTCTTGTCTTTTTCATGCAGCTAGAAACAGTATATGTGTATGTATATATGCATGTAGGTGTGCATTTTTATCACCCTCCTCACATTTCACCACCCCCCCCCCCAAAAGAAACAAGGGGGAAGAAAAGGATACAGAGCATCTCAGGAACATTTGCAAGCATATCGTTTACCAACAGTGTTAGACATTATTGCAAGTCAGTAATATTTGCTTCTTTCCCACCTCTGGGCTAATAAGAGGATTGTACTTCCCCATCCCCTTAAAAAGCTCTAGTCCATTAGTCTCAAACACAACTTTCTGTGATAATGGAAATGTTCTGTATTTTCTGTTGTCCAGGATGGTAGATTTATAATGCAGCTAGTGCCGCTGAGGAACTGAAGGACACATTTTGTTTAATTTTCATTGGTTTGAATTTAGATAAGCAAATGCAGCTAGTGGCTATTGCATTGGACAGCACAGTTCTAACCCATGAATTGTGACCAGTGTGAGACCTCCAGTGTCCCCTTCCCCTTGCCATGGTCACCTGCAATAATTTGATGATGACACTTTAGTTAACTGAGGTCCACGAGTGGAGACAGCATGGAGCAGAGACTCCTGCAACCTCTGATGGACAATAATTTAGCCAGAAAAGTCACAAAATATACAAGAAAAAAAGTAGAGCAAGTACTGATCTTTGTTAAAACCCTATGGGTCAAATATTACCCACGAAAAGGTCAAGACGCTCCTACTTCGCATGTGCAGGTGGCGGTGGAATGAGGAGGAAATGTAGCTGCTCAAGCAAACTAAAACTAGTCCTTAAGACGTAACATAATATAAAACCTGTGATATAAAGGTACAGATGATCTTTTGTACCTTATTATATTTTCATAATATAATGCCTGTGATAAAGGGTGGATGATTAGGACATCGTACTAACTGCCCAGAAAAACAACCCAAGAAGAAATCTTAACACATTTTATGTTATTGTTGCCATGGAAGACATTTTTGTATTCCAAGTAGTAAAAATATGTTTGTAATATTTTTCCCACAAAGAGAAAAATCCCCTAGTCATGGAAGAGTTAAAAGAGACCAAAATTAGACACAGTTCATGTTAAAGGTTAGAAGAATAATCAGTCATTTGAAAAACACTACATAAACATTTTTCCGGATGCAATTTTCAGTCCAAGGATACATTTCCCAGTAGAAATCAGCAGCTAAAAAGGAAATCATTTCGTCTCCATAAGTGCCAAATTGTATCCTGATTTTTCCTGGTCTGGCTCAACTTTCAAAACTAGTGGTTCAACTTCTGCAATCTTTCACCCAATGACTATGTAAACACATCTTTATAAGACAGACATAATCCTTGGGTGGGCCAATTTATGTTGGATTATGAAAATACTTAAAATACAAAATCATATAATGACTGTTGTCCTTTGGTTTTTCATGAAAAGGAAAGGAAAATCCAGTTAACATAGGCAGTGGTTCCTGTGAAGATAATATGACACATATACATTGCTTTCTCTTTTTCCAATACCTTTGAAAATAAATATTACTGACAAATCAGTAAAGGATTGCATCATATTTTGGCAAGGTGGTATGTAAATTAAGAATCTGCAAATATACCTCTGATGTGCTCCATCACATGCCACACTGTACCACACAATTGGAATGAATTAAACTACTCACACGAGGCCAGGAAAAATTCTCACCCTTGGAAGTACTTTGGATCTTCTGTATTCGGTCAGAGGTTATAGAAACATTAGTTTTAAGGATAAAGTAATCTTAAGTAAAAACCAAAGATTCATTCAGAATTTATTACTGCCTCTGATTCATATATAGCTCAGATTATTCAGAACTCTCCATAACACAATTCAAGCAGAATATCAAGCCTATAGCTAGGAAAAATCATAAATTTTAAATCTGCATAGAAAGATAAACTCTGCTTTTTCACTTCTCCCTTGAAATTCTAGAGCTTTTATAGTCAACTACAAAATGCATCATGAAAAGCCTACCTTCAATATTTAGCATGTGGTGGGGAAGAATTTTAACTTTTCCTCCAATGAATAAAGTTATGTAAAAGAAGACATTTGGGGAGTCTTTGGAGAGTGCAGAATAAATTATTGCTGTAAGATCTGGAAAAGTTTGGTAGAATGTTAAGAGATTTCCACATCTGTGTCTATACATTCATGTCTTGGGAATAATGTATCTTCAAAACCATTCACAGAAAAATGTTGTAAAGTACTCCTCCCTTCAGTAAGCAAAGCTTATGAGTTGCAATCACAAAGATTTCATTTCACCATACATTATTGAGAATTAATCAAATATCCATGATTATATTCACAAAAATGATTTCTGTAAATATTGTTAAAAGTTATAAGAAAGCAAAGAATTTTAAGTAGCTTAATTCTACAAATTTTTGACAATTTATAGTATAACTCTATGAATAATCCTCTAATGGCTATATTAGCCCTTCATCTTTGCTCCTGAGAAAACAAATAAATATGTCACTGAAGTAGCATGAACAGACTATAGAAATGAACACAGCACAATGCACATTTTCTTTCCTGTGCTAGGAGAGGCTGATGAATGATTTAATTTTTTAATTCACAAAATTTTAACTGAATGTAAGAACATATTAGAGTTGCATTTTCCTGTTCAAATGACTCATTCTGTCCAAACCAGCATGAAGCATTTAATTAAATATTTTCATTTAACTCTAATTTGAAAGACACAACATTTTTAACTTGTTTGCCAAAATTAGAAAATCCTTAGTTCTTCTGAAAAGAATATACATATATAAACGTTCAAAACTAAAAATTAAAGGTTGATTATTTAAATCTTGCTTTTAAATTAAAATATTTTGCATTCCTTTCTGATTTAAAACACTCTCCAGTGAAAGCCACCATTATTTATAAGTGAAGAAAGAAAAGGGAATTTGTCTTACTTCTCCCCACTCCTCACTTTGCCATTGTCACCTGTATCTATTTCCAGGAAGCCAATATTCATTAGGGTTAATCTGCCTACTAAATGAATAAACAAAGGATTTCTCTGTCACTAAGAGGCCAGGTGAGCCGATAGCATCTTCTAACACAGAAAATCATCTGTACCATACAGCTCAGGAAATTACCTGCTGCAATCCCACACCTGGGATCATTTGGCAGGTAGATCTCTAATGTTGAGTAATACATGGAAAATTGACTATAACGATTTTTTCAAAGGACTGAAAATCTTACATATTTTAGAACAGAAGAACATTTTTATGAAATTAACTTTATAAGTCACCAAGGAAAACTAGTAAAAAAAGAAGAAAAGTTTTCCATGATTTTCCCCTAAATACCAACAGTGGATGTAAGAACTAATGCCAAAGTGCCAATCTGCAATGAAATAAGAACGGATACAACACCAATATTTTCATGAATCACATGATCTTAAAAATATATATACATAACAATTCTAGAATAGAATGCAGTCAACAAACTAAATTTAAAAAATACATTATCATAATCCCTACCTGTACAGACTCATAAATTCAGACCAAATAAAGCTACATGAACATAGTGGTTCATCAAGATGCCAAGAAAAGAACCCAAGGCCAATTATTTGTTAATACATTAAATAGATAACATTGCCTCTCCATGTTTCCATTTACGGAGTAGAATCCCAAGTCTTACTTCTGTAAAAAAATCATTTTTCCAGGTAAATAATCCAACAGGAAACCATTGGTAATAAATAAGCAAAACAAAAGTAAAAGAAATGAGGTCAAAGATATGTGACCTCTCTCCAAATGCTGGGGGGGGGGAGAAGAAATATATCCTAGATATTACCTTTAAATAATATTTGATAGCTTAAAAACCATGTGGTATAAGCAGATAGAAGAACCAGAGGACTGATTTGATTAGGTACAAGACACTGCAGCAACAAAACTCATCTACAAAACATGAAAACAAATAGTGGTTAGGGATTATTACCTTCTCACGTAGGTTCAATCCTACAAGTGGGCCTAGCTGTGATATAGAATGAAATAAGACTAAATCTATCAGCTTTTGTGCCAGTGAGAATCAACCAATGTGCGACCCTTGGCACAAGAGGCCGTTACGTAGCTGAAACTGGTGCTATATTTATTCAAGTTTTAATAATACACTCGCTGAGAAAAGGAGCCAAACTACTAGGCAGATAATATATCATTCTCTAGAGGGAGTAGAGACTGAAGAATGAAAAGACTTAGGAAAAGGGTTAGTCAACATTTAATGAGTACTCACTGTTTGTCAAACCCCATAGGAAACAGGAGTGGGTTTGCTCAAGGGTGATAAAAAACAGATACAGTCTTTGTACACAGTATGTGTTATCAATATTAGTATCAATACGTTTGAATTTCTTTTTTTTTGTTTGTTTTTGCGGTACACGGGCCTCTCACTGCTGTGGCCTCTCCCGTTGCGGAGCACAGACCCCGGACGCGCAGGCTCAGCGGCCATGGTTCACGGGCCCAGCCGCTCTGCGGCATGTGGGATCCTCCCGGACCGGGGCACGAACCCGTGTCCCCTGCATCGGCAGGCGGACTCTGAACCACTGCGTCACCAGGGAAGCCCACATTTGAATTTCTTAGCTTCACAAGGGTTCCCTGGTTGTTTTTTATACTGTATATGTCGGGAGAGGCGTCTATATAGGGCAGCAGTGCTATCAGTGGGGAAATAGTGACAATGAGGACTCGAGCCCCATGTACACTGCACCTAAGGAAGTGCAGAGTAGAAAAAAACAAAAAGAACTTACTCAAAATGTGGGATCTTTCATCGTTTTTTATCTATTGGGCCAGGTTTTCTGAAATCAGCCATTTAAACATAAGTCAAAGTAAATGCAAATTGCCTGTGACTCCCAATAGCCATCAGCTTATATTGTTGTATTGACAACAGCTGCGAAATATATGAATGTCATATATATATATATTCCTGAATTTATTTTTGCTGAGAGGGTTTTCTGGTGTATGTGGGAAAATTCAGCATGTCAGTTTAAGGAAATGTATATGATTTCCCTTTCAAGATCCTACAAAAACATATGGGAGCAAGATAATGATTGTCCTGACCTGCCAAAATCCTGGGGAGATCATCTCAAATCCACATCACATTCCTGAGTACTAATGCTCACACTGGGGCTTTTGCATTAGCAGATGTGTGAAAATGCGTGTACTCAGAGAACTCCCTCATGGCTTCACATCTAAGGAAGCTCTTCTACAACAGCTATTCCAGCCAAAAGCTGAAATGATATTTCCAAGTTAAGTATACCTTCATTTAAGCCAGTGTCTGGACAGAAAAATTCAACTGAAGGGTTTATTTGGCTCAGAACCAAGAGGAGCCTGAGCAAATGTTAGACAGATTTTCAGGAGGCCTCCCCTGCTCCATTCCCAGTCCTTGACTCTGGGAATTTTCCTTCACTCATGTAACACTTTCCCATCTCAAACCCATGCCTGAAAGAGGCATGTGCTCGATTTTAGCTGTGATTAAAATAGGGGGCAGGGTCTGTTCAATACTGTCACTAGTTCATTATTTAGGCTGTGGCCAAAAACATGCTAAGAACATTAACAAAACCAACTACCTTTGCATACTTTCTTTAAAATTTTCTCTTGTAAAAAAATAACAGATTTTTAAGCCTTATATAAGTAACACAAGCTCACTGTAGAAAACTTTGGAAAAACTTTAAAGAAGAAAGTTAAAAATGCCCCACATCTCACCACCCAGAGGTTAAATACTCTTTATATTTTGCTCCGTTTCCTTCTAGTTTCTCAAATGTATAAAATACAGTTCTGTATCCTTCTACACATTTATAATGGCAAAATGAAAAGCAGTGGTCACAATCTGAGTTAGACAAAAAGCATTAAACAACAAAAAAAGCATTAAATCTAGAAATGTTAAAAAGGACACCTAG
The DNA here is from genome assembly GCF_002837175.3 of Physeter macrocephalus. Lineage (NCBI taxonomy): Eukaryota > Metazoa > Chordata > Mammalia > Artiodactyla > Physeteridae > Physeter > Physeter macrocephalus. Next base: position 101,416,827 of record NC_041227.1, on the reverse strand, counting down.
TACATTACATTCTACAATGAAGCCTTAGCAGTTATGCATATTTGTATATCACATAACATGGACATTATATGGCAAAACTACAGAAGTATAAGGAGAAAGAAAGAGAAAAGTATTAGTAGCATGAGAGTTTAATTCACCTTTCTAAGTCCAGGATAGGATACATACGGCATCAGAAGACACAAAAACATAATTAATGAGGTAAATCTAACTGATATAAACACAACTTTATATCTTGAAAACAGAGAATATATCCTTTTTCAAGTGCGCATAATAATATAAATTCACAGAATTTTCGCCACAAAATAAAATCTGATCTAAACAATCTTCCAGATCTAATTAACAATTTATAGGAAATTTCAGGGACAAAAGAACACCATGAGGATACAATCAGCAAAATCCTATTTGTGGGAAGGGAAACACTACAGGATACATGTTTCTTTAAAAACTGATGGAAGAGAACCCTGTATTTTAAGATAGTCTTATGAGAGATATCAACCAATTGGAATGTATGGGTCTTATTTGGAACATGATTTTTAAAAATGAGATAATCAGGGAATTTAACATGAATTGGAAATTTGATATTAAAGCATTATTGTTATTTTTTTCAGGAGTGATAGTATTTTGCTTTAAAAGAAGTTTATTTTTTGGCGATATGTGTGGATATATTTACAGATGAAATAATGTCTGAAATTTGCTTCAAAATAATCTGGTGGGGTAGTGGGGTAAGATATGAAACTAGTCTGGCCATGAGTTCTTACTTAGGGGGTTCGTAATGCTATTCCTTCTATGTTTGTGTACATTTGAAATTTTGTATAATAATGTGTTAAAGGAAGAGAGAGCGTGTATGTTTGCATGAACGCATGCATGCGCACACACACGCGCAGACCCACAGAAACTGATGATAGCAAGTGTAGATAATTCTTTTGAGGAGTTATACTTTAAAGGAAAGAAATGGGTCTGTAGCTGATATTGCTTTTAAAATGGACCTCATGGTTCATTCATTTTTATTTAAAGTTCTACTTTGTGTAGAGAGATATCACAAAATATTATCAATTGTTGAAATCTAGTGACAGTGTTTAGATATTTGCCATATTATATATTTATTTAAATTTTTTCTATAAGTTAGAAAATTTTCACAGTAAAAAGTTGTGAGTTAAACTTCCTACTCATTGCCAAGACAAAAAATTATCTTAGCAATTCTTGCCTGCTGATACTTTCAAATGCAGTGTTAAGAGTCAAATAAAATCCACTGCTATTTTGACTGGGATTGTAAAAAAGTTCAGAACTAATTTTGGAATAACTGCAATTTTTACAATACTCAGTTTCCTTCTTCAGAAACCTGATACATTGTTAGTTTATGTAAATTATATTACTCCGAAGAGTTTCACCCTTTTTCTTTTTTGTTTTGGTACACTGTCTATATTTCTTCTTAGGGTTAATCCTAAGTACTTTATGTTTTCTGGTATTATTATGAGTACTTGTTTTAAAGAATTAGATTACCTAATTGGTTTTTACTGTTTTACAGAAAGAGTATGGATGTTTTACATATGAACCAAGTATCGGATCAGTGTAATAAGTTCATTAAAACTTGATGCTCTTGAATTCTGTCAAAAAAAATTATATTGTCTGAAAAAAATAATTCAAAATCAATCTGTAAATGATTTTGTAACTATATCTCTTCCTTATGTTTTAAATATTACTGCATTGTCTGGAATTTTCAGAGTAATTATATAAAAATGGTCATGGCATGATTTTAGAAGGAATGCCGATAATATTCCACATTAAATATGATGCTGTTGTTTGGTTTAAGATTTGGTTTAAGATTCCTTATTATTTACAGAATTTACCTCTATTCCTAGTTATCTCAAGAGTAAATCTCATAAATAAATGCTGAATTTTATCAAATGCTCTTTCAGCAACTAGTGAGATTATCATGCTCTCTTACTGGACCAATTAATATTATATATTACAACAATATATTTTTTAATATGGGAATAAATCATATTTGGTCATTGTAGATGATTCTTTTATCGTAATGCTCAATTTGGTTGGTTGGTATTTTACTTGATATTTATGAATCTAAATTCAAATGTAAGAATGATGCTTAGTTCTCTTTTTTTAAATGCTATGTTTGTTAGGTTTTACTCATTCATTTTTAAAATGCTCTCTTATAGGGGATTAGAAAACTCCTGTCCTCAGTAGGTGTTAAAAAGTTCCTGAATGCTAATGCTACTTATTATGAAATAGGAAAAGGCAAGAGGCCACAGCCTGCAAGCACAAAGGTGAGATAATGGCTTCCACATCACTTAACTGTCAGCCTTCCTTAGTGTGAAGTGTTGTATCTAGAGACTCCCAACCAAGCAACCGTTTAAAAATATTAAAGTAATTGACAAACAAAAGAGCTGTCAACTTTTTGGAAGATAATTTACAAACTTTTTTTTTTTTGGCAAGGTCACTATGGAATAAGAAACGAGAAATCCACATTAGAAACAAACAATATTCACTTCAAATTGTATCACCAAAATCTTGAGAAGTTAGTGCTGATTTTGGTAAATGTTACTGAACATTTCTATAACTCACTGGAGTCCTTAGTACTAGTTTGCTACAGTTTATGACAGAATCTACATAGTGACCTGGAGAAAGGATAGGTTCTTTATTTTATAAGGTGTGTTACATCCCCGAGTAATGACATTTCAATTGCAAGATATTCAGAACACAAAGGAACTTACTGAGCTACGGGCTCATCTCTGCCTCTTTCTGTAGAGAAGCCTAAGTTTGAGGCCTCTGCAGATTTACTAGTAAGGTCTTCAGCAGAGAAGAGATTGGTCTACAAATTCTATTTGTAAATGAATAAAGCCAGGTAAAAGAGATGGAGGGGAAGCAAAGCTGTGCTCATACTTAGCAAGACTCAAGATTCCAAAGCCCATTTCATATTCAGTCAAGGCATATTCTATGTCCATCAATGTTTCAGTGTTTTTCCCTCCCAGATTTTTGCAACATGTTTCAAAAAGAGAAACAATGTTGACAAATTTTAGTTTACTTTAAGGTACACGAAATGTCTAGCTTGGCTTTAAACTTGTGTCATATTGAACATCATGCTCTAAAAATACTGGTAAAGTAAAAGGAAGCAAGGAAGAAATGAAAAATTCAAATGTACCTACCATTACAGTATGGTCTTCAAAGTCTAAAATATTTACTGCTGAGGAAAAGCTTATTGACTCCTGATACTGACCAAATCAGGGACAAATTGTTCACATAAGATATATTTTCATATACATACAGACAGAAAAATGCATATATATTTTTGCTTAAAGATTTGAGTAAATTGCACAAACTGATTCCACTTAGTGGAAAATAGAGTAGATGTACGTTTCTCTACCTAAGTACAACTAAAAACCCTGGACATTAATTCAGCTGACCTTGAATAACAGGAGTTTGAACTGGGTGGGTCCACTTACAGAGGAATTTTTTTTTCAACAATAAGTACTATAATACTATGCAATCTGCTACGCAAAACCATGGGCATTAATTGCAGCTGACCTTTGAATAACATGGGCTTCAATTAGGTGGGTCCACTTACACAGGGATTTTTTTTTTCAACAGTAACTATTACAATACTATGCAATTTGCAGATGCAGAACCGGAACCGGGGGTATGGAGGGCCAATTATAAGTCATACATGGATTTTCGACTTGCAGAGAGTAAGCACCCCTAATGCCCACGATGTTCAAGGGGCAGTTGTATGTACAAAATAAACATAAGACTCTGGAGGGTGGAGAAGAGGCGGCAGGACAGCTAGGACCTTCAGGACACAAAGAATAACACTAGGAACGTGAGGTCCTTGGGGTTTGTTTTTGCCTCAAGTATCCCAGCCTTGGAGGTGAAGAGGCCAGCAACCTGAAAATGCCAATGGAAAAGGACAAAAAGAAGTCTGAACAAAAGCCTGATCTCTCTAGCCAAAGGAATAGGAAAGGGGCACCCTTGCAAGGCAGAGACTTTTAGAAAATAACTGATTTACTCTAGACAAACACCAAAGGAAAAAACTGTGACTCTACCACCACCCATGCCAGCAAAAGCCAAGTGGGGAGCCTGGACTTTCGCCCTCCTGAGACTATAACGAGATGCCCAACACCCGACTGAGGTGGTGCCAGAAAAGGCTAAGTAGGTTGTCAGGACTTGAATTCCTTCCAGCCATTAACAAGAACTAGCCCCCAATCCACGCAGTGGTGGTACAGAACAAACAGGGAACTTGGACTGCCCTCACTCGCTGCTCCCAGCAGTTGCGAGGCGCCCCTGCTCCTTCCCACTCGTGAGCTGTGAGTACAGGCCTAGAAGAGGGTCAGGAGGACTTCTGTCATCATTCAGCAGTAATGAAGCCACATGGTAAGCTGAACTACCATTTCTGCCCAATAGTCCCCTGACCTTGAAGAGTAACGTTGGCCAAGCAAGACTTCTACCCTCCACTTGGCAGAGCAAGGCACAGTGTTCAACTTCTCCTGCCATGGTGGTGTCAAGAAAGCCAGTTAAAACAAAAGCTTTAAATAAGATCCAAATCATAGGAAAATGCCTAGGTTCAAACTGAAAATCACCAGACATACCAAGAACCTGGAAGATGTCAAGCTGAATGAAAAAAGGACAATCAATAGACACTAACACCAAGATGACAAAGATGTTTAAATTATCTGTGAAAGATTTTTCAAATGCCATGATAAAAATGTTTCAAAGAGCACTTATGAATATGCTAGAAACAAATATAAAAATAGAAAGCTTCAGCAAAGAATTAGAAGATATAAAGAAAAATCAAATGGAAATTCTGTAACTTCAACATACAATAAAATCAAAAGTTCAGTGGACAGATTCAAAAGCAGAATGGAGGGACAGCAAAAAAGAATCAGTAAACTGTAAAAGAACAGTAGAAATTACCCAATCTGACAAAGATGGGAAAAACGGACTGAAAAATTAACAGAATCCCAGGGATTTGTGGGATTATTTTAAAAGATCTAACGTGGGTCATAATGGGCCCAGAAGGGAAAGGGAAAGGAGATGGGGCTGGAGAAGTATTTGAAAAAACAATGGCTGAAAACTAACTAAATTCTGCAAGAGACATAAATCTACACAATAAAGAAGCTGAGTGAACCCACAACAGGACACTCTCAAAGACACCCATGAGGGCTTCCCTGGGGGCGCAGTGGTTGAGAGTCCGCCTGCCGATGCAGGGGACACGGGTTCGTGCCCCGGTCCGGGAAGATCCCACATGCCGCAGAGCGGCTAGGCCCGTGAGCCATGGCCGCTGAGCCTGTGCGTCGGAGCCTGTGCTCCGCAACGGGAGAGGCCACACAGTGAGAGGCCCGCGTACTGCAAAAAAAAAAAAAGAAAAAAAAGACACCCATGAAAAGACATATCATAATGCAACTTCTGAAAACTAAAGACATAAAAAAACCTGAAGGCAGCCAGAGAAAAATGACAGTTTACCTATAGAGGAAACACACCTCAAATGATAGCAGATTCCTCATCAAAAACACACAGAGGCTGGAAGAAACTGACACAGTATTTTTTTGAGTATTGAAAGAAAAGAACTGTCAACCCTGAATCCTGTACCCAGAGAAAATATATTTCATGAATGAAGGGGAAATCAAGACTTTCTCAGATGAACAAAAACAAAGAGAATTTGTTGTCAGCAGACTTACTCTAAAAGAATGGCTAAAGGAAGTTCTCCTAACAGAAAGAAAACAATAAAAGAAGGAACTTTGGAACATTGGAAGGAAAAAAAACATAGTAAACAAAAATATGAGTAAATATAATAGGTTGCGCTTCTCGTCTTGAGTTTGCTATATTATGTTTAAAAGTTGAAGCAAAAAGTAACGATCATGGATGTGGCTCTAAATGTATAAGATAATTATATTACAAATAGGGAGTGTAAAGGGACATAAAGGGAGGAAAGGCTTCACTCAAACTGGCAAAATGACACCAGTAGACTGTGATAAGTTATGCATAGTTAAGGTAATACACCTACAGCAACCACTAATAAAGCTATATGAAGTGGCATAATAAAAACAGGAAGGCAAGGGAAAGAAAACAAACAAACAAAAACAGAATAGAGAATAAAAAATAAAAGAGCAGACTTATGCCCTAACATATAATTACATTCAATGTAAATTGTCCACAAACATGAAATAAAAGACAGAGGTTGGCAGAGAGAATTAAAAACATAAACTGTATGCTGTCTATAAGAAACTCATTGGGCTTCCCTGGTGGCGCAGTGGTTGAGAGTCCGCCTGCCGATGCAGGGGACACGGGTTCGTGCCCCGGTCCGGGAAGATCCCACATGCCACGGAGCGGCTTGGCCCGTGAGCCATGGCCGCTGAGCCTGCGCTTCCGGAGCCTGTGCTCCGCGACGGGAGAGGCCACAACAGTGAGAGGCCCGCATACCACAAAAAAAAAAAAAAAAAAAAAAAAATTAAAAAAAAAGAAACTCATTGTAAGACATAATGATATACACAGACTGAAAGTAAAATTTGGAAAAAGGTATATCATCTTAAAATCAATGAGAATAGGAAAACTCCAGAAGGTAACAGTGAATGGCTAATTAACATTTTCTCAAAGTACAACATCAAAAGTAATCAAATGAGTATAAGTTAAACTTACTTTCCCCCACAAAAATAAAATGTGTTCATTTTTGATCTTTTAAGCATTAAATCATTTTTTAAAACTGAGGTGGTCAAAAGGTACAAACCTCCAGTTATAAGATAAATACATACTACAGATGTAATGCACAACATAATTAATGTAAGTAACACTGCTGTATGTTATGTATGAAAGTTGTTAAGAGAGTAAATCCGAAGAGTTCTCATCACAAGGAAAAAAAGTTTTTTTCATTTTCTTCTATTTTGTATCTATATGAGATGATGGATGTTCACTAAACATATTATGATAATCATTTCATGTAAGTCAATTATGCTGTACACCTTAAGCCTATACAGTGCTGCATGTCAGTATCTCAATAAAATGAGAAGAAAAAATATTTTAATTGAAATATAATTGACATATAACATTACTTTCAGATGTACAACATAATGTTTTGATATATGTATATATTGGGAAATGATCACAATAGTCTAGTTAACATCCATCACCAACTCACAGTTAAAATTTTTTTCTTATGATGAGAACTTGTAAGATCTACTCTCTCAGCAACTTTCAAATACACAGGGTAGTACTTTAACTATAGCCACCATGTTTTAACATTCCCAAGCCTCACTTATTTTTAAATTAGAATTTTGTACCTTTTGACCACCTTCACCCATTTCCCTCCATCTATCAATACATCCCTCCACCAGCAACCACCAGCCTGTTACCTGCATGTATGAGTTTTTGTTTCTGTTTTTACTTAGATTCCACTTATAAAGTAAGATCATATGGTATTTGTATTTCTCTGTCTGACTGGCATAATACCCTCAAGGTCTATCCATGTTGTCACAAGGGGCAGGATTTTCTTCTTTTTATGTCTGAATATTACATTGTGTATGTGTGTGTGTGTGTGTGTATCACATTTTCTTTATCCATTTATCCACTGATAGACACTTAGGTTGTATCCATGTCTTGCCTACTGTAAATAATTCTGCAATGAACATGGGGATGCAGATATCTTTGTGAGTTAATGTGTTCCCCAGAGTGGACATTGCTGGAGCATATGGTAGTTCTATTTTTAATTTTTTGAGGAACCTCCATACTGTTTTCCATAGTAGCTGCACCAGCTTACATTCCATAATCCTAGTTTACAGTACACAAGGATTCCCTTTTCTCCACATTCTTGCCAACACTTGCTATCTCTTGTCTTTTTCATGACAGCCATTCTAACAGGCATGAGATGATATCTCATTGTGCTTTTGATTTGTATTTCCCTGATAATTAGTGTGCTGAGCATATTTTCATGTACCTATTGGCCATTTGTATGTATTCTATAGGATTTCTCTTCAGATCCTCTGCCCATTTTTTAATCAGACTTTTTTTTTCTATTGAGTTGTATGAGTTCTTTATATATATTGGATATTATTCTTTATCAGATACATGATTTGCAAATACTTTCTCTCATTCTGCAGGATACCTGTCTTTGCTGGGGGGGTGGAGGGGGAGGGTTCTTTTGCTGTATAGAAACTTTTTAGTTTGATGTAGTCCCACTTGTTTGTTTTGCTTTTGTTGCCTTTGCTTTTGGTATCAAATAAAAAACCCAGTGTCAAGGAGCTTACCACCTATGTATTCTATGTATTTATGAGTTCAGGTCTCATTGTGAGGTCTTTAAACCATTCTCAGTTGATTTTTGTGCATAGGATAAGATAGTGGTCCATATTCTTGGCTTCTTTGTTGTAAATTAATTGACCATATATGCGAGGGTTTATTTCTAGGCTATCTATTCTGTTCCATTGATCTCTTTTTTATGTCAATACTATATTGTTTTGATTACTATAGCTCTGTAATATAGTTTGAAACCAGGAAGCATGATGCCTCCAACTTTGTTCTCCTTTCTCAAGATTGCTTTTGCTATTTGGGGTCTCTTGCAGCTCCATACAGATTTTAAGATTCTTTGTTCTCTTTCTGTGAAAAATGCCATTGGAATTTTGATAGGGATTGCATTAAATCTATAGATTGCTTTGGGTAGTATGGACATTTTAACAATATTAAATCTTCCAATCCATGATCATGGTATATCTTTCCATTTATAGGCACACCTCATTTTATTGTACTTCACTTTATTGCACTTTGAAGATACTGCATTTTTTACAAATTGAAGGTTTCTGGCAAACCTGTGTCGAGCAAGTTTACCAGCACCATTTTTCCAATAGCATTTGCTCCCTTCATATCTCTGTGTCACATTTTAATAATTCTCACATTATTTCAAACTCTTCACCAGCAGAAAGATTACTATTCCTTGAAGGCTCAGGTGAGGGTTAGCATTTTTTAGCAATATTTTAAAATTAAGGTACATACATTGTTTTTTTGGACATAATGTTAGTGCACACTTAACAGACTACAGTATATTGTAAACATAACTTTTATATGTACTGGGAAACCAAAAAGTTCATGTGAAACACTTTATTTTGATATTCACTTTATTGCAGTGGTCTGGAACTGAAGAAGGTATGCCTGTATTTATGTCTTCTTCAGTTTCTTTCATCAATGTCTTAAGGTTTTCAGTGTACAGGTCTTTCACCTCCCTGACTAAATTTATACATAGGTATTTCATTCTTTTTCATTTAATTGTAAGTGGGATTGTTTTATTAATTTCTCTTCTGATAGTTCAGTATAGTGTATGCCGTATATAGAAATGCAACTGATTTTTGTATGCTGCAACTTTACTGAATTTGTTTATTAGTTCTCACAGTGTTTTGGTGGAGTTTTTAGAGTTTTCTATATATAATGTCATGTTATCTGTAAATAGTGACAGTTTTACTTCTTCATTTCTAATTTGGATGTTTTTTATTTCTTTGCCTTGCCTAATAAACGGCAAGAGTTGGCATCCTTGTCTTATTTCTGACCTTGGAAGAAAATCTTTCAGCTTTTCACCATGTTGTTAGCTGTGGGCTTGTCATATATGGGCTTTATTAGGTTGAGGTATGTTCCCTGTATACCTCCTTTGTTGAGAGTTTTTATCATAAATGAATGTTGAATTCTGTCAAATGCTTTTTCTGCATCTATTGAGATGATCATATGATTCCTATCCTTCATTCTGTTAATGTGGTGTACGATACCGATTGATTTGTAGATGTTGACTCATCCTAGCATCCCTGGAATAAATCCCACTTAATCATGGTGGGTGCTCCTTTTTGTGTATTATTGAATTTGGTTTGCTAAATTTTGTTAAGGATCTCTACCTCTTGTTCATTAGGGATACTGGCCTGATTTTCTTTTCCTGTTGTGTTCTTGATTGGTTTTGCTATCAGGATAATGTTGCCATCATGAAATGAGTTTAGAAGGGTTCCCTCCGCTTCCGTTTTTTGGAATAGTTGAGAAGTATTGATATTAATTCTTCTTTAAGTGTTTGGAAACATATAAACCAAAGATCTCTATATAGGAATTTTATTTATTCTTAATTAGTAGGGCAAAAATAAATTAGAAATCGAAAAGTTTAAGGATAGAAGACTAGACAAATAAATGATTCAGAGAATATAACCATTAAAATATCTATGCCTTGAAAAATATTTAATGATTTGAAGGAAATCTGCTGATGATAATAAATGAGATAAGTTACGAAATATCATTTACTATTTTGTCAATTTAAAAAATATTATAGTTTTTAAATTTTATTCTTAATACTTTTCTGTATTTTCAAAAATTTCTAGGACTAGGACAAAATAAAACACCAAATAAGTGACAAATGAACTCAACCAAACTTCCCTCATCTCCTTTCTTTCCCAAAGTGGACCACTGCTAAAGCTCTTCCATCTTCCTTGTTTCTTCTTTTCTCCCCAACACTGAAAGCAGGAAGTATAAGAATTCTGTAAGTTTTTCCTCTAGTATCAGCATAAGCATGGCTTTTCATGGGTCTGGTTTTCTAGCCACACTCAACTTTTATTGAAAACCTCACAAACGAAACTAGGTTCCTCCTAAGTTTTTGTGTGATCATTTGGTTTAAAGAAATTAAAGGTCTGAGGAAAGGAAAGTCCAGGTTTTTGGGTAAACCACGTGGGTGGAAAACTGGGCTGGTGCAAGGCAGTTTTCAAAGTGCCATGCCCTGTGGCAGCATAGTTTTCAAAAAACATAAGTAGGAAATAGTTAAATAGCACCCAATTTACATTTTAGTCTCATAAAAAGAGAGGGCTGAAAGAGTAGAAGTGCAGATATGGCTCCAATAAAAGCCCTAGCTAAGCCAACAGCAGGGAGGAAACCCATGGAGGCTACCTGAAGTTTGTGTTATTCAACTTGTGATGATAAATGATTCACAACTTTTCATCTTCTCAGCTATGCCTAGATTTATGATAATCTGGTACCCTACTGAAGGACACTGCTTGCTTTGGACAGGAAAGCCCTAAGTTTCTTCAGTGGTTCCTTGTAGAACCATCAGAAGCTAAGATTCACTGGCTCACATTTAAGAATGCTCAGGTCCAAGTCTGGGCAAAGCTACTCTGATAAGCAAAACTTAAGATAAAAGTTTTAAGTATTGGGCTTCCCTGGTGGTGCAGTGGTTAAGAATCCACCTGCCAATGCAGGGGACACGGGTTTGAGCCCGGGTCTGGGAAGATACCGCATGCCGCGGAGCAACTAAGCCCGTGCACCACAACTACTGAGCCTGCTCTCTAGAGCCCGCGAGCCACAACTACTGAAGCCTGTGTGCTGCAACTACTGAAGCCCGCGTGCCGCAACTACTGAAGCCCACGTGCCTGGAGCCCATGCTCCGCAACAAGAGAAGCCACCGTAATGAGAAGCCCGCACACCGCAATGAAGAGTAGCCCCCGCTCACCGCAACTAGAGAAAGCCTGCATGCAGCAACGAAGACCCCATGCAGCTAAAAAATTTAAAAATTAATGAATAAATTTATAAAATAAAAAAAGACTCAACACAGCCAAAAATAAGTAAATAAATTTATTTACTTAG
>NC_041227.1:101402124-101404839 GCF_002837175.3 Physeter macrocephalus | reverse complement strand
CAGGCTCAGCGGCCATGGCTCACGGGCCCAGCCGCTCCGCGGCATGTGGGATCTTCCCGGACCGGGGCATGAACCCGTGTCCCCTGCATCGGCAGGAGGACTCTCAACCACTGCGCTACCAGGGAAGCCCAATAAATTTATTTTTTAAAAAAAAGTTGCAAGCCTCAGAAGAGGCACACACACACAAAAAAAAGTTTTAAGTATTATTTCTATGAAGAGGGCAAACATTTTTCATTACACTGAAACCCTCAGATACCCAGAAAAAATGAAGATGCTTAAATAAAGTCCTTTAAGGAAGGAGGGCTGGAGAGGGGCAATGCAGGGACTCTCTTACAAGGTGACATATAACAGATAATTTGGATTTCAAGGTGCTGACATGGATCCTAAGTAAATGAGACTGTTATTTGATCCAATAAATGATGGAATGCAAGATTAAAATAACAGCAGGAAAGTGTGTCTTGCTTGCTCCTTGGTAAATGATTTGCCTCCTAGAAGACTGGAATTATGCTTCAAGCTCTTGGCATCTCTACCAACAGGAGTGTGTGGGTGGGGAGGTGGAGCGGGAGAGAGGACATCAAGCCCACCCAACTCCTGGAAATTTTAAAGAAAAGACAAAACTTTCCAAGAGTAATAGTCATTTTGGTAAGTGAAACCATTTGTAACTTTAGAGGAGTTTTTTCTTTCCCTCCAACATATCATAAAAAAAAAAAAATCCACACTGTGCTGTAATAGGCTATAAAGCTTTGGTTTAAAGAAGGGTCAACAAGAGCTAAAACCACTAATGTCATACTTGAAGAAGGAAGAGTGGAGGGCAGTGATGCCTCAACACTTTCATGATCCCAATGAAAAGTCTCACTGAGGTTAAAAACTATCAGCCAAATTTATGCCAAGGACAAAGTTTACAGCCAAGCTAAATTCTTCTGTGCATATAAGGAGTGTTATAAAAAGAATGAACTATTCAGCATCCCTGGGAGAGACTTTCATTTAGAGAAAAAAAAGGGGGGCGGGATTATCAAAACAAGAAGATAGAACCTAGGAGGGAGAAACTGAAACACAAGACAAACTGAAACAGAGACACAGGGAAAAAAGAGTGAAAGGGAGACAATGACAGATCAGGACAGAGCCAAAAACGTTTAGGAGAGTGACTGCTCCTCTGGCAAACAGAACGGCTCCGTGTCTTCATCTTCTGTAGGCAGAACAAAATGTATTCACATGCAAAAACTAATATGACTAAAGTCAAATCCAACTGGGCAGAATTATTTTAAGGAGATGAAGAGGCATGAGGAGGTAACTTGCATTCTGTTGTTCCCAACAAAAACCCCATGAAATGGTTAATTTCAGTTCAGTATTGAAGCCAACATCTTCCCTATTTGGCCACGGTGATGAATACCTTTCCCTTAAAGGACTGTCAGAGCTGCCTCAGAATACTGCAAATGTATCCAAACAGTATAGGATCACAGATTTTAGAATCAGAAGGGTCTTTGTGAACATCTAATCGAACAAACTTACGGTAGGAATCAACTGAGGATCAGGAAAAGAATTGTCACACTGTCACAATCTAAACCTGGAAGAAGTAGATGAGGGAGAAGGAGGGGGTGGGAGAATAATTTCTAGGATTAAGACCTAAAATATCAGAATCTCATCTATTGTTATTGGAACATATCCTCCAAGAAACTCACATATGAGTTAAGAAGGTAAGCTCTTTTGTAAATCAACTATATAAAAAAAAAACAGGGGAGGAGTCAAGATGGCAGTGTGGGAAGACACAGAGTTAGCATCTCCCCACAACTAGGGTGCCTGCCGGCTGCTGGTGGGGGACTCTGACCCCAAAGGAGACGGTAGGAACCCTAGAGTGAACTGGTAGGAGGCAAGGGGACCGAGCGGGGAGGAGAAGTGGAGGCCAGACAGGATTGGCACCCTGCTGAGCTCCCAGGCCAGACTCCTGCCCTCCAAGGCACCCCATTCCCCACCAACAGCCGCACTGGTCCTGGGGGCATAGGAGGGAGGCCCGGGAGATCAGGAGAGGCAGGCGGGAGGGGCCCTCCCAGACGGCAGACCAGAGGAGCAGGAGAGGAGAAGAGGGCATTTGCCCCGCCCACTCAATCCCAGGAAGCCTGATGGGCTCCCAGGTGAGGTCCTCTGCCCTATGAGACCAGGGATGGGGGGCACGCCTGGGGCCTTTCTGTTCCTTGAGCCTAAGCCCCACCCCCCACAGTCCCTAGGGCCTTTTCCAGTCCTGTGGGTCCTGAGCATTGGCCCCGCCCACCGCCCAAACCTCACCCTTTCTTAGGCCCCGCCCTCCACAGCCAAGGCCTTCTCACTGCCCCCCCGCTCCCCGGCTTTTTTTTCCTTCCTCCTCTTTTTCACTACTATGGTACTGATGCACCTTCCGGTTGTTGATTCATATATATATATATATTTTTTTTTTAATTAATTAATTTATTTATTTTTGGCTGGGTTGGGTCTTCGTTTCTGTGCGAGGGCTTTCTCTAGTTGTGGCGAGCGGGGGCCACTCTTCATCACGGTGCGTGGGCTTCTCAGTGTCGTGGCCTCTCTTGTTGTGGAGCACAGGCTCCAGACGTGCAGGCTCAGTAGTTGTGGCTCACGGGCCTAGTTGCTCCATGGCATGTGGGATCTTCCCAGACCAGGGCTCGAACCCGTGTCCCCTGCATTGGTAGGCAGATTCTCAACCACTGCACCACCAGGGAAGCCCCC
>NC_041227.1:101398491-101399839 GCF_002837175.3 Physeter macrocephalus | reverse complement strand
GTCAGTAGAAGGAAAGAAATCATAAAGATGAGAGCAGAAATAAATGAAATAGAAATGAAGAAAACAATAGCAAAGATCAATAAAGCTAAAAGCTGGTCCTTTGAGAAGATAAACAAAATTGATAAACCCTTACCCAGACTCATCAAGAAAAAAAGGGAGAGGACACAAATCAATAAAATTAGAAATGAAAAAGGAGTAATCACAACTGACACTGCAGAAATTCAAAGGATTACAAGAGAGTACTACAAACAACTATATGCCAATAAAATGGACAACCACAAAGAAATGGACAAATTCTTAGAAAGGTACAATTTTCCAGAACAGAACCAGGAAGAATTAGAAAATATAAACAGAGCCATCACAACTAATGAAACTGAAACCGTAATTTAAAATCTTCAAACAAACAAAAGTCCAGGACCAGAGGGCTTCACAGGAGAATTCTATCAAACATTTAGAGAAGAGTTAACATTGATCCTTCTCAAACTCTTCCAAAAAATTGCAGAGGGAGAAACACTACCAAATTCATTCTACAAAGCCACCATCACCCTGATACCAAAACCAGAAAAAGATATCACACAAAAAAATTATAAACCAATATCACTGATGAACATAGATGCAAAAATCCTGAACAAAACACTAGCAAACAGAATCCAACAGCACATTAAAAGGATCATATACCACGATCAAGAGGGATTTATCCCAGGGATGCAAGGATTCTTCAATATACGCAAATCAATCAATGTGATACACCACATTAACAAATTAAGAAATAAAAACCATATGATCATCTCAGTAGATGCAGAAAAAGCTTTTGACAAAATTCAACACCCATTTATGATAAAAACTCTCCACAAAATGGGCACAGAGGGAACCTACCTCAACATAATAAAGGCCATGTGTGACAAACCCACAGCAAGCATCATACTCAATGGTGAAAAACTGAAAGCATTTCCACTAGGATCAGGAACAAGACAAGGATGTCCACCCTTGTCACTCTTATTCACCATAGTGTTAGAAGTCCTAGCCACAGCAATCAGAGAAGAAAAAGAAATAAAAGGAATACAAATTGGAAAAGAGGAAGTTAAACTGTCATTATTTGCCAATGACATGATACTATACATAGAAAATCCTAAATATGCCACCAGAAAACTATTAGAACTAATCAGTGAATTTGGTAAGGTTGCAGGATACAACATTAATGCACACAAATCTCTGGCATTCCTATACACCAACAACGAAAAATCAGAAACAGAAATTAAGGAAACACTCCTATTTACCCCGCAACAAAAAGAATAAAATACCTAGGAATAAACCTGCCTAAGGAGGCAAAAGACTTGTACTCAGAAAA
>NC_041227.1:101394738-101398439 GCF_002837175.3 Physeter macrocephalus | reverse complement strand
ATGGAGTTGGAGGAATCAGGCTCCCCAACTTCAAACTATATCACAAAGCTACAGTAATCAAGACAGTATGGTACTGGCACAAAAACATAAATATAGATCAATGGTACAGGATAGAATGCCCAGAGATAAACCCACGCACATATGGGTACCTAATTTATGACAAAGGAGGCAAGAACATACAGTGGAGAAAAGACAGCCTCTTCAGTAAGTGGTGTGGGGAAAACTGGACAGCTACAAGTAAAAGAATGAAATTAGAACACTACTTAACACCATACACAAAAATAAACTCCAAATGGATTAAAGACTTAAATGTAAGACCAGACACTATAAAAATTTTAGAAGAAAACATAGGAAAAATACTCTTTGACATAAACCACAGCAAGATCTTTTTTGACCCACCTCCTAGAGTAACAGAAATAAAAGCAAAAGTAAACAAATGGGGCTTAATTAAATTTAAAAGCTTTTGCACAGCAAAGGAAACCATAAACAAAACAAAAAGACAACTCTCAGAATGGGAGAAAATATTTGCAAATGAAAACAACAGACAGAGGATTCATCTCCAAAATATACAAACAGCTCATTGGGCTCAATATTAAAAAAACAAACAATCCAGTTAAAAAATGGGCAGAAGACCTAAATAGACATTTCACCAAGGAAGACACACAGTTGGCCAAGAGGCACATGAAAAGATGCTCAACATCACTAATTATTAGGGAAATGCAAATCAAAACTACAATGAGGCATCACCTCACACCGGTCAGAATGGCCATTATCAAAAAACCTAGAAACAATAAATGATGGAAAGGTTGTGGTGAAAAGGCAACCCTCCTACACTGTTGGTGGGAATGTAAATTGATACAACCACTATGGAAAACAGTATGGAGGTTCCTTAGAAAACTAAAAATAGAACTACCATATGACCAAGCAATCCCACTACTTGCATATACCCTGAGAAAATCATAATTCAAAAAGACATGCACGACAATGTTCATTGCAGCACTATTTACAATAGCCAGGACGTGGATCCAACCTAAATGTCCATCGACAGATGAACGGATAAAGAAAATGTGGCACATATATACAATGGAATATTACTCAGCCATAAAAAGAAACAAAATTGAGTTATTTGTAGTGAGGTGGATGGACCTAGAGTCTGTCATACAGAGTGAAATAAGTCAGAAAGAGAAAAATACCATATGCTAATGCATATATACGGAATCAAAAAAAAAATGGTACTGATGAACCATGTGGCAGGGCAGTAATAAAGAGGTAGGCGTAGAGAATCGACTTGATGCCATGGGGTGGGAGGGCGAAGCTGGGGCGAAGTGAGAGTAGCATTGACATATATACATTACTGAATGTAAAATAGTTGGCTGGTGGGAAGCAGCAGCATAGCACAGGGAGATGGGCTCGGTGCTTTGCAATGACCTAGAGGGGTGGGATAGGGAGGTTGGGAGGGAGGCTCAAGAGGGAGGGGATATGGGGACACGTGTATGCATATGGCCGATTCGCTTTGTTGTGCAACAGAAACTAACACGGTATTGTGAAGCAATTATAATCCAATGTATTAAAAAAGAAAAAAAATAAGCTCCGGAATTAGACTACCTGGCCTCCAACCTGGCATCTACCACTTCTCTTTTTCCTCAGTTATAAAATAAGGACAATAGTATAATCATTCTCCATAGGGAGACTGAGGAATAAACATAATATACTAAAGAGAAAAACAAAAACATTGGGAGTAGTAAAAATTACCCCTCCTCCTCCTCCTCCTCCTCCTCCCCCTCCTGCTCCTCCTCTTACTGAAATAAAGTAACAAGGAGAAAACTAACATTTAACGAGTCCTTGTTATGTATCCCAATGGTGGCCAGAAGATATACAAATGTTACGTCTATTAATTCTCACAACACAGTAGACAGGTATTTTCATACTATTCTTAAGGACAAAGAGACTGGAGGTAGTACAGCTGGCTGGCTACAGAAATGGAAATCAAACCTACATTTGATCACAAAGTTCATACACTACACACCTGTCTATCCCAAAAATGCATTTATCAAAAATATATTTTAATAAATATCTGTGTAAAACATGTTCACGATAAAGAAATTCAGATGGCACTGTCAAAATGGGAAGTAGTATAGTGTCCACAATTTCTCTTGAGCCATAGCTCCTTATTCTGAAAAAAGGAAATTATAACAATACTTTTATCTCACAGGATTTCTGTGAAGAATAAAGAAGGTAATACATGTGAAACGCTTAGCACAGTATATTAAGCAACCACTGTTACCAAAAACCACTATTATTCACTATATATGGAATTTAATATGCAGCATAGAAACTATATGGGCTGCACGTAAGTCAAGATTTAAGTAGAGATGTTAAATATCCTATTTATTTCCCCTTACTTCTATAACTTTCCTAGAATAGTGTAGTTCGGTTTTCTTCATAAGTAAGGAAGTGTGTAATTCAAAATTATATTAACTTACATTAATTTTGATGATCACAACCTCAAAATAATTTTCTCAGCTAAGTACATCTACTAATTTACATAGAGCAATTTTTGTGAATGTAAATGGTACTATATTCACTGAGATTTTTTATTTTTTATTCTTAAAACCATATTATTAAAATTAAACCATAGTGAACCATTGTTTATTCTTGACACCATAGTATTAAAGCAAACTACAGTGAAAATTCCACCATCAACAGCAGGAACTGATAGAAGTATCATCTTAGCACCTTTCAATTTATTAGTATTTCGATCATATTAATGAAACAGAAAGCAAAATTTAGTTACCATTTTGCACATGAAAATACAGAGGGATAAAATCGGTCAGTTTAAGACCCTGTAGTCCCTAAACATTAATGGACAAGAAAAGCAAAGCAAAAACATTTTTCTCTCAGGTATACTTTCATATCTGAGCTCTACTTTTTAAGTTTATTGAAAAGCCTAATATTATTATTCAGAATTTGAGCAGTGTGGTACTTCTGAATGAACTATACTAAACAAACCAGTTAACAAACAAACCAGAATAACTATAACATGTTAAAACACAAGTCCAGTGGATGGGATCTGAACAGCTCTTAGCAAGTTTCAAAGCGACTAAAAACTCTTAGATCTTTATAGGAATAAATATTGTAGTGTAGAAAGGTCCACTGGGAACCTCCACTCATATGTTATGCCATGATAGATCAAGGTGTCAGGTCCATTTAGAATCAGTTTTTTTTGGCTTCTTTTACGCTTTCACCCATATTTTGAAAATGTAATTCACAATATTTCCAAGAGAAATATAATCACTTTGCCTCTCCCAACCCTCCCCCGCAAATACAGAATAAATTGTGAGTTTCAAACACTAGTATTGCTTTAGTTTGCGTTTTCCCACAAGTAGATGGGTAAAGAAATGTGACCTTGGGCAATCACCATTCTTCAGTGAATGCCTTTTTCAGCTTGAGAAAACATTACCTGATTGATGGTGGCTTTCCTAGCTGAAAATAAATGTTTACTGCTTAAAGGGTAAGAGTCTGTGAGCTGCAGGGATACCTAGGTGAGTCATGAGCACAACAGTCTTCAATCATCAAAACCTCACCAAAGAGGTTGGGCCGGGGCTTCCCTGGTGGCGCAGTGGTTGAGAGTCCACCTGACGATGCAGGGGACACAGGTTCGTGCCCCGGTCCGGGAAGATCCCACATGCCACGGAGCGGCT
>NC_041227.1:101382548-101394577 GCF_002837175.3 Physeter macrocephalus | reverse complement strand
AAAAAAAAAAAAAGAAAAAAAAAAAGAGGTTGGGCCAATGGCCTCTTAAAATAGAGGTGCCACTCAAAGAGTGGAGCTGCTGCATTTTGTGGTTTCTGCGATGTACACAGTACATGTATGAGAAGTAAGTAAGGAAAGTTCCTAGGTCAGACACCTACCCTGCTCCCTGCTGATTGTATGAACAAAATCAAGATAGGCTATTGTGGCCGAGAATGGTATTCAATATCCTGGAGAAAGTAAAGGTCGTACTGATTCATACTTTGCTCTATCACCTACTAACTATGTAACAATACACAAGTTATTGAACACCCTTTAATCTCAGTTTCCTTATTTGTATAAGGAAACAAACAAAATAAAATAAAATAAACAAACAATAATATCTTGTTGTTGATGGTAACCTGTCAAATTCTGGAAAATATGTCAAGTGTTAAGAAGAGCTTCACTTATGTTTTGCAAGGATAATGCACCTTCATGTTCTAAAAGGCTACAATGAAAAGAAAGTCTTCTTTTCACTTCTGTTCCCTAGCCATTCAGTTCCCCTCCTAGGAGGCAACTACTGTGCCCACTCAAATTCAAAAGCTTGGTTTCAATATTCCATGCTAAAACGCTGAATTCATTAAAATTTATTGAGTGCCTATTATGTGTCTGAACCATTCAGGGTGCTGCGGGGAGTTCAAAGATGAGCTCACAGTTTTGAAAGGGAAATGGTTCCCAACGAACTTTAATACGAGGTGATAAACACAAGAGTAAAAGTTTAAGAACAGAGGAGAAAGTAATTAATTTAATCAACGAGGTGGACTGGAAGAAAAAGTAAAATTAAGAACGTTTCAAGGCAAATGAAAAGTTTCAGACACCACACCAACATTTTTCTAAGGTCTCTCTGGCGTAGGCCCTCTGATTCAGTAACTGGGAACCTACCACGGGGATAAAAACTCTGATTAGAGGTATTCATTTATGGCTCAAAATCTCTGACATAGGAAAAGTCAGCCTGACAGGAGAATTTCAAAGGGATTATTGTGGATGCTCTAAGTGTCCCCTTTAGGCAGAGAGAAGCAGAAGGGTGAAGGAGTCTTTTCTCTTCCCAATCATACAAACATTCTTTACTTGAAAACTATATAAATTCATCTAAAAAATGGGTGACTAAGTGGAAAGTTCAAGTTTCAAGCGCATCTTTTGGTATTCTCTACAATCATAACACTAAGCATTTATAGCATAAATACGGTCTCTCCAGTATTCTTAGAAACCAAAGTAAAACAGGTTTAAGACTCAAGATGGCGTGTCGCATAGGACTGCCTAGAGCATAAGTACAAGCCACTGCACTGTAATGGCATTACCAAAATGGTAGCAATTCAAAACAAAACTTTTTGGTTTAATGGAATTTAGGTCAGATCCCTGTAGGCCAATATCCTGGGCCCATGTATAAGATGGGCTAGCTTAAAAGATAGTCCCAAATATCCACAACACCATGTCTGGAAGCTAGCCTAGTATGACCAGAAGACAAAAGCAAGTCCATTCCTTTCAGTGGATGTTTGTCAGGCTTGACAACAGATCCCAGGAAGCAGGAATTTGCCAATTATTGCTTTATAAACATAACCTTCAAACACAAATTTCCAGGCCAGCCTACTAAGACTAAAGCATGACTGAGTTGAGGGCCATAATTTCTTTATTTTTATTGTCCATTTATGTAAAAGTATCAAAGGTGAGAAACATACCACTCAAACATAATGCTGCTTTAAAAAAAAATGACACGAAAGATCATTTGAAACGCTCTACAAAATATTTCAACTGATTACACAGTTTACCAAGGACCCAAACAAAGCAATAGTGACCAAAAACATAATAGCAACCTAATAACAACCTTAATAATGGACTCTAGGTCAAGATTACATTTTCTAGGCTTAAGTGAGGTAATGTATACACAAAGATGGAACATTATTAAATTTAAAACATTTTGTGGTATATTTAAAGACTTAGGGACTTCCCGAGTGATGCAGTGGTTAAGAATCTGCCTGCCAATGCAGGGGACACGGGTTCAATCCCTGGTCCGGGAAGATCCCACATACCACAGAGCAACTAAGCTCGTGCACCACGACTACTGAGCCTGCGCTCTAGAGCCTGCGAGCCACAGCTACTGAAGCCCGTGTGCCTAGAGCCCGTGCTCTGCAACAAGAGAAGCCACCACAATGAGAAGCCCCCGCTCGCTGCAACTAGAGAAAGCCCGCGCACAGCAACAAAGACCCAATGCAGCCAAAAATAAATAAATAAATAAATAAATTTTTTTAAAAAAAGACGTTTTATCAGAAATCAACAATGTGACAAATACTGACTATCTGCTCTGTGGCAGGCACCAATACCAGGCATGCGGAAATACAAAGACAGCCCTTGTTTTCAAATAGCCCTCTATTACAAGGCATTACTTTTCCCCTCTTTTTCAAGGCATCCTACGCATAAGGTAATCTAATAATAATGCCAGCCAGAGATATCTTACGCCAAGCAGTGACAGAGCAATCAGGATCCACATTGACTGTTAAGTGCTTTATAACTCCACTTCTACTATTTTCTCATGGCAAGTTAATCTCGATCACAATATACTTAAACACATTGGAACATACGGTAACTTAAGATTTGCTACCAGTGTCACAGCCTTCTATTCACTCCCACCCATGGATCATGGTTGCCATAACATCTGCTTACCCAATTTCTTTGTTCAGCATACACTTAGCTGCAGGAAAAGATCAAACTCAAATGTGTTATGATTTAAGCTGCACTTCAAATCCAAGTATTTGTTTTGTTTTTTAATAAATTTATTTATTTATTTACTTATTTTTGGCTGTGTTGGGTCTTCGTTGCTGCGCAGGCTTTCTTTAGTTGCGGCGAGCAGGGGCTACTCTTCGTTGCGGTGCACAGGCTTCTCATTGTGGTGGCTTCTCTTGTTGCGGAGCGTGGGCTCTAGGCACGCAGGCTTCAGTAGTTGTGGCACGCGGCTCAGTAGTTGTGGCACACGGGCTTAGTTGCTCCACAGCATGTGGGATCTTCCCGGACCAGGGCTCGAACCGGTGTTCCCTGCATTAGCAGGCGGATTCTCAACCACTGCGCCACCAGGGAAGTCCCTCAAATCCAAGTATTTAAATCAATGAAAAGAAATTCTACTCTGGAATTTGGAAAATCACAATCACAAGCTGCAAACACTGAAGACACAACTTTCGCATCAGAGGTAAAATTTAAACTTCAGCACCCAAAATCCTAAAGATACAATGTTCTAATCCTTTAAGAATACCCTGATCTGTGATTATTATGACAGCCTCTTAAATACTAGGAAGGAGAAAGAGAGGGACAAAGCCTCTATTTTTCTTCACTTCATTCACAACTTAGTCCCAAAGTTCTGAATATAAGCATTTTCTTTAACAATAAGCCACCTTTGCAACATACAGATAATTACAGGTTCAGGTCAAGAACTCTAGACCATATTGATTACATCTCTATGCAATAAGGACCCTCCAGCACTGTTTGTATCCACTCTAACAGGGACAGCTTTTAAGTATCTGTGACACTAAGAATTTTCAGTCCTATCAATGCCAGAAATGGAAAGCCAATGACCAGTCAGGCCTGTCAGTCGTTGCCTGAAGCAATAAGGACAAGCTGGGAATTCATCACGCTGGAACTTCATCTGCCAGCTGCATTCACACATTTTCACCACCTGAATGGTTGATTCTCTTCAACTCCCACGTGGCTCATTTCAGCATACAGTGTTTTGAAATAAATATTTGATCAGGCAGGGTAAAAAGAGGTCTGGACTTATCTGAGGTGTCACCATAATGCACTTTAAGTATTTCTAAGTATCGGGAACTAGGTGTCTCAAAGCCCACTCTTTGCATATTTCTGAAATGGACCTGTGATCCTGATTAAATGAGGTAAGCCATGTGAAAACACCTACCACAATGTTGGGCACATAGCTGTTTATAAGTAAATACTGGTTCCCCATTTCTTTTACTTCTGTCTAATGGTAAATATCCTGAAGATTCCTCACAGAGCACTGGGAGACAGGGATCTCATACTGTCAAAGAAACTTAAAATCACCCTAATTTTGTCAAAACTTTAGATCCTCACCCAAATATGAACCTGAGAAATAAAGAAATATGGTAGACTTATTAAAATTGCTTCATGATTTTTGGACTTCAAGATTTTGCCTCCGATATGCTAAGGTATGCTTTTCTTTATATTTATCCTACTTGGGGCATGCTAAGCTTCTTGAAATTGGAGTTGATGTCTTTAATTTTAGAAAATTCTCAGCCCTTCATTTCCTTTGCCTTATCCTCTCCTTCTTACCATCCATGTGTAACAACTGCACATATGTTAGACAGTTAAATATGACCCCACACACTTCTCACACTGAGTTCTGTTGCATTTCATTATTTTCTTCTTTCTCTACTTCACTTTTTTTTTTTTTTTTTTTTGTGGTATGCGGGCCTCCCTCTGTTGCGGCCTCTCCCGTTGCGGAGCACAGGCTCCGGACGCGCAGGCTCAGCGGCCATGGCTCACGGGCCCAGCCGCTCCGCGGCATGTGGGATCCTCCCAGACCGGGGCGCGAACCCGGTTCCCCTGCATCGGCAGGCGGACGCGCAACAACTGCGCCACCAGGGAAGCCCTCTACTTCACTTTTGATAAGTTCTGACTTGTTTTTGAGTTTCTAATTCTTTCTTCCTATGCATCCAGTCAGCTGTTAGGCCCATTCAATAAATTGTTTATTTAATAAATTATATTTTTCAGTTTTAGAATGTCAGATTGGTTCTTTTATGGATTTTGTCCATCTTTTTGCCATTCCAATGAAGGAATGATATAAGAATGTAGGAGTTCCAATATAGGAATAATACAATAGAGGAATGTAGATTTTCATTTGTTAAAAAAACACCCAAAACAACTACATCTAACATTTTATATATATATATATATATATATATATATATATATATATAGAGCACAGGCTCCAGACGTGCAGGCTCAGCGGCCATGGCTCACAGGCCTAGCCACTCCACGGCATGTGGGATCTTCTCGGACTGGGCCACGAACCCGTGTCCCCTGCATCGGCAGGGAGACTCTCAACCACTGTGCCACCAGGGAAGCCCTAACATTATATTTAATAGTGAAGTATTAAACACTTCTCTCTAGGATTAAGAAGACAAGAATGTTCAATATCATTTCTACTCAACACTGTACTAGAAATCTAAGCAAGTACAATAAGGGAGGAAAAGAAATAAAAGGTATAAAGATTGGAAAGAAATAAAACCATCTTTATTTGCAGATGACATGACTGCATAGCAGAAAATCCAAATGAATCTATTAGAATTAATACATGAACTTATAAAGGATTCTGGATACAATTTAAACATACCAAAAAAAAAATCATTGTATTCTATATACTATGGAAAAATCCTGAAAAATAAAACATACTATTTATAATAGCATCAAAACATCAAATAATTGAAATAAATTTTACAAAATATGCACGACTTTTACATTAAAAGTTAACAAATATTAGGAGAAATTAAAGGCCTAAATAAATGGATAGCTAAAGAAGATTCATGTATTGAAAGACTCAATATTGTTACGATGTCAAATCTCCCAAATTTGATCCACAGATTCAATGAAATGTGAATCAAATCTCATCTAAATTTCTGCAAAGATGAATAGACATTTAATATGCATGTGTGGGGCGCATATATATATATATATATATATATATATACACACACACACATATATATATATCTGTCTCTCAATAGTTTTCAAACATTTTTGGGAATCAAGACCCCTTTGTGCTCTTAAAGATTGAGGATTCCAAAGAGCTTTGGTTTATGTGATTATATATATCAATATTGAAAATATTTATGTATTAACTCATTAAAAAACAACAAGAATCACTTTATGTATTAAACTAAGTGCATTTTAATTTTGAGCCATTACAAATAATGACATTCTTTCTTTCTTTGATGGTATATTACATAAATTTTTATCAAAGTATAGATGATTTACAATATTATACTAGTTTCAGGTATACGACATAGTGATTCAGTATTTTTATACTCCATTTAAATTTATTACAAAATAATGACTATATACTTGTTGCTTATTTTATACATAGTAGTTTGTGCCTCTTAATCCCCTACCTACCTCTATCTTGCCCCTTCCTCTTTCCCTCTCCCCACTGGTAACCAGTAGTTTGATCTTTACATCTGTTAGTCTGTTTTTGTTTTGTTATATACATTCATTTGCCTTATTTTTTTGATTCCACATATAAGTGATAACATGGAGTATTTGTCTTTCTCTGTCTGACTTACTTCACTAAGCATAATACTCTCCAAGTTCATCTACATTGTTGCAAATGGCAGAATTTCATTCTTTATTATGGCTGAGTCATATATTCTATTGTACATATATACCACATCTTCTTTATCCATTCATCTGTTGATGGGCACTTAGGTTGCTTCTATATCTTGACTATTGTGCATAATGCTACTATGAACATTGGGGTTCATATATCTTTTTGAATTAGTGCTTTTATTTCTTCAGATATATACCCAGGAGTGAAATTGCTGGATCATATGGAAGTTCTATTTTTAGTTTTCTGAGGAATATCAATACTGTTTCCCATAGTAGCTGCACCAAATTACAATCCCACCAACAGTGTACTAGGGTGCCCTTTTCTCCAACATCTGTTATATGTAGACTTTTCGATGATAGCCTTTCTGACAGGTGTGAGGTGATATCTCATTGTGGTTTTGATTTGCATTTCTCCTTTGATTAGCAATACTGAGCTTCTTTTCATGTGGTTTTTGGCCATCTGTATGTCTTCTTTGGAAAAATGTCTATTCAGGTCTTCTGCCCATTTTTTAATTTTTTTTTTTTTTGGATGAGCTATGTATATATTTTGGATATTAACCCCTATGGTCATATCATTGGTTAAGTTTATTCCTAGGTATTTTATTCTTTTTAATCCAATTCTAAATTAACTGTTTCCTTAATTTCTCTTTCTGATAGTTCATTGTTAGTGTATAGCTAAGCAACATATTTCTATATATTAATCTTGTATCCTGCAACCTTGCTGAATTCATTTATTAGCTCTATTAGTTTTTTGGTGGAGACTTTAGTATTTTCCATACATAATATCATGTAATCTGCAAATAGTGACAGTTTTATTTCTTCCCTTCCAATTTGAATGCCATTTATTTCTTTTTCTTGTCTAATTTCTGTAGCTAGGACTTCCAATACTATGTTAAATAGAAGTGATGAGAGTGGGGATCCTTGTCTTGTTCCCCATGTTAGAGGGAAAGCTTTCAGCTTTTCACAGTTGAGTATAATGTTAGCTGTGGGTCTGTCATAAATGGTCTTTATTATGTTGAGATATGCTCCGCTGTACCCACTTTGATGAGAGTTTTTATCATGAATGGACATTGGATTTTTTAAAAAATAAATTTATTTATTTATTTATTTTTGGCTGTGTTGGGTCTTCGTTTCTGTGCGAGGGCTTTCTCCAGTTGCAGAGAGCGGGGGCCACTCTTCATCACGATGCGCGGGCCTCTCACTGTCGCGGCCTCTCCCGTTGCGGAGCACAGGCTCCAGACGCGCAGGCTCAGTAGTTGTGGCTCACGGGCTTAGTTGCTCCGAGGCATGTTGGATCTTCCCAGACCAGGGCTCGAACCCGTGTCCCCTGCATTGGCTGGCAGATTCCCAACCACTGCGCCACCAGGGAAGCCCTGGACATTGGATTTTGTCATGTGCTTTTTCTGCATCTATTGAGATGATCATATGATTTTCATCCTTCCTTTTGTTAATATGGTGTATTACATTGATTGATTTGCAGATACTGAGCCATTCTTGCATCCCTGGAATAAATGTGTCAGTTGATCATGGTGTATGATCCTTTTTATATACTGCTGAATTTAATTTGCTAATAGTTTTTTGAGAATTTTTTGCATCTATATTCATCAGAGATATTGGCCTATATTTTTCTTTTTTTGTAGTGTCTTTGTCTGGTTTTGGTATCACGGTAATGATGGCCCTATAGAATGAGTTTGGGGGTGTTCCATCCTCTTCAGTTTTTTAGACTAGCTTGAGGATATGTTATAGCTCTTATATGTTTGGGAGAATTTCCCTGGGAAGCTGTCCATTCCTGGACTTTTGTTTGCTAGGATTTTTTAAAAATACAAATTCAATTTCACTACTAGTGATTGGCCTGATTCAGTTTATTTCTTCCTGATTCAGTTTTGGAAGGTTATATGTTTCTAGAAATTTTTCCATTTCTCCTAGGTTGTCCAATTCGCTGGAATAGAACTCTTCATAGTATTCTCTTATGATTTAACTAGAGAAAGCTGACGCAGCAACGAAGACCCAACACAGCCAAAAATAAATTAAAAAAAAAGAAAAGGCACCATCGAAAGGCATATCTTTTCAATGAACAGTGCAGGGACAACGAGACATTTGTACGGAAGAAACTGAACCTTGATCCTTGCCTCATATCGTAATAAAAAATACTTTGAAAAGGATAATAGACCTAAATGCAAAGGCCAAAACCATACAATTACTAGAGAAAAGCATCAGAAAACATAAAAGGAAAAACAATGGAAAGTTTGGGTTTTTGCTTGTCAAAAAACACCAATAAGAAAGTGAAAAGGCAATGAACTGAAAGAACATATTGGCAAAATATCCAATGAAAGACCTTATCCAGAATAGTTAAAGAACCCTTGAAATTCAATAAAGACAGTAGACCCAACAAAAATTGGTGAAAGACTTCACAAATACATTGCAAAAGAAGATACCCAAATCGCCAGTAAGTATATTCAAGGTGCACAATATCAGTATTCAACAGAGAAAAGCAAATTAAAACCACAGTTTACATTCACTAGAACGGCTCCTACATTGCTGTTCAGAATGAAAAAATGGTATAGTCATTTAGGGATACTTTCTTGGCAGATCCTAATAAAGCTAAACACATGCCTACCTTGTGAGCCAGCACTTCCAATCCTAGGTACAGGCCCCAAAGATATGAACGCATATGTCCAAAAAAAAAAAAAGAGACTTATACAGAAAAGTTTATAGAAGCTTTATTAATAATATGCCAAAAGCTAAAAACAACGGGGTAATGGATATATAAACTGTGTTACATTCAAACTACACTGCAATGTAGAAAAAAATGAACTAGTGACACATGTACTACCTGGATGAATCTCGAAAACATTAAGTTGAGTAAAAGAAGCCAGACACAAAAGAGTATGTACAAAATGATTCCATTTACACGAAGTTCAATACAGACAAAGCTAATTTATGATGATAAAGTCATAGTCTAGACCAAAGGTAGTCTTGACTGGAAGAGAAATAAAGGAACTTTCTGGCGTGATGGAAATATTCTAACTTGATCTGCCTGGTGATTACATGGGTATAAAAATTGATCAAGCTGTATGATTAAGATATGTGCATTTTTGCTATATGTAAACTGTACCCTAATTTTAAAAAATTCTTCAAAGGTGATCTGAAGTACGGATGTATCAATTTTTCAAGCTGGAAGGGACTTTGCAAATAACCTACTTCAATTCTTTTCTTCATTTTATAGAAGCAAGCCTTGGGTTTTGAAGCAAATTCTTAAAGAGGTAGTTCCAAGCAGAGCTGAGACTAGAACCAAAGATTCATAAGTGACTAGTCACTATTCCTTCCACTGCACCAAGCTTTGAAAACAAAACTGTTCCCGGGAACGATTATTTCCACTTTGATTATTTGCTTTAGTTTTTCTCTGACAGTTTTCAACAATATCCAGGGGAATATCAAGAGCTCTGGTTCCGACTAGTTGTCCGGGTGAGGTCCCAGGCTGCTTTTTAATTGCTCACTGGGCTTTCATATTCAATGAAGAGAGCCTCTTTTGTTTGTTTCTAAGTTTATAGATGGCACCTATAAGCATAAGCCTCAGGTTTTTGGACACAATTTAAAATAGTGTGGCACTAACAGTTTGACACTAATGTCACTAAGACAGATGGAATTCCCGGTTCAGACTTAAACAAATTCTAATACTGCCCCCAATATTGTCCCTCTGCCACCGTAGTCTCAGGCAACAGACTGCATAAACAGTCCAGACTTGTATTAAAGATGTACTAATAAAGGTACAAAAAAGAAATGTTGGGTTTTTTGGCCCAAAAGTCCCATGTAAATATGTGGTAACCTGGTATATCAACAGTAGGGCGAATTCCATCAATTTCTTCTCAAAATGCTTAGGAAAGACTTAAAGTCAGGTCAAGGACTTGGTGCTTGCAACAGAGAAAGCAAAGGCGAGGTTTCAGCTGACACAAAGATTTATTCAAAGAAGTAATGTGTCACTAGAAAAAAACTTTCCCAGCAGCTTCTTCTACTTTTGTTTACAGTTTCTTCATTTTCAAGTGGGGCAATGATTTTTTTCCTTAATTGTGCTGAGCTAAAATGTTCCACATTGTTAACTTGAATTTCATCTTCTAACATCCTATAAATATTAGAAAGAAGGATGAGAGGAATATTTAAATCAGAAGGAGAGAGATGTGACTGAGCACTTTTCTGATGAGAAGAGAAACCTTGGTCTTTTCCCTATATTCTTAATCTCTAAAATTTATTTTTGATTCTCTACAGGCAGTAGGCGTTCATTAGATTAGAGCTGAAATAACCTAGACTTCCTCATAGAAGCACAGACTTCCTCATTTCTAATTAAAAAGCCAATCTTAATATCTTAGTTTGAATATTTACTGTTTAAAGTATAAATAGTGTCAAAGTAAAAGTACTGACCTCTTTCTTCCCCTCTGAAGGACTCTGTTCACAGGTCAGGACTAAGCCTTCTTTTAATTTCACCCTCATCCATAATCCTCTTACTGATCCCACATAGGCTTTGAATACCCAAGGTACAAGTATGCCTGGAGTTTTCGTCACCTTATAATCACAAAGAATATCTGGAACTCTATTAAATGAAAACCATATTGTTTATTCAAAGAAATATCTCAACATTTCAAAAGAACTTTATATCCTTTATATCTGGGAATTATTTTAGGAAATAATTTGAACACATTCCTGCCAAAAGAGGTGAAACAAATTTTTACACAGGGAAACTTAAATTTTTTTTACAGATGCAGAGAAGAATGGATAGGTAGGAAACATGACTTGTTGAAGGTTTCAACAAAAGTTCAAGACCATGATTATAACATCATGGCTTCTGTCACTCAGTTCTAGTTTTAAAATCATGGAGCTGGATTAATCTCCCAAATATATAAGCAGCTCATGCAGCTCAATATCAAAAAAAACCAAACAATCCAATCCAAAAATGGGCAAAAGACCTAAATAGACATTTCTCCAAAGAAGATATAGATTGCCAACAAAAACATGAAAGGATGCTCAACATCACTAATCATTAGAGAAATGCAAATCAAAACTACAATGAGGTATCACCTCACACCGGTCAGAATGGCTATCATCAAAAAGTCTACAAACAATAAATGCTGGAGAGGGTGTGGAGACAAGGGAACCCTCTTGCACTGTTGGTGGGAATGTAAATTGATACAGCCACTATGGAGAACAGTATGGAGGTTCCTTAAAAAAACTAAAAACAGTATTACCATACGACCCAGCAATCCCACTACTGGGCATATACCTGGAGAAAACCATAATTCAAAAAGAGTCACGTACCACGATGTTCACTGCAGCGTTATTTACAATAGCCAGGACATGGAAGCAACCTAAGTGTCCATCGACAGATGAATGGATAAAGAAAATGTGGCACATATATACAATGGAGTATTACTCAGCCATAAAAAGAAACGAAATTGAGTTACTTGTAGTGAGGTGGATGGACCTAGAGTCTGTCATACAGAGTGAAGTAAGTCAGAAAGAGAAAAACAAATACCGTATGCTAATGCATATATATGGAATCTAAAAAAAAAAAAAAAATGGCTCTGAAGAACCTAGGGGCAGGACAGGAATAAAGACGCAGACATAGAGAATGGACTTGAGGACATGGGGAGGGGGAAGGG